>NC_053424.1:110087588-110401202 GCF_007990345.1 Gossypium hirsutum | reverse complement strand
AAAGAATATGAAACCTATGATGGATCTTATTATTTAATTTTCTAGATTATATGATAAATATTTGTTCTTGTTCTCAATTATGTACGCTTATTTCTTGCTTTAATATTTTCCGAATATTAATTTAAGTGTGATGTGCTTACTTCAGTAGAGCAAAAGTTTCTGTTTAAGAGTAGATATGGCATAATTGAGTGGAGTTACATACAATCCTAGAAATAGGACAACATAAATCTATCAATTAGAGTCAAATCTAATAGGGGAATCTATAGATTGAGTTACTGCGACAATAGGGGTTTTAATTAGAAAGAGATTTTAATTAATCAACTTAGAGTCAATTGTTCTTACTCTCAAAAGAGATATTAATATAATTTGGGGATTTCTACGAATTAAGACAAGTGAGCAAATCGTTTAATTCATATTCAGAATAATAAGTGAAGTCTAGGTAGATTCTTTCCTGGGTATTGTCTTTTCCTTTGATTATAATCAAGTACGTTCTCATTCTATTCTCTGTCGCGTTCTTAATAATTAGTTTAGTTAAATTTAGATTAAAATATCCCCTTTAATTTATAGGCTAGATAATAAAAAGATAGTAATTACTAGTACTTTTAGTCATCATGGATACAATATTCCCGACTTACCATAGCTATATTACTACACGATAGGTGCGCTTGCCTTTGTCATAAGTTTAGTTAGTTTAGTGACGTCATCAAGTTTTTGGCGTCGTTGTCGGGGACTAAGATATTAGGAACATTAAATTTTAATTAATTTAGCCATTTTTACTTTCATTGCATTTTGTTCTTGTTTTTAGTTTAATTTTTGTTTTTCTAATTTTTCTTTTGTTTGCTTTTGACATGTTCCTTTAGTATATGACTAGAAGAAACCCATCAGGACCTTTAGTATTCGATAGTGAGATCAAAAGTACAGCTCGTAGAAACCATAGAGAAGCGAGACAAAATCGATAAAGTACAGTGGAAAAGCAAGAGGATATCATTAATATTATCGAGGAGATGGCTGAAATCAGAATAATCAGCTACCTCCTATGGTTGCCGCAAATCCTGCTTCTCGTACCATGTACGATTATGCCAAGCCCAATTTAACTAGAGCTGAATCGAGTATTGTGAGACTTGTAATTGCTGCGAATAACTTCAAACTGAAGTCGAACACCATTCAGATGATCCGACAATTTTTTCAGTTCGATGGTTTGCAATATGATGATCCAAACACTCATTTGGCTAACTTTTTGGAATTCTGCGGCACTTTTAAAATAAATGGAATTTCTGACGATGCCATTCGGCTACGTTGTTTCCATTCTCATTAAGAAATAATGCTAAACAGTGGTTGAACTCCCTACTACAATGTTCTATCACTACATGGGAGCAAATACCGAAAGTTTTTTACTAAAGTATTTCTCGCCGGCTAAGACGACTAAGCTGAGGAATGATATCTCTTCCTTCGTGCAAATGGATTTAGAAACTCTATATGATGCATGTGAGAGATATAGGGACTTATTGAGAAGGTTCCCTCACCATAGGTTCCCTTTATGGTTACAAGTTCAAACCTTCTACAATGGTTTGAACCCCTTAATTAGGCAGTTAATCTACCCAGCTGTTGATGGGACTTTGAATAACAAAACACATGAAACGGCTTATGATTTTATAGAAGAAATGTCACTGAATAATTATCAATGGCAAATCATGAGAACGAAGCCGATGAAAGCAGTCGGTGTTTTCAACCTAGATACAGTCACCATGTTATCAAACCAGGTACAATTTTTAAATAAGAAAATTGATGGTTTATATGGTTCTAAGCAGGTACATCTGGTGATGCAATGCGATACGAATGGAAGAGGGATAAACAATCTAGAATGTCTATCCTACAGCCTTAGCATAGAGAACGAACAAATTAACTATATAGGTAATAATTCTAGACCTCAGAATAATCCCTATAGTAACACTTATAATGCATGTTGGAGGAACCATCCCAATTTCTCTTGGGATGGTCAAGGAAATCAGAGACCACAACCCCCTCCTAGCTTTCAACAACAACCTTACCAGTAAAAAAAGAAGCCGAACCTTGAGGAGATGCTGACGAAGTTTATTTTGATGACAGAAACCCGTTTCCAAAACACCAAAACCGCACTAAAAAATCAACAAGCATCAATTCAAAGGCTCGAGAATCAAATTGGTCAGCTTGCTAAGCTGATTTCAGAAAGACAACAACGTAGATTACCCAGCAACACTGAAACTAACCCAAGAGAGTAGCTTCATAGAATTATGGTTCGAGATGAAGAATGGTTCATTGAACCTGAACCAGAACTAAGGCAAGAAAGTGCAGTAAGTCAAGGTAAGGTTTAGGTAAGCGACAGTGAAGAAAAATTGGTAGACAAAGAATATAAATCTTGTGTGCCATATCCAGATGCGACAAAAAAATACCACACAAATGAACAAGTTGGTAAATTTCTTAAACTTCTTAAAAAATTACATATTAACTTGTTGTTTATTGAAACTCTTTCGCAGATGCCCAATTCAGTAAAATGTTTAAAGGAGCTTTTGGCAAACAAACGAAAGTTGGGTGATTCGTCACATGTGGAGCTAAACGCAATTTGCTCAGCTATCTTACAGAATAAACTACCCAACAAATTGAAATATCTAGGGAGTTTTACTATTTATTGTTTAATTGGCAGTTTAAGTGTTAATAATGCTTTAGCTGATTTAGGGGCAAGTATTAATGTCATGCCTTATAAAATGTTTAAACAACTAGGTCTTGGGAAACATAAACAAACTAAGATGAGCATTCAATTGGAAGACAGAACCATTAGATTTCCTAGGGGTATTGTTGAAGAAGTATTTGTTAAAATTGATAAATTCATATTCTCAGTTGATTTTGTTGTTCTGGACATGGATAAGGATAGTGACGTACCCTTAATTCTAGGTCTGGCCTCTTTAGCAACTGTAGAACCATCATTGATGTTGGTACATGTGAATTGATACTTCGTGTAGGTGATGACACGATTAAACTCCAAGCTCGTGATTCTACTAAGATATCTAGTGATCGAGATGATTATACAATATAATAGTCTAGTTTTAACTAAATTAGAACAGTGGTTTCAGAACCACAAATCTGAGGTTGTAAAATTATTTTAATATTATTTTTTGTGTTTACAGCATGTGAATATATATGTGTGAAAATTTCGTGAGCTAATTTTAGCGTTTAAGTGGTTAATTTGTGAACATGACTTAATCGCGTAAAATGCAAAAGTTGCATTCTATATGATAAATGTGTCTATTTGCTATGGCTTATTAAATGTGAGGTCTTTATGTTTTAAATAGACCATTTATAGTGGGAATGGACATAAATGGGCATAAATTTTATGTTTATTAATGTTTTAAATCAAGGTCAAAATTGTAAATTAGTAATTAATATATGTTTTAATTAAAACAAAACAAAATGTTCATCATTTCATGCATTCATCAACCGAAATATCAAAGAAGAAGAAGAACATTTAGGGCTTGAACTTTCGGCACCTTTAATCCTTGATTAAGATATGATTTTTGATCGGTTTTTAATGATTTCTGCGTTTTTGTGATCGTTGCTTTGAGTACTAGCTAGCTCGTACCTTAATTTTTGAGTTTGTTAGTGATTTTGAAAAATTCCATTGATGAATCCATGAGTTTTATGATGTTTGATGATGAATTATGCAAGCTTGGTGTTTGATATACATATTTTGTAAAGTGACTTTTGATAAAAATGTCAATTAGGGATTAAATTGAGAAAAGTGTAAATTGAGGGGTTAAAAGTGTGAAATAAATGAAAATATGGGCTGTTATGAAGCTATATAGAATTTGGCTAAGCATGGGCCATATTGAATTTTGTGATTTTTGTGTATTTGTGAAATAAAGACTAAATTGTAAAAATGTGAAACTCTAGGGGCTAATGTGAAAAAATTCCCAAATATGTGTTTGTGACTAAATTGAATATGTTGATGAATAAAAGAGTTAATTTTGAATGTATATAGATCAAGAACAAAAGAAATTAGATTTAGATCGGGGGAAATCCAAAGTTATCGAATAGCCGATCTAGTCCCTCTATTGTCATGGAAATGTTATAAATGTTGAACGAGCATTTACGAGCAAGAATTGACGAAGTTATGATATCTAAAAGTCCCGACGAACCTTAGGAATAGTATAGGATACGAATGTCATGACATTAGGTTACTGATATATAATTACATGTAAGACCATGTCTGGGACATTGGCATTGTTAATTGATTTCGTGTAAGACTCTATCTAGGACAGTGGCATCGATATGCGATAACATGTAAGACCATATTTGAGATATGACTTTGTACGAGCTTATGTGATTTTTGAGTATCCTTAACAATTTCGAAACGTTCAACGGGCAAAGATAAGTAGAGAAAGAATGTATGAATGAGTTAAATGACTAAGGTATGTACAAGATTCTTGTGAGTATTGAAAAGTGAAGTAAATGATGAACTTGATTAAGACATTGAATTTATGTTCAATGAGAAAGGTTTGTAAATTTGAATGTGATTAGATATGTTTTGCATATTGAATTGATATGCAAATATTCATGTGATGACTTTATTTGTATATGGCTTACTAAGCTTTTAAAGCTTACTTTGTGTGTTTTTTCCATATTTTATAGATTATCTAAGCCAGCTCAGACTCGGAGATCATTAAGAAACATCACTACACTATCAATCATCTCATTGGTACTTTTAGAGCTTTGTATATATGGTATATGACATGTATAGGCTAGTGTCATTTGGTATGTTTTGAGTCATAATATTTGCCATGAGATTTGACTTGTAAATGTTGATATGTATGGCTATTTAAGTTGGCTTGGATTGTGTTTGATAAGTGATAGGTAGGTAATGTATATAATGCCTTATATGTTGGCTTATTTTAGTATGTTTGCCATAGTTATTGATATAGCTAAATGGTTGTTCTTTTGATTGGTTATTAATTGTTGTACTAATGTTTGGAAGTTGGTATATTGTGGTTTGATTTGAGATGATGATATAGTGTGTTATGTGACTTGAAATAGAAGATAAGTTGATTTAATGCAATTGGAAATTAGGTAAGTTGTGATGATTTTGGCATAATGATTTGGTCTGTTTGAATATGGAATTGAGTGGTTGAAATGGTTGTGAATAGATGACATGATATGTGTATGAATTGGCATGTTTTCGGTTGCCTATTTATGTGTTAAAATGATACCATTTTGATGGCTAGGTGAGCATGAGAAAAGGGTGGCAAATTGGCTTTACAAATGGCCTATTTTTGTCCACACGGGCAGAGACACGGGCGTGTGTCTCAGCTGTGTACGACACACGGTCATGCTATACGGCCGTGTGTCTTCTGGGGTACCCTTTCAAATTAAAGCAGTATACCCTATAGGTTTGACACGACCTAGACACATGGGTGTGTCTACTGGTCGTGTATAGTACATGGGCTGGCATATGGGTGTGTGGTTGGCTGTGTGACCCAAGTCAATAACCTCTCTAGTTTTTCCACAGCCATGGCACACGGACCTGTCTTCGGCCGTGTGGTACAAGTCAGTATGTATGTCCTGTTTTCACACGGCTTGTGGCACAGGCATGTCTGGTGGCCGTGTGAGGCTCACGGCCTTTGACACGGATGTGGCACACGGCCTGTTCACACAGGCGTGTGATCCTTAAATCAAAGAAAATTTTCTAAGTCTCCCAAAGTTTGCAAATGTTACCAATTTAGTCCCGAACCTCTTCTAAGCATATTTTAAGGTCTCATAGAGCCTTATAAAAGACAATGTGAATTATTTGAATGAGTTTTATATATGAATGCATAAATGAATAGGTTATGTATGTGAATGATGTGTATTGATCGGTAATGCCTCGTAACCCTATTTCGACGACGAATATGGGTTAGGAGTGTTAATACAAGTTCTGTTAATAAAAGTAACACTGTGGCCCAACATTCTATGTAGGAAACACCTCGAAAAAACGTGATAGAGCCACGATCCAACTTATATGACAATAGCATATCGACTCATGAAGAATGAAGGCTGCAGATCGATAAACTAGATGAATGGCGAACACATGTCAGGGAGAAACTGAGAATACACGATGCAGAGCCCAAGCAGCACCATGACGAGCATATGGATGGAAAGAACCACTTAAAGGTTAGGGACCAGGTACTGTTAGATGAAATGGACCCTCGAATTACCACTTCAGAGCTTAATGCGAACAGAGCAAGTCCTTTTATGGTACTCAATGTCTTTCCATAAGGTACAGTTGAGGTAAATCATTCTAAATTCGACACTTTTATGGTAAATATCACTCGACTCAAACCTTATTTTAATAATAGAATTGACAGTGAAAAAGAGGAGTTTCAACTCCGTGAACCACCGTGACAATGCGAATACGAGGTAAGTCGAGCTTATACTTTAAATAAATGCTTCTCGGGAGGCAACTCGAGTGTTAACATTGCTAATTTCTTAATTCTATCTCATGATATTTTTAAAATTAATTTAATTTTAAAAAGTGTGTTTTTCAAACCACACGGCCTGGACACACGAGCATGTCCTTGGCCGTGTGGATCCTATGACTTAGCTTTAAAATGTGAAAAAAATCGACAGTGAGTTACACGGACATGCTACACGGCCGTGTAACCCACATAGCCTAGACACACGTGCGTGTCCTTGGCCGTGTGACGCCTGAGACTTAATTTTACCAAACATCGATAAAGACACGGCTTAAAATAGTCTACACAGGCGTGTGACACGACCGTGTGGACCGCACAGCCTAGACACATGGGCGTGTCCTAGACTGTGTAAAATCTGGAGCTTAATTTTCAAATTTAAAACAAGTCAGAGAGTTACACGGGCAAGACACATGACCGTGTGAGAAGTCACACGAGCGTGTGAGAGGTCACACAAGCGTGGGAGAAGTGAAGAAAATTGCACATGACCGTGCGACACAGCCGTGTGGACCACACGGCCTGGACACACGGGCGTGTCCAAAGCTGTGTAAAGATTGGGCTTATTTCATTAATCGTACAAGGGCTGAACAGGAGACCGCATGGGCATGTGACACGGCCGCGTGGCCCAACACGGGCCTCACACGACTGTGTCCCCTTTAAAATCCCTAGCCCTAATTTTTTACTTTTACTTTTGTCTTCTTCTTCTTCTCTTTAACTCAAGTCGCCGGTCTCCCCTTCCCCTCATAATCCGGCCACTGGCGATCGCCCCTCGTCCTTGAAAATCTGGTCACTGCCACTTTCCTTCCTCTCATCCCTTACACCTACTCCCTAGCCCTAAATTACATGCCTAATCACAACTCCATCCCCGACCAAGTCACAACACCAACCCAACACCCTCCATCCGCATCGGCCTTTCTTTTCCCCTCTCCTCTCCCTCGTCTCTCCATCCTGACGCACTATTCCAATCCCCAAATAGCCCCTCACCCCTATCCATTTCCCTCCCCTCCTTTCCACTATCACACCCAAACAACCCTACAACCGACCCACTAACGCCTCAACCCCCCAGCACCACCACGTTTTCCCTCGCGCGCACGACACGCCTGACCCACCACCGCGCCTCGATCGCTCCCTTGTCAACTTTGGCCTCCATCCCTACCACCATCGGTCCATCCTTGTTCTTTTTGCTTTAGTATTTTTATTATTATTATATTTATTCTCATTATTATTTTGATTATTATTATTAATTCTTTATCTACTTCTTTATTATATTTTTATTTTTGGTTTTCCTGATTGCTTTATTCATTCTTGTTATTTGGTTTCTTACTTATTGATGTTATGATTATTCTTGAATTCTGGGCATACTTACTATTTGTGTAACAGCCCGATTTAGACCCTAATTAGAATGGTGGTTTCGAGACCACGAATTCGAGTTAGAAAAATATTTAAAAATTATATTCTGTGTTTGTTTTGTGTGAATTTATATCTGTGAAATTTTCGTCATTTAATTTTGTCGTTTAGGTATCTGATTAAGAAAAATGACTTAATCGCGTAAATTGAAAGTTTGGTAGTTAAAAGCATAAAGGGTCGAATTGTTATTGGCTTATTGACTGGAAGTGCTTAAGTTATGAATAGCCCATTGACATAATAAGTGGACGGTAAAGGACATATTATATAGTTTTGATATTATTTCATTAAGGTTATTTAAGTAATTTAGTTAATAAACATATATTAGTTAATAACAAAGTTATCAAAATTATTTAGTTTCATTTGTTCTTCATTGCCGAAAGTTAAAACAAGAAAAAAGAAAGAAACCAAGCTAGGGTTCGGTTTGTTCTAAGCTCAATCAAGGTAAGTGTTCAGCTCGGTTTTTGATCATTTTTACATTTTTGAGATCGTTGCTTCGAGTATTACAAAACCCATGCTTGAATTTTTTATTTTGATGAATATTTTGAGTTATGTCATTGATGAGAGCTTATGATTTTTGTTGTTTGATGATGAAAAATGAAAGATATGTTTTAGATTAACATGTTTTGTATTGGAGTTTTTGATGATTTTGAGTAATTAGGACTAAATTGCAAAAATAATAATTTGAGGGACTAAAATGTGAAATAAATGAAATATATGGACTTGTATAAGCATGGGCAAAATTTGGCCCAACATGAGTATAGGGAAATTTTGTGTATTTTGTGTTTTGTGCAATATGGACTAAATTGTAAAAATTGTAAATGTCAGGGGTGAAATGGTAATTTGCCCATTTATGTGTTTTTGGACTAAATTGAATGGAAATATGTTTGAATGAGCTTAACTTGAATATGTTTAGATCAAGAACCAAAGAAATTGGATTTGGATCGGGGGAAACGAAAGTCGTCGACTAGCTGCCCTGTTCTGTTTATAACGTCCAAGGTAAGTTTATAAGTAAATAGACGTACTTAATTTTAATCTAATGTAAAGAATATATGCTGATATGAAATATATGAATTAATATGTACTAATGCCGAATGTGTAAGCATGGTAACTATGTTCATGAAATCATTTCGACCGAGTTACGATGTCCGAAAGCCCCTTATGAACCTTAAGAATAATTAGGATACATATGTCATGACATAGGATTTCGATATATATGTGCGAGTAAGACCATAGCATCGATATGTGATTCCGATATGTGTGTACGAGTAAGACCCTGTCTGGGACAGTGGCATCGATATGTGGCTACATGTAAGACCACGTCTAGGACGTTGGCATTGTACGATTTATGTGATTATCCGAGTGTCCTATCTGATTCTGAATGGTTCATCGTGCAAAGATAAGCTATGATTGAATGTGTAAAATGAGCTATATGCCAGGTATGGATTAACTTGTTACCTATTCAAGGTAAGGTAAGTAAGTATTTAATGTTTGATACAAATGACTTATGAGGTAAATATGGAATGTGTAATTATAAAAGTGTAATCGATCTTGATAAGATATATATTGTGATTGTCTTCGAAATGATATGAGATATGTTTATTGATGTAACAATGTGTATTCGGCTATTTAGGTAATGTGTACATGATGATATATTAAGATGCTTGAGTTGGTGTTTATGAGTATAAGTATATTTGATTGTCTAATGATTTATTGGCTTTGTAAGTGAAATGTGAATTACTCATATTGGTTATATAGGCATTCAGCCAAAGTGGGAATTTTGTATAAAAACAAAAATATCATGTATGAAATTGGTAGGTTGAGACTAAGCATACTTATACTAGTATAATTCGGTTAAGTTTAAAATGAGTTGGTTATATCACTAGATTGTTTATTTGCTTATGGCTTACTAAGCTATGATAGCTTACTCTGTGTGTTATGTTACTCTGTTTTATAGATTTTGGAGTCAAGCTACGAGCTCGGGACTGTCAGCTAAGTTCATCACACTATCTACTGTTTTGGTACCTTATAAGCTAAACTTAATTTATGGCATATATAAACTGGCTTTGGGGATTAATTGTTTTGAAAATGTTTGTATATTAGCCATACGAAAATGGATTAACTACTTTGCTTGATTTTGGTTTCGTTTTAGTTATGGTTTAAGTCTATTTTGGGTCAAGATGCCGTATGCTATGAGCATTTATAAATGGTGCTATGTGATTGTATATTAAGGTTGGTTTATGACTTAGTAAGTGACATGGTAAAATCGGTCATAAGCATGTTAAATTAGTTTGGATGTGATTAAGTTTAGATGAAGTGTTCATATGAGAATTTGCTTTATATGCTTTGGCTTAGGCTTGTATATGCATAGATATAATACTTAGTGAGCTTAGATTTAAGTATTACCATTCGGTGATAAAAGGTAACAAGTATTAAATACATTTTAAAATTGTTTTGGTTAATTATTTGATATGTACGCATAAGTTAAGTGTGGCCTTAAAATTTTGAATAAAAGAGCATTAGTTATATATATATGTATTGATAGTAGGTACGACCATGTTATATAGCACTAATGATGCATATGTGATTTTTATTTAAATTATGTACTATGAATTCTTTTAGTTTACATAGAAGTGTATGCAAAGGTTGTTATTGTGATTTAGTGGCAGCTTGATAATAAAATGAATTTTGGATGATGTGATATTAAATTATTGTCGAAACCATTTTTTTGAAAAACGGAAATCGACTTAGATTTTGAAAATGAAAACAAATAGAGGAGTCGCCACCAATCTTTTTTGATGAGGTGTGATCGGGTCACCTCATAAAAGTGGTTGTTTTTAATAAATGGTTTGATTTATTTAAACAACGATTTTGGTCCACGCAAATCCAGAAAACAGGTTCGGGAGTCGGTTACGCATGAGGAAGGATTAGCACCCTCGATACGCCCAAAATTGGTACCTAGTTGATTAATTAGTATCTTAGTGTCGAAGATTTGAAAACTTAAAAGAATTTAAAATACGATCCCTCTTTGTATTAATGCTGATTTAAAAATGATCGAATAAATTAAAACGGATGTTAAGGACCTTCTCATCTCGAAGTAATAAAATGTCACGCCCAGTAAGTTAGGACACGGCATCTCGAACTTTGAGAATGAGCTTGCCTTTTTTTAAAATTCATGTATTTTAACTTTTTTTAAAAAAGGATGTTCGGTTATTTAGGGTAAACGAGAAAAGTCGAAACCCAGTAAGTTAGGGCACATTTTCTCGAATTTCTTAATACCGAATATTGCCTTTATTTGCAAAAGCTCTTATCTCGAGATAACAAGATGTCATATTCAGCAAGTTAGGACACAACACCTCGTATGTTCAAGAGTAAGCATTTATTTCAAAACTCGTATTGCAATTTAAAAGAATATGCCGCTATTTAGGTTAAACGAGAAAAATCGAAACCCAGTAAATTAGGGCGCGTTTTCTCGAATTTCCAAGCATGGAATATTACTTTATTTTAGAAAGCACAATTGTTTTATCGAGTGAAAGACTAATGAATTATGATTTTATGGCCAAATGAGAGAACAAATTATAATACTAATATGTGCAACAAAGAACGTAATAAACGTAATAACGTAAAAAACGATGACAAGTGCAAAATAATCAATAAAATAAATAATGGGTTAAATAAAAACAATAAGTGAATAAACAAAATTATTTGATAAGATAAAAAGAACTCGACTAACAAATAATAAAAAGCTAAGCAAATAAATGTGAGAATAATAAAAAAGATTAAATAAAACAAACAAAAAAAATGATAATAAGAATAATAATAATACAACAAAGAATAATTATAATGATACCGGAATAATGAAAATAATACCTTAATAACAATGATATATTAATAATAATAGTAATAGAGAACAGCAATACATTAATAATAATATATGTTAATAACAATAATAATAAAAACATGTAAAAAAAGGGAATAATAATATAGTAAAAATGATGATAATGTGTTAATAAAGAATAATAGTAGTAGTAATAATAAAAAGATAATAGTAATAAAAATAAAAATAAAAATAATAGTAATAATGATAATAATAATAATAATAGTAATAAAACAGAGGGAAAAAAACAACATAACAATAAAAGTAATAATAATAACTATTATAATAATAACAATATAAAATTAATGATATAATAATGTAATAATAATAGGCAAATAAGTATAAAAAGAAAATATAATCATAGTAATAATGGTTGTAGTAATAATAATAACAGTAATAATAAAAATAATATAACAATAATAGTAATATAACTAAATAATAATAATATTGAAAATAATAATAATAATAATAATAATAATAATAATATAGTTAAAAATAATAGTAATAGTGTTAGAGGTAATGATAATAAAAAATAGTGATAGTAAAATAATGAGATTGGTACATAAATATAAATAGAGATATAATACTTTAAAATATAATAATAATAAAAATATAGGAAAATAAATTAGATAAAATAAATATAGATGAAAATATACTAATAGTAATAATACCATAGTAATAATGATAATAATAATTATAGCATGTTAAATAATAGTAGGAATAATAGTTATAATAATTATAAGAACAATAATGATAATAAAGATAAATAATAATACTAATGTTAATAATAATAAAATAAAAATTATAATAATAGTAATAATAAGAACGTAATAAAAAGAAAAAGAAATGATAACATGTAAATAGAAATAATATAATAATAATAATATATGATAGTAATGACAATAATAGAAAATAATAAAAATAATAAAATAAAAAACTATGTCAATAAGGATAATAGAAATAACAGTGATAATAATAATAATAAATATAATAATAGAAAACAATAATGAAAATAATTAATTTGAGAATAAAACAGCAAAATAATGAAAAAAGGACTAAATTGAACTTAAAGTAATAGATCGGGGCCAATTTAAAAATAAATAAAGACGAAAATGACCAAATCGAACCCGCAAACAACGAAGAGGGGCCAAATCGGGCAATAGACCCTCTCTCCAAAATGCTCAGCATCAAATAGGACCCGATTGAAATCTAAGCACAAATTCGGGGCGAATTTAAAAGGAATCAAAACTTAATTGCAAAGTCAAAAAAATGAAAGGACTGCGCACGTAAATAACCCAGAAACAAAAAACACGCCGATCCCTGGAGCGGGTCGGCTCAAGGCACGGGTCCTAGGTGAAACAACGTTGTTTTGGGGCTTATGGACGCCAACCAAAACAGCGTCGTTTTGAGTAGCTATTTAAATTAGATTTTTTTTTAAAATTACATTCTTTCTCTGTTTCTTAAAAAAAAAGCACCCCTCCTCTCATTTCTTTCTCTGCAGTAGCCCTTAGTCCGGCGAGAGTCCCGATCGTCAGCCGTCGCGTCGACCACCGTTCCTCGGCGCCGGTGCCGCCGTATGCGGCGGCGAAAATGCCAAAAATCCCCCTTTTCAACAAGATCGAAGGTAAATCCCCCTTTTTTACTTTTTACACACTATATATATGTATATTTATTTAAAAGGAGATTCAAAAAAAGAAGTAAAAGAAAAAAAGAGATGAAAAAAGAACCTTTTTCACACTGTTTTTGATCTTTTTTTTTTCTTGTTTGTTTGTTTGAATCTATTTCGAATTGTATTCCAAAAAAGAAGTCCTTTACAATGGATTTTTGAAGGCTTTTTATAGCCTTCTTTACACGATTTTTTTATTGTTTGTTGTCTCTTCTCCTTTAAATCCTTGCAGGTGCAAGTGGCGGTGGCAGGTGGCTGACAAGCAGTGGAGCAGGTGGTTGACAAGGCTAGGACAGCGGCTGCAGGCAGTGCAAGTGGGGTTAGGGTTTGGCATTTTTGTTTGACTATGGTTTGGGTATTGGGCTGTTAGGGTTTTTTTTAATTTTGGGTTTATTTTGGGTTTTGGTTATTGGGCTGTAATGGGTTAGTTGGGTATTAATGGGCATGGGCAAATTTGGGTACCTACAATTATCATTAGAGTTCTTTAACAGGTTTGTGCTAAATGGTAAAATGTGTTTGAGCTCTATAACATATATTACGTCTCTTATGTAATGGTGATTTATTAAATTGAAATTATGACTTGCCTTATAGTTTTATTCGGTTATGTTTAGTTATACCTACTTACATGTTTATATATATTTAATGGGTGTATTAGATAGCCTTAATGTATGACCTATGAATAACATAATAATTAATAAAGTAATGCCACATGAATAAATAAAAATGAAGATAATGACATTTGTTTTAATTAATGTAAAATTTGTGCATACGCGTGACATTTATAAAACAAGTCAATATTCAATAATGAAGTTATGGATGTGTTCCATGTTTTGTATATGTATAAAATGTTTAACTTATATATATATACATTTTGGGTCATACATTATTTATGCTACGTTGTGCATGTTAATTTTTTTTTTAAGATTTGATATTGGATTGAGTTATAAGCATATATGTGATCTGAATCTCGAATTGCAATTTATAATGAACATTTGTATGAATAATAGTATGACCGGTAATACCTCATAACCCTAATCTGGCGACGGATACGGGCTAGGGGTGTTACAATTTGCTTTGATGATTTTCTTTAATTTTTTCTCTTCAGTAGTACCATGCATAACTTTTGTTTAGTTGATTTTATTCTTGTCTTCTTATTTATTATTATTAGAACTTTGTTTGGAAGTAGCATTATGTTGATTAGTTTTATCTGTGCACAATTACTTTCTTTCTTAGTCCATTTGATGAGCTAACTTAGATTTTTTATTAGCTTGCATTGATTATATAGATTCGTTCATTTAATTTATTTTATTGCTTTATTGCAGGCACACCATGATAAAAACTCGTGGCAAGCCCAAGACTACCGTCCCCGCTTCGAAAAAGCGAAAGACCCATGGTGCGACTTCTTCCTCGAGTGCTTCCGTCGAGGCTCATCACCCCTATCTCTGATTTTTAGCGGGCTCCTAGGAGGAATTATATCAGCTCCTCCAAGAACAACTACTCGACCTTGGCCACTATATTGATTAGGCCGCATTGGAGCAGGTCCGACTCGCTGATAATATTCGCGCATTCATTACCATAGCTCCATGGGATAGATTTTTCACCATCGTCGAGCCCACCTATATGGAGCTTAAATTGGAGTTTTGCGCGACATTTCTTGTAAAATAGGTCATGACGGTTCATGACGAGCCAGGCACCATTACATTCTGACTTGGTGGTTTGGTGCGTCAGCTCAGTGTTCCCGAGTTCGGCGCTACTATGAGACTTTACACAGAGGATTTTATGAGCTTCAAGAACTTCCTTCGACTTTATCGACACATCCATTACGCTCCATCTCGTTGTTGGACTAAGCTTACAGAGAGTCAGACACCATATGACGCGAGCCGCTCAAAGGTGACTTCTCTCTCTCCATCATATGGTACATTCACGCACTTTTAACTCACACTTTGACAGGTTGAAGAGAGAGCGCCGGAGTCATTAGCACTCATGACGCCTATTTCTTATAGAGCATCGCCACCGGGCATATCTTTAACTTGGCGTACTTCATTGCCTTAGCCGTTATGTGACTCGCTTCGCTCGACACTTCGGTCTCTTAGACACACCAGAGCAGTCCTCTACACTCACACTATTAGGCCAGATGTCCCCTCAGGGAATCTCGAGCATGATACACATGAGGATGATCAAGCGGAGTCGTGGAGTGGACCCCCCTCAGTATCGATTGTTTCATTCTGATGCTCAGAATGAACCAGAGGACTTCACTGATAATGTTCCTTCCTATCACGAGGATCCACCACAGCCTCCACCTTCGAGTCACCGACCTGCTCCTTCTGTTGCCACTTTAGCAAACCTCACCGAGCAGTTCACTAGCTTCCATCAGTACTGCGATCAGAGGTTTCACAGTATTGACGCGACATTTCAACAGATATGTCAACATTTTTATATTTCCCCTCTAGCACCGACGACTCACGACACCAATGTGTCTGATGATGAGGACCATTGAGTCCACTTATTTTATTTTCTTTTAAATTTATTTTTAGTTTTAGTTTTAGTTTTATTTTTATTTCTATTTTTTTTGTTTAATGTATTTTCGTAGGCTTCTTTTGCTTTTTTATTTTGAACTATATTTTATTATGGTTGTTCTAATCGAGTTAGTAACCCTTTAATCTTCTTCAGCATTGTGTTTATTTTCTTATCAGTTGCTCAGAATCATTCATTACATCTACATTTACATACAATTCCGCTTTTCACTATTTTGGGGATTTCATCCAATATTCAAGGCAGTTTCAATTCTCTCCCTCTCTTATGATATTCTATTTATACTGTGTCTATTTTTTTGTATGTACGTTGAGGACAATGTACATCTTAAGTATGGGGAGGTTATTTATATGATTATTAGAAATCCCTGAATTATGTTTTGTGTTCAAGTAATTTTTTGATATTACTATTAGAATGAATTCTTATTGATTTATAATTTCTGTTGATGTGCTTTAGATTAAATTGATAGGTAATTGTGCATTGATTGTTTAAACTTTAAGACATGAGAGAATCAAGCATGATAAGTCTATTTTCAGAATTAAAATTTGTTAGGTTGTTTCCCTAAATTGAAGTATTACCTTGAAGTTTGAGATTTGCAAGATTGATATCAAAACCATAATTTTTTGTGAGATTTTGAGCCTTTAGAGCATTCACTTTTCTTGCTCATTTTATCATTGGTTGTGAGTGTGTCAATATTGATTTGTTATTCTAGAACTTGCTTCGATTATGCATGTCGAGATCATACCTTTGATTTGATATACTGAAATGATAAAGGCACTTAGGTTTTAACCCACTTATCCCATAAAAAGCCTATCTTCATAATTAACGGTTAGTGAACCCCTTTGAGCCTAACAAACCGTTTCTTAATTTACCCATTAATGTTAACCTATAACTCTTTTTTGATTCGTTGAGAATTGTTCCTGTTTTATTGACTCCCTTTTTTTGTCAAGATTTGATTTGGTCAGTTGCCTAACTATGTTCTTTTGTTTCAATTGTTAAATTATCTCTTATTATCCATTGTTCTAAAAACAAAAGTGAACAAAAAATAATAAATAAGTATATGTTGATTATTACTAGTTCTATGTTATTTGAGCTTAAACAGTTAATTTCATTTTTTAAGAAGAAGCTCGTGTTATTCTTGATAAGTTTTCAATTGATGTAATTATTCAACATTAGTTTATTTTTCTAGTTTGGCAATTTATCAATTTGATTTTGATTCTAACCCTCTTTTTCAGCCTTTATCCACACTTTTAACCCAAGCCCCATTACAACCTGTTAAATACCTTTTGATTTGTGTATCATCTCATTTTATAATGGTGGAGATTCAATTTTCATGCAAGCCTATGGTAATGACTTTTCATGTTTGACTATTGAGTGCTTATTTTTGAACCTTAAACACTTTGAGTGATTTGAGTGAATCTTTAGTGAGGATATCAATTCGTGACGATTTTTGAATTAAGGGTAATTACTTAGATAAAGGGAAATACCTATGTTTTCGTGCTTTAAAAATGTTCGACTTAGGTTGCTTGTGCCTTTAGTGCTCTTTTAGTTGAATTATCAATGTGTGATTATTTGTCAATCATGATAAAACATTATCGATGAGAATTATGAGTTGGGAAAGATTAGTTTTAATTGTGAGTTCAGGATTTTGCTTAAGGACAAGCAAACGATTAAGTGTGGGGATATTTAATAAGCCATAAAAGTAACATGTTTTAATCTCATTCTTGATGCGTTTTTGGATGATTTGTTATATAATTGAGTGAATTTGATGCTCCTAATCCTTTAATTTCATATTTATATACTCAAGAGAGCATAGGGGAGCAAAAGGAGTGGAAAACAGGCCAAAATCAGACAAAGCGAGCTATTTTCAAGAACCACATGGCCGGGCATTCCCACACGGACTGAGAACACGCCCGTGTGAGCCACACGGGCTAGCCACACGCTTATGTGCTAGCCCGTGTCACTATCGCTCATTGTTTCCCAAACACGTGAAAAAGCTAATTTTTAGGGTTTCTAAGCATTCTAAAGTTTATAAATACACCCTAGAAGAGGATCCAAAGGAGCACGCAGAGTAGAACGAAGAAATTACTCAAAGAACGCCGTTGGAATCAACTCAAAAGCAAGATCTCCTTCAAGATTGAAGATCTCCATTCAATTTCTCTAGAAGTTTTTGGGTTTCTTTATGTTTTGTTGTTTGCCTAATTTTGAAATGTTTTCCTCCCAAAAGTATGAACTAAATTCCCTAGATACCTAAGGAAGATGAAACCTATAATGGATCTTATTATTTAATTTTCTGGATTATATGATAAATATTTGTTCTTGTTCTCAATTATGTACGCTTATTTCTTGCTTTAATATTTTCAGGATATTAATTTAAGTATGATGTGCTTATTTTAGTGGAGCAAAAGTTTCTGTTTAAGAGTAGATCTAGCATAATTGAGTGGAGTTACATGCAATCCTAGAAACAGGACGACATAAATCTACCGGATTAGAGTAAAATCTAATATGAGAATCTATAGATCGAGTTAATGCGACAATAAGGGTTTTAATTAGAAAGAGATTTCAATTAATCAACCTAGAGTCAGTTGTTCTTACTCTCGAAATATATATTAACATAATTTAGGGATTTCTACGGATCAAGACAAATGAATAAATCGTCTAATTTAGATTCAGAATAATAAGTGAATTTTAGTTGGATTCTTTCCTGGGTTTTGTCTTTTCCTTTGATTATAATCAAGTATTTTCTCATTCTATTCTCTATCGCATTCTTAATAATTAGTTTAGTTGAATTTAGATTAAAAACATCCCTTTTAATTTATAGGCTAGTAATAAAAAAATAGTAATTACTAGTACTTTTAGTCCTCGTGGATACGATATTCCAGACTCACCATAGTTATACTACTATACAATAGGTGCGCTTGCCTTTATCGTGAGTTTAGTTAGTTTAGTGACGTCATCAGATTATGTGAGGGCCGCGGTGGAAACAGACCAGTTTGGTTGGCAAGGGGATATAGTAGATTACGTGCGTTTAATCGTTTGTATATAGTAGATTACTTCAAAAGACGCGGTAAGAACGGGTGGATATCACTTGGAGGAGTAGTACTTTGCATTACAGGTGAGTGCTTCCAGCTTTTACTTTATATCTTTTTGTTGTTTTGATCCCTTCCCTTTTACGTCTAAATTGTATGAACATTTGATGATAGGAACTGAGGCTATGTTTGCTGATCTGGGTCACTTCAGTGTTGGAGCAATTCAAGTAAGTTATTTACTTCATGCAACCAGTGGTTTGATAGGAAACTATTTTACATATATATTATTCAACACGCAAATTTATTTGATTTAACTTATACCTTATGATTTTGGTTTTAATTTCTATAACTTCCTTACTTTAGTTTATTTTTTAATACACAAATTTATTTGTAGTATAATTATTATTTATTAATATTTACATATTTATTCTTTCAAATTATTCACATACAAGACTGTAATGTAATGATTCATTTATATTAAATTATAAAAAAGTGTGGAACAACTAACATAAATTAATTCTACAGTGATTATTATTTAATTTTATGATTTAATTTCTAAAAATGTTATTTTTCAAACGGTATAAATTTTAAAATATATTTTAATACATTAAGATAATATTTTAAAAAATATTTTTAATACTATTTATATCTTAATAAACTTTTTTTTCATAATATTTAAAATATTACAAATATATTATATTCTAAATAATTTATATACATGGTAAACTTGTGCATCGTGTAGATAAAAAAAAACTAAATTATATATATATATATATGAATTTGGGAAAAATTTAAAGTGATATTGATACTATACATTAAATTGAAGTTGGATCTTAACTTGAATAATTTTGGATTGACATTAATGTTATATCTTAGCCTGGATGATGAACATCTTTACCTGACTGTTCATTACCATATCTATGGCACCTTATTTCCTTTTTTCAGCGATCGAAAGTTTACATTTGGAGCATTTTTTTTAATATATGTTATAAATTCTTATATTTTTGTATTTTTTTTATTTTTAAGATTTTATTTTTTATATTTTAAAATTTAAGTCTGATCATTAATAATGTTAAAATTATTTTATCAAATCTAGATTTGTTATAAAATCATTTTTTAATTACATAACTAATAAGTGAATATTTTTTTTTTACTTTAAAATGTCACATTAACAGATTTAAAAAAATAGTGTTAATAACTAAATTTAAAAAGACTAAATTTTTAAAAATAAAAATATAAAGAACATAAAGACTTATGGTATAATTTTACCCTTTATTTTTCAAATTTGGGAAAAGAAATACTCAGAGGCTTATACCATCTCGATACAGAAAATGATAATAATTTAGTTCAATTATTATTGTTTTTTTCTATTCATTTTTTATTTATAGGGTGGAAGTATTGTATACCCTTTCCAACGGTAGAGGTGGTTGGTTGAAGTGTACAAGTAAAAGTAAAAAAGGAGGTTACCTACGGCGACGGTATAAAGGAATCACTACTTTATGCAAATTTAAATCAGAATGGCTAATTACATCATGCTTACTCTAAAGTCGTTCAGTTTACACTTAAAAATTAGTTTCATTCCAAATCTTTTCAGAATAGAAAATTAATATAAGATATTTGTTAACGCAATTAAGGTACAATAGTGTTATGTTTACAGAGTTTTGCCCAATGAATGATTTTATTCAGTAATGGTCTATATCACTTATCTGTTTAAGTGCAATCTACACTTTCACAAAAGAATAGTTGCAACCTTAATACCATCCCAATCGTTACAAATCACTCGCTCAATATTCCTCACAATACATTCAATAAATCTCTCCAAACAATGCCTAAAAGATTACCACAAAATAACCATAAAAAATAACAAAATAAACAAAATTGTCAACAAAAACACTAAAAAAAACTGCTTTCAGCACAAGAAAGAAATAAAGGCTGATAATGAAAAAAACTCAAGAAAGCGAAATATTTCAACTCTCTGTCATTATTTACCAAGGGAGAATGAAACCTATTTATAGACTATTATAATAGCAAGATAAACTCCGGGATAGATCCTTAAAAAACTTCCTTGAATAAATATGATATTTATATCTAAAAATTAGTTCTTTAATCATCAAGATATAATAAGATTTCCATGCTAATTAAACCACCTCAAGGAAGTCTTTTGAGAGATTTAGTATCCAAGTCTACTTATGTTGTGTTTTATCAAATATATTACACTCAAGTGGACCGAATTAATTTAATCGAAAGATATAGAAGGCCCAGCACGATAACCAAATAGAGAAACAATTTTATTATAACAAAACATGAAGTGAGTAACAATAATTTCCCAAGTGAATTTTACAATTGTTTTGATTGGATATATATATTTTTAACTTTTTCAGCCAAATTAATACCAACAATTCATAATTTTTTATCAATATTTTTTAAAAATATATGTTATTTTTAATCAATATTACAGATTCCATACATATAATAAAATCATGTATAATATTTTAAAATAAATATGCTTAAAATTTTAATATTAAATTAAATTTAAAATATTAACATAATTTTTTTTAAAAAGTTAAAATATTTTTAAAAGGTTTAACTAGAATATTTTAAAACAACTTTATATTTTTCAAATTTTATAAAAGTTCACATAAATGCTTTAAATGAGTTTAAAATAGGTTAAAACCATGCTACTATTTGTTAATTAAATGTATATACATATTAAATATATTTTCTATTGTATTGTATTTAAATAAATATTCCACTTAAAACTTATTTAGATAAAATTTTCAAATTTGTTTTAAGAATTTTTAAAGCTTCATTTAAAAAATTTATAAGTTATTAAATATATTTTAAATTAAACACACTATCACATGAGCTAAAAACTAATTATATTATATTATAAATAAATTATATGAATTTAATTATGGAAAATATATTTATATTGCAATTGGATAGAATAAAAAGAGAGGAAAGAATAATTCCTAAGTTGCTTCAAAGAGTTTAGTATGTAATTTAAATTTAAATGTTTTAAAAGGATATTTTGATTAACCACATTTACTAGTTAATTTAGACTTTATACTTTGATAGATAGATATTACAATTGAGTATAGAAAGGAAATAATAAGTACTAAACTATTTCTAATATAAAATTAAATGTTTTAAAAGATTATAATGTTTGAACACATGTCATCCAAGATACCTAAGAGCTCTAACTATTGTTTCAATCAAGATTAGTATTTGGTAGACCAGTTATGTATTTTTTTTATTCCACAATAAGCTTTAAAAATTTTTCATGTATCTATTTTTTTATATTTTATTATACCCTTATAGGACACTTGCTAACTCCCCGACTCTCCTTGTGGAGTTTAAAAATGTCACAACCCAAAATTTAGGGGGTTAATTGAAATAATTAATCAAGAAATTGAATTGGCTTGATGGTTAACTAGTTAGTGCCTTCCTAGAGATCTTAGGTTTAAGCTTCACTCCCCTTATTTTCTTTTCATTTTATTTTTAGGAAACCATGAAAAAAACCACATTAAAGCATATATTGTTCGGAATAAAAACTAAAAATAAATGGATAGCAACCTAATGGTTAAGCATGAGTCTCTCCCCTTTGGTGATCTAGGTTTGAGCCATTCTATCCTAAATCCATTTTATTTTTATTTTCAACCCAAAACTTTGGGATAATTACCCTTGTCGCCCTAGGGTTTCCAAACCCTAAACTATTTAACCCTTCTTTTCCCAATTGAATTAGATTTTCCCCTTTTCAAATCCCAACCAGACTTCTTTCCATCTTTTTTATTTCTCCTCTTATTTCTTTTCTTTTCTCTTTTTTACATAAAATTTTACATCATTTTTGCTGTTGAACATTTTTGCTTACCGAATCAAATCAATCCTCGTTCAACTCGTTTTTCTTATCGGTTGGCAATTTCACCATTGATAGCATACGTTTCTTTTCATCAAAAGTTCGATAAGTACATTCGATCCAATTTGTAGAACTTGTATATTCCATATAACACCGAACCACGTTAATCTTTGTATTAGATTATGATCTTTTGCGATTCTTGCTAAAATCTTCCATTAATCTTGATTGAATCTTGATAACCAACGTTAACTCATGTATAACCATTGTTTGAAGGACCTGTTTTAGGTGCATCATATCAGATTTGATCGTGAGGGACGTCGTTCGGGCTTCTAGTGAAAGGTATGTGTTCTTTTACAAGCGAATGGGGACAAATCGTGCCTAGGATAAGGGCCACACAGGTGGACCACATAGTTTGTTAGACAGTCATGTACCTTTGAACCCTAGAACAGTTTGAATCTCCCACAGCCTACCACACAGCTTTGTCTCCCTTGTAGGTTAATTTTTGCAATTGCCACACAACCATAGTCTGTTACACGAGCTAGACATATGGTCGCATGCCCTCTGTTTTACAGTTTTGCCCAAAAATTTAAGTTATGTGCAATTCAGTCTTTGGATATTTCCTGAACTGTTTTTAGTGTTTTATTTCATTCAATTGAGCCCTTTACAATATGGAGAATGTTTGAATCCATGTTTTGATTAACTAAATTACTATTATATATGCATGACATGTGAAAAATATATATGTCATTTGCATATGTATTTCTAATAAATTATTACTGTATACGCATGATAATATTACATGCCATTTTCATCAATATTTATGAATGTATGTTTAGCATGCTCAATGATACTGTTAAACCAAACCTATGATAAACTTGTCTTTGCTACTGATTTGATTAAGTTAAAAGCATATCCAATATTGCTGCCATATTAATATGTTATAAGCATACCATATTGCATTACATGGGGTAGGACTCTTTGAAGGGAGGAAATTTTGACAGTTTAATAATATGCAACTCTGGTGGTACATCCACAGATTTTCTTGACAGATCTTATCTACAAATACGTTGTTCATTCACAACCATCTGACAGTATATTAACCTGCAACACTGGTGGTTCATCCACCCATTTTCTAGCAGCTCTTATCTACAAATACATTGTGCATTCACAACCATCTGGCCGCATATTAACCTGCAACATTGTTGGTTCATCCACCCACATTTTGGCAGCTTTCATTTGCAAATAAGTTGCGCATTCACAACCATTTGTTAGCATATTAACCTACAATTTCCGTGGTTTATCCACAACCCAGTATGTAGGTATGAACGAGTTCTAGGGAACTCTTATTATAATGTGTAGTGGTAGGGTAGGATTTTTTTATTAAATGAAAATTGTATTGCATTCATAAAGCATGTGCATACAATACTGAGATGATATATATATGTATTGTTGAGTGATCTGAAATATCAGTATTCTGAAATTGCTATTATGAGTTAGTCTATGTGTCGTGATCCAATATGCTTAACCGTTTGCACTGATTTTCTTGTCATGAAACTCACACTGAGCTTCATAACTCACTCTCCTTTTATTTCTATCTCTACAGATAACCTACTAGGTTAGGATATGGCCATGGCATTTGGAGGGACTCGACTCGGTTTTTTTATTTAAATATTTATATTTTTTATTTGATATTTTTGTTATTAAGAGACTTTATTGCTTTTTTTTTCCAATTAGTGGTGCAAGACTTAGGTTTTGAGTTTAAATAGCATGCATGACACTTAATTTAATTCTAGGATGTTGAAATTTGGTTTTTAATTATTTATACATAAAATTTGATTTTTATTAAATTCTAACTACCTCGAATATTACTTTTTCGCTGCTAGATTATAATTAAATTGTGAGTAATAAGTAAATGAAAAATTAACTAAGTTTTCTTAAAAGTAGTCATTGTTACATAGGAAAGTTAAACTAAATTGGTTTTTGATAACTCGTGAACTTTTCTGAAAAAAGACTAAGTTTTCTACTATAATAAAATAATAAAAAAGGTGTTTAATATGACCGTTTTATAAGTTTCGATAACTTTGCTAGGCCATTTCGGTGGCTAATGTAATCTTCCTATTTCGGGCTTAACATCTAGACCGAGTTGGGGAGGTTACAAAAAACTCTAGTGATAGCATACCAAATATTATTCCAACTTTGGTTAGTAAGACTTCTACAACATAAATTATTGGTCAAATCACTATTTATGGCCTTAACTTGGCAATTACTCCCATAGTGGGGTTTAAAAATTTTTTTTGTCCAAGTCAGTCCTTAAACTTGACAATTGTCCTCACATGGGACCTAATCTTTAGGGTTTTAAGAAAATATTGGTGAAGCTTGAACAAAAAATGTTAAGACCCAAATGTAATAACAATTGATAAATTTAGGCTCAAAAAGTGTATTAACGCTATAAGTCATTTAATACTACGGAAGGTGTTATACATAGATTATGTTTTTTATTAACTATTTAAAGAGTAAACTATACAGACAGTTACTTAACTATAAAAAAATTTCATTTTAGGCACCCAAAATAAAAAGTTACCAATTTAAGCACCCATATTACATAGTTCGATCAATTTGGTCACTCCCGTTAAAATCACAAACAAGTTGATGTGGTAGTTAAAAAACTCAGTATAATAACAAATTTAGTCTTCAACTTTTACATATTATATCAATTTATTTATAATTTTAAAAATTTATTTCTGGTTACCACTATTCTAGAGCCATGTAATTGGGGGTTCTAAGCTTGTGTGCCATCTCTAAGCTAGGCAATCAAATTCCTAATAGTAGATATGGAATACCAATATCCCCTAGAACAACTTAGTCAGTTTCATTAAGATGAAAATTTAAAAGGTTTAAGGTTAAGAACCAAAATCCCTTTCGAGTGCAATTCCAAAATCCCTTGCATCAAATTGGTCCCATAAATGTACACGTTAGATATATCAAATGTAAATTAATTACTCAGTTGTTATCTTAAGCATTAATAAGAAAAAAAATTACATAATGTTCCATCTATTAAGTACATCCCTTCAAAACGGAAGGCAACGAAAGCTCACCAAGGGTTTCCTCATAAAATTTCATAACAATACATATCTGCAAGCAAAGAAAACAAAACTCATTTCATAAAAAGATAATCAACTTTTGTCTTGAAAGCAAGATAATCTATATTAGCTGCAACACCCACATTTCCACATATAATAGAAATTTCCTAAAAAGAATAAATATTAATCACAATTGGCACTTGTAATATAAATCATCAATCTTATCCAGCAAAGTCCTCATATCATCCGGCTTAACGAGATGCAGCATCTTGATGGCAACTTCATGGTACTAATCATATTCGTTAGTCAAATGATGACAAGTTGCTAACCAAACATCGGCAAAAGGCCCCCTTCCAATTATATGCCTAAGTTTCAATACCAAATAGCCAATTCTTAAAATCAAAATTAAATCGATATAATATGTAAAAGTTGATGGTTAAATTTGTTACTATACTAATTTTTTAATTGTCGCGTCAGCTTGTCATTTGTAATTTTAATGGGAGCGACCAAAATGACCGAATTATGTAACGTAAATGCTTAAATTATAAACTTTTTTTTATTTTGAATACCTAAAATAAAAATTTATTATAATTGGGTGGCTATTAGCTTACCCCTAATTAAATCATAATTTAATTTATGCTCATCATTATTACCCAATTTTTGCTTATATTCTCTTGACTTAATTCCAGTATCAATTTTTTTTTTTTTGTTTTAGCATTATATTGAAATTATAGACATAAAGTCTAAATAGAAGAAAACAAAATATAAAAGATCATATAACATATGGATGCCATAAATGTGTTGTGCTTAACAACTGTGTGTGTAGTAACATTGCAATCTTTATTAACCCGAAGCAAAGATATATTTTATTGAGAAATTTACCACACTATACTTACATATATATTATATGTAAACTCACTCGGTATTTCATCAAGTCCTTTAAATCTCGTATGTCATTCCAACCCTTAGAAGTCTGGTTTGTGGTATCATCATCACTTTCTCCCCTTGCCTGAAGTTTCTCCTCAGAAAATTATAGCCATAATCCACAATCATCCTCTTTGTGTAGGAAGAATTGGGTTTAGCCATCACTTCAGCTTCTCCTAGGAGGTATATAATTCCTTCATCCTTTGCTTTCTGAACAAACTGAATCTCTTCTTCAGCTCCCAGTAAGGGTGGTGCTGCTGATACGATCCCACTCGACGAGTTATTTAATTTGGCCACATTGAATGACTGGATGGAGGCTGAGGAACGATGAGATTGGTTGAGTTGGTTCAGTGTTTCCTCCACAAAAACAGCCCTTCTACTACTTCCTTTATCTTTTCCTTGATTTACTAGAATATTGGAGCTCTGGGGCGGGTTCTCTACAACTGCGGCCTCTCCTTCAGCCATGAAATATTCATGACGAATGAATTCCTTCAGCTTCTCAACCAGTTGTTGCTCAAACTCTACAGGTGTTCCCATGAAATCCTTATAACCATATCTTACAACACAACGAAACATTCGATACTCTCTTGGTTCGACATGTCTGAAGAGAAAACGCTCCTCTGGTCTTACTTTACTGATTGGAAGTTTCTTAATGGAGACAAAGACTAGAACTGAATGCATGGAAGGAATGCTAGAAATGAAATGAGGAAATATGGGAGGTATGCCTTGAACCAACTCCGAGTACAAAAGACCGATTCCTGGTACCCGGTTGATCCTTGGATCGTCCACCAGTTGCTTAATGTATTCCTTTGAAACCTTATTGTTGAGCTCAAATTCGTATCTTTTTTGGTGCACGTAGTGCCATATTCCCATGATTGTCATTAGGATAAATGAGAAGGCCAGTGGAAGGTAGCCACCTTCAACGAATTTATACAAGACTGATGAGAGATATATGGCCTCTATAGTGCCGAAGAACACACAAAAGAGAGCGATCCATAATATGCTTGTCTTCCATATAACAAGCATGATAAGAGTAACCATACATGTTGTGATCACCATTACAGCTACAACAGCAATTCCTGTAAACCCAAGAGAAATGAAGTGTTATCCTTGATATTAATTTCACTTAACTACAATTCATATACCCAAATAAACTTTAGAATAAATGTTAAGTTTTGCATTTTAAATTTGTTGAAATTTGGGTTACAAGCTTAATTACCATATGCGTGACCGATGTTTTCTGTGGTTCTGAACCCAACAGTGACTGCAACACAGGCAATCATGAGCATGTAGTTGACTTCTGGTATATAAACCTGCCCCTCATACTCAGTGGAGGTGTGGACCACATTAACTCTTGGAAAACATCCCAGTGTTAACGATTGAGAGATAATTGAAAATGCTCCTGATATCATAGCTTGGCTTGCAATAATGGAAGCAGCTACAGCTACTACAAATGTTGGCCAATAGATTGGATCTACATAATATCCAAATAAATTACATTATTCATTACAGAACTTGTTTTCGAAGCATCCCTTTTCATACTCGTCTTAACAAAAGATGTTTACCTGGAATAGATTTGTAGAAAGTGTCCCCAACGTGTTCAGGGTGTTTTGTGAGGTAGGCAGCTTGGCCACTATATACAGTAAGTAAAGCAGGCAAGGTAATAGTGGAGAAACTAATCTGCAAATCCATGCACAAACAAATGTTGAATAATATATATGTACAATAGTTTCCTATCAAACCATCCTATTTTCTACAGGTTGCGTGAAGTAAATAACTTACTTGAACTGCTCGAACATTGAAGTGACCCAGATCAGCAAACATAGCCTCAGTTCCTATTGTCAAATGTCCATACAATTTAGACATAAAAGGGAAGGGTATCAAAATGATAAAAAGAAATGAAGCAAAAGCTGGAAGCACACACCTGTAATGCAAAGTACTACTCCTCCAAGTGATATCCACCCATCCTTACCGCGTCTTTTGAAGTAATCCACTATATACAACGGATTAAACGCACGTAATACACCCCAACCATATGTGAAGAGGTTGTACAAACCAATGCCACTTAGGAAGGTAAACCACAGGCATATGATTGGGGCAAATGAATATCCCACTTTGTCAGTTCCAAATCGTTGAACGCAGAACAGGATGACCAGAATTACCACAGAAATTCCCACCACAGCGTCTGAATATTATTCAATCATTTTACATCAATACGTGTATTTATGCAGGCAAAAAATGGTTGAAGAAGTAAGAGTTATACCTTGCCCTAAGGAATCGATGCCACCAACCGCAGAAAGAACTGTGGAAAAGAAAGAATATTATATTACTGTAAATGAGTTATAAGTAAAAGGTGAATAAACTCACTATCTTGATTGAATTGATGGTAGTGACAAATTGTGAGCAGATATGTAGGGAATACCTGAGATAGATGGGGTCAAAACCCCATCACCTATAACCATTGAAGTCGCAAGGATAGTGACCACGAAAATAGTAAGTTTGACTTTTAAACTGTTCTCCATCTTTCCTCTAATTTTATATGCTCGATTCAACTGGCTGGATGGAGTGTCCAACTGGTAGTTAGACAGCTCTCTATCCTCCGGTTGTTGATTCGGAAGTAAGCTCAGTTTCACATGTCGGCACAACAAAGAATACAGCGCAAATGTTCCACCTGATCATCAATCATATAAATTAACTATGGTAAATAGTGCTGACCGCGTAGCTAGGTAGGAATAACTCTATTTAATTTTACCTTCACCGTTGTCATTGGCTCTCAAGACAAGGAATGCATACTTGAAAAAAGGGATTAGAACTATGGAGTAGATGATGAGGGAAAGAACCGCAATAAGGTTATCTTGGTGACCAATACCGTCAGTGAAAGTACTGGCGTATACATAAAGCGGAGATGTTCCAATATCTCCGTATATCACTCCAATAGACTGAAATGCTAAACTCAACGTCCTCATCCAATCCACCTGTACAAAATTACATAAAGTAAACAAAAGCTTGTAGGTTTAGGCAATAAATAAATGAGTGTAGTCCGGAGTGAGAACCTTGGAATGGGGGGACTTGGTTGAAGAAAATGAAAGTCTGCCAGCCTCCAAATTGAGAGAATCCACACGGCGCAGCTTGGCCCACGAGAACTTTCGTTCTTTTAGTCGGTTTTTATCAGCTTCTGCTGCTGCCATCTCTATCTCCTCACCTTTCTCCACATTCTCGGCCATACCTGCTTTGTTCTCTTCCATAAGTTGCGATGACGGTGAGAAATGAAGGGTTGGCAATTTATTTATAGGCATTAAGGTCAAACGATCTGGATTCAATGTAAGCTTAACTTAATTTAATGGATTTATAATTTGATTTATGAATGAATGGCATAATATGCAACATGTGAACAGCATTAAAAAAATTATTTACAAATAGGAAAATTCTTTTTTTTTAAAAAAAAAACTTAAATAAGGATTTTAATTTCTAAGTCATCTCAATTTTATACCTTGATTTTCATCTTGGCATAGAAGTTAATTTGGAGTTTTTCTCTTTAGCATTTCTTTTTTGGAATATTTTATTATTTTAACATTAAATAAATAATTAAATAATAAATTATTTTGGTTAAAAAAATAAAACTACCATCTAATAACGCAATAAGATAATATAAAATAAGTTGATACTATCTTTTGAATTTACATGGTGCTGCAGAAGAATTTACTTATATACATATAAAATTAATATAATTTTTCACATCAATTAAATTTATCATAAATATATTTAAATATTAATCATATAAAAAATTACAACAACATAAATAAATGTCTTTCCAATAAAATAAATTACATTCAAACAATTTTTGTCAGGAGAAAATTATTAAAACTCAATAATACATTGCTGATGTATGCCAAGTCTAAAATAAAAATATAATAAATTAATTTCTTTTTTCCTTCTCTTTCCAAATAAATGTACAACGTTAGACATATTATTTTAAGAAATTAGTGTTGGAAGTGGTGATCCTACGTATGTCCTACGTTGTACCTTTAGGCTTGGAAGGGAAGATTATGTTATCATAGGATCTATTAAAAATGGCTTTCATAGAATAAATTAAATTATAGGAACATGATAACATTGAATAATAATATTCATACTTTATTTGATGCAGGGTAAGATTTCCATATGAAATAAAAATATTTCAAAACCTTTTTAGGGGTTGATATTATTATAAAAAAAATATATTATATCCACCTTTTAAAAGAGAATGTTGGAGTTAATATTAGAAGGAGAACCAAATAATATTAAAATAATGCTAAAAATACAGACATTGACTTTAAAAGCAATACGTGAATAGAAGCATCATCACCAACGGGGCCTAAGTCATTGAAAGAGAGATGGAATGAAAAAAAACTAATATATTATCCTGCATTATTGCAATAATTCTTCCAACCATTTTATATTCCTTTTTTTCAATACCACTACAAGACAAATATAGCTGAAATTCTCAATCTCGAATTTTGGACGGTTATACCTATTTTGGAGACTTTGATTAAAAATATTTATAATTTAATTATTTAAGTATTTAGGGGTTTTTATTTAAATTATTGAATTATTTAAAAATTTTTATTCAAGTTATTGGACTGTTAAATTTTTTTTTTTTAAAAAGTTTTGCCAGCAAACTCTAAGTCATAATTCAACAATCAATACGGTCGATCAATACCGATCGACGAGTAGAAGAATATAATTTATATCCAAGTTGATCCGATGATTAGTATTAAAGATTGGAGAACAAACTATTTAAATTTTGATTTGTAAATTCGTGACGTACAAAATTGTTTCATAGAAAAAACTGAACTGTAGAATAAAAGGAGAAAAAGAGTTTTCAATAAATAAAGCCATATAGAAGTTCAATGACTTAAACAAAACTTTTAATAATTTAATAATCAAATAGAAATTTTCTTTAACTAAGTGATTAAAACGAAAATTTACTCATAATTTAATTATTAATAATATAAATTATTTTTTTTCCACTTTGCTAGAGAATTCAATCAGTTTAGCAACCTCAAAAAAAAATCATTTTGTTCACCATCTTGATGGCGAATGACATTGACTTCTTAAAATTACAAAATAAAAAATGTAAAGTCAACTGAAGAAGTACGAAATTGTTGGAAGGTGCTGGGCAGTTTCCTCACGGGTCCATATCATATTTTTTTTTAAATCAAGAAATTTTTTATCGATAGTAGTGATTAATGTGAAAATTGAATATCGATAATGATAATGAATCATAAAGGAAAAGAGAAAGAAAAAAACACACAGATTTTACGTGAAAATCCTTTTGAGAAAAACCACAGATAATGGAGAAAAAAAATTCACTAACTGTTGAATTCAAACTTCTAGCAAGAAATATATCGAAGGGTTAGTGCTAGGTTAGCCAAAAATCAAAGTTTATCATAAGTTTAATCTAAAATTCCTGAAAAATTAGCCTTTTATGATTATATTGGCAATTATCCGGCAAAAGGAAGATTATTCAAAGCGAGTTCAATGGACAACAGGGATGGAATAGCCGTTGGATGGTTAGGGCACCCTATCTTTAGAGATAAAGACGGGCGTTAACTTTTTGTAGGTCATATGAATCCATCTGATTTAGAAGAGAAGAATTTACAACAGTATCTCAATTTCAATTCAAACATGGGTTTGATTCACACTCCATGTCTTGAGAAATATTTACCATTTGAAAAGCGGAAAAAACGGAGTCTTTGTTTAAAGAAATGCATGAAAAAGGATGGATGTATAAAACCTTTCAACGAGATAGTGCTTTTTCAACTCTCTCAAAATGAAATCTATTCCAAACATATATGCCATGGTTCCATATTTCCACAAGGTACAAATATCTAAATTTGATATTTTTAGATACTTTTTCAGACCTATTGCGGATACTAAATAGCAGTAAAAAATTTGTATCAATATCCAGAAAATTGCATCAGTCGAATGATACAAGAGGAGAGGTAATTACATCTATTTATAGGTTTAAAAATATTATTTTAATCAAAGTCTAATTGAAGCAATGCAATAAGGTTGAAACACCTTATTCAAATCAATATTAAATAGAATAATTGTACTTATATACAGATTCCACTTGCGTAGTCAGCTCTTGGCCTTCACCCCATAAATCCTCCTATCTTGCCATTTTTTTTAACAGGAATTTGAGTTACATAACTCTAACAATTAATCTTTTCATTACGAATATTCTTCAAAACTTAATTTAGTAATTTATCGTTAAAAACATATTTTATATTGATATTTTTGCTATACATTAACCCAAATGTTTGAACACCTTTTAACAAAATTTGAAGTTTATAAATATATATTGGTGAATTATTACAATAAAAAAGCAAAGCTCGAATAAGAAACATGACTTGCGCAACTCGAACCTAGATCACACCTGAGGCAGTGAATACCATTGACCATTAAACCATCACATGGGTTCAAAATTTGAAATTTTACTTGAATAATTATGCATTGATATTAATGTTATACATTAGCATCTTTCATTACCATTTTTATGGCACCTTATTTCATTTAACTTATTTCCCTTTCTCAGCGATCAAAAGTTTGCATTTGGAGCATTTTATTATTTTCTTAAAATATGTTACAAATTTTTATATTTTTTAAAATTTAAAATTTAAAATTTAGTTTTAGTATTTTTGTTTCTAGGATTTTAGTCTTTTTATAGATTTTAAAATTTAAGTTTAACTATTAATACTATTAAAATTATTTTATTAAATTTAGATTTATTATAAAATCTTTTTTTTAATTGAATGACTAACAAGTGAGATTTTTTTTTACTTTAAAATGTTGCATTAACATATTTAACAGAAAAAAAAAAGCAGCGTTAATAGCTAAATTTAAAATTTAAAATCTGAAAAGTAAAATAATTAAATTATTAAAAATAAAAAAAAATTAAAATAGCAAATACTAAATACTAAATTTATGAAGAATATAAAAATTTATGGTATAATTTAACCATTTATTTTTTAAAAAATTTATGGTATAATTTAACCATTTATTTTTTAATTAGGATTAAAATTCCTTCTCCAAATTTAGGAAAAAGGTACTGGGAGGCTTACATCTTCTGGATACAGAAAATGATAAATAATTTATTTCAATAATTCCACAAATATAAAGTATGGACGCCAAACTCAATTATTAATGTTTTTTATATAGTCATTTTTTATTGATAGGGTAGCAGTATAGATCCTCGTTTTTGTTATATACAATAGATTGTATACACTTTCCAACCCAACAGTAGAAAATCTTTTATGGGTTAAGAGTGAAGAGGTGATTGAAGTGTACAAGCAAAAGAATATGCCAAGGATAAAAAAGGAGGTTACCTACGGCAGCCAGATTTGATGGTGTTAAGGAATCATTATTTTATGGAAATTTAAATTAGAATGGCTAATTACATCATGCTTACTCAAAATTAGTTCCATTCTAAATATTGTTGGAATAGAAACGAATGGATAGATTAAATTCAAAATAATGTAATGAGTAAAGTAAGGAGAAAATTAATATATGATATTTGTTAACACAATTAAGATACAACGGTCTTACGTCTATGGAGTCTTGTCCAGTAAATAATTTTATTCAACAATTATTTGGATTATTTATCGGTTTTGTAACACCTTTTACCCGGTCTAGGCGTCGGACTCAAGCAATAAGGTGCTACTAACAAACACAAAACATTTACAAACAATTTATTGTTCAAAAATCTTAAATAGATATCAATTCATCACATATGAGCAATTATGTCATGTAGTTTAATCAATTTTGGGTTAATATCGAGCTTACAAAAGCTTAAAACTAACCCGACAACAAATAGTGATCAAATTGAAACTAAAACAAAAAGATGGGAAAAATTTGTAAACAAGAGTCACATGGTAGTGTCCCCTAATCGTGTGGAGATGCTAAAGCAATGTGAGATGGGACACACGGTCATGTAGGCAAACCATGCAACAAACTGATGTCGTGTGGGGTTGAAGTCATACGGCCGTGTGAACAACCGTGTACACTCACCAAGGTTGTGTGAGTCAATAGTGTAAATATTCGAAAATATGTCACACGGTCGCGTTGTTGGGCAGTGTAACAGACTGTGACCATGTGCACCAAAAATCAACCAAATCTTACAAGTCATACAATCGTGTCTTAAGCTGTGTAAGGCACACGGTCGTGTGTACCTAAAATTACCTTCCAAAACAAGCTATTCAACCTACATACACTTAGGCAACAAGCAACTATTCAAACCACATCCAATCCAATTCAAAAGCATCAAAATCAAACCAAAATCATCATTTATAACAACCAACCTAAATGCCTAGCCAATATGTCACAGTTGGCACCTCAATTAACAAATTGAAAACTAATCAAAGACCATATTCATACCAACCTAATAAACCTTCAATGGCACTTTCAGTATTACCAAATCAAGCATCTAATAACCATTCAAGCAATCTCATGTTTTAAGCATCAAACTTATCAATTCATTTCCAACACATAACCTAAGCATACCATCCACCATTCCATAACCAAGTATCAACCAAACCACATCACATAGCATAACATTTCTCAACCATTAAATCATTAGACATATGAACCAAGCTACCTGACAAGACAACAACATGACTATTTCCATCACATACATATACATCTATATACATAATCTCCAAAATGCCAACGAAAGACAAAATGATCATTTTAACCACAAACATCCTAGGTACCTGCCAAGACCAAAATGATCACATCACCAACATTTGAGTTCGGGATTGCCACTAGATGCTGAGTCGATGATCGAGTCATTACGTACCTAACCTACACACAGGAAAATAAAATCTTACACTGAGTACAACTCAGTGGCATTTCTATAATTTGAATATAAAAACAAAACATAATACATTTAAAATGCTCAAATTAAAATTAAATGATGCTATGCAATTAACATGCCAAATGCGCAAGTTCATTTATTCATTGATCACTTGAAATACATTTACTAATATTGCTGTTGAAACCTTTTTTTTTAAATCGACTTGTTATTATTATTTAAAAAAAACGAAGATGGAGTTGCCACCAATCATTTTTATTAGATGTGATTGAATCACCTCAAAATTTGATCATTTTAATAAAAGGTTAGATTTACTAAAATGATGATTTTCGGTCTACGAAATCCAGGAAATGAGTTCGGGAGTCGGTTACATACTAGGAAGGATTAGCACCCTCATAACACCCAAAATTGGTACCTAGTTGATTACTTGATATCTTAGTGTCAAGAATTGAGAATTCAAAGAAAATTTAAGATATGATCCTCTTTTTACATAATGTTATTTGATGACGCCTAAATTAAATTTTCATGAGGAGGTTTTCTTATTTTGGGTCGATCAAGACTAAAAGCCATGTCTCGTAAGTTAGGGCACAAAATCTCGAATTCTCAAAAAATAAGAACACTCATCGTTTAATTATTAACTAAACCTTATGAGTTTTCATTTTAAATGGGATATTCGATTACTTCAGTTCAAGGAGAAAGTCATACTCCGTAAGTTAGGAGCATGACCCCTCAGATTCCCCAAATAAAGAATACTGCCTCGGTCTTAAATTATTTCTTATGTGTTTGCGCAGAAAAACATATGAATCTATGTAACAATATTTACAATACACAATGATGGCAAAATTATGACATTAACAAAATAACAACATAAATAATAAAATAAAACGATAATAATATAATGAATACAATAATAAGAAATTATTATTATTCAATTAATAATACTATATAATAATAATGATAATAATAGTCAAATAATATAAAAGGTATGATGATAATATAATTATATCCAAAACAAAATAGTACTAATAGTATTAATAGTATTAACATTTAAAAATAAAGGACCAAAATAAAATAATCAGGAAATTCAAGGGTAAAAACATAAATTACGCAACTTAAAAGGGTAAAAATTAAAATAACAACAAGTATAGGGACTTAATTAAATAAGCAGGGACTGAATTGGAAGTGCAATAAAATTTAAAGTATGAATTAAGAAAAAACAAAAATAGAACATAAAGGATCAAATTAAAATAAAATAGAAAAGTACAATGACTCAAAGTGAAATTATACCAACCCATGTCATCTCCTTAGTTCAACTGTGGGTCAAAGGACTGATTTGCAAGGAAACTAAAATTATGGGGTAAAAATAAAAAAATAAAAAAGGAATAGGACGAAATTAAAAAGGGGTAAAAAGCAGAAGGACCAAAAAGGAAATTAGACCCTCCCCTTGAAAACACGCAGATCCTAGATTAATCCGGATCAGGTCATCGGGTCGGTTCTTAAAACGACGTCATTTTGGACATATGAAGCTAAGTCCAAAATAATGCCGTTTCAAGTGGGTTATATAAGTAAAAAAAAATTAAAAAAATTCATTTGCATCCTGTTTTTTTATTTTTTTTAAAATCTTTCTTTCTCCTGTTTGTTTTCTCTCAAGCCATCCTTAGGCCGGCCATGAAATCCAGTGAGCCTCCGCTGCAGCCACCAATCATCGACGACTACAGCTGCCGCCTCCAGTGGCCAAAAATTCCAAAAAAGTCCTTTTGAAGCCTTGGAAATAGATCCAAGCACTATAGCAAAACAGGTTTTTCGCAGCGTTTGTACAAAAAACGCCGCTATTGATCAAGCAAACAACGCCGCAAAATAATTCATCAACACACCGTCGTTTTTTGTTGAGCATTAGTGACATTAGCGGCGCTTTTTGAAAAATGTCTCTATAGATCGAGCATTAATGGCGTTTTTTAAAAAACGCCGCAAATTAATTCATCAACACGCCGTCGTTTTTTGTTGAGCCTTAATGGCATTAGCGGCGCTTTTTGAAAAACGCTGCTATAGATCGAGCTTTAGTGGCGCTTTGTCAAAAAACGCCGCAAAAAACCTTTTAACTATCTATTTATTATTTAAATGGTTTATTTATATTAATTAAAATGCAATTAAATTTTTAATTGAATATTTAAATTCTTCAAAAAAAATAATGAAACGTAAAAAAAATTGAAAATAAAAACATATAAAAATATATGTTAAAAATAAAAAATTTAAAATACTATTATTTAAAATAATTTTAAAGCTTTTTGGGTATATGACTGATTGTTTGTCAATTTATATATTAAATAAATTCTTATATAATCTTAAAAGAGATAATATTAATTTTAAAATATTGAAATTATCATTATAGTTTAAGGTTTATGTTTTAGGGCATATCTTTTAGGGTTTATGGTTTATGAGTTAATATTTTAAGGTTTATGGATTATGGATTATGGGTTTAGGAATTATGGTTTATGGTTTAAGGGTTGGGGTTTAGGATTTTAAGGTTTAAGGATTTATGATTTATGGTTTATGGTTTATGGTTTTAGAATTAGAGGTTTAGGGGGTAAGGGGGTAAGGGTTAAGAGGACAGGGGTTAGGGGTTTAGGGTTTAGGATAATTAGTGTAAAAAAATATATGTTAAAAATTTGAAATACTATTATTTAAAATAATTTTAAAGTTTTTTTTGGGTATATGACTGATTTTTTTAATTTATATATTAAATAATTTCAAATTTTAAAGATTTCAAATTTTCAATAATTTTCAAGATTTCAAATTTTATCTAATTCTTTTAAATATTAGTTAAATTTTAAAAATTATTTATTTAAATGAAAAAAATTGAAATACTATTATTTAAAATAATTTTAAAGTTTTTTAGGTATATAACTGATTGTTTTTTAATTTATATTGTTTTTAATTTATATATTAAATAATTTTAATTTTTAAAGGCATTAGCGGCATTTTTATTATAAACGCCGCGAAAGGTATGCAATAGCATTATGTTTTAAACTAAATGGCGTTGGTTTATCGGATTTGTTAGTGGCATTTTTTGTAAAGCGCCGCAATAGGTTAGGATTTAGCGGCGCTAGGGTATAAACGCCGCTAAAGATTATTTTGTTTAAATCAAAACGTCGACGTTTTATTGGTTTATTAGTGGCGTTTCGGTAAAACGCCGCAATAGGTTATTCTTTTAGCGGCGCTGTGATAAAAACGCCACAAATGTTAAATTATTTTGGGCAAAACAGCGTCATTTTGCTCTCTTCTTTTTTACCCACACGATAACACTTAAACATTTTTCCCATTCTCCTCAGTTCATTTCCCCTCTTTTCCCTAGCCCCAAATCCCTAAAGTATTATCACCCCTTTTCCCCAATTCAACATCCGAAATCCCTAATGTAATAACCCCTTTTTCCCCAATTTGAAATCCCTAAAATTCACTCTTCCCACCTGCCATTGATTTCCCATCTATACAGGGGCGAAGCCAGAAAAAAATTTTTGGGGGGGCCGAAGGAAATTTTAATTTTTTATAGTCTATATATTTATAATTTTTAAAGGATTAAATTGAATTTTTATAATTTTAGGGGGGTCAAAGTGTAATTTTACCTTTACTAATTTAAAATTTTAAAAAAATCTAAAGGGCCTAAATGAAAATTTCCCATTTTAGGGGGGGCCGGGGCCCATGCCTACCCCCCCTGGTTTCGCCCCTGCATCTATAGAAAATCGGATTAAGAAAGGCAAGGGTTTCAGAAGTTGGGTTTGGGGTTGAAGAAAACAGTTCAAGGTAAGAATTAGGGTATTTACTAATATTTGTGTATTAGCATTAGTTTTTGTTATTTATTTAGCTATTTTTTGATTGGCTTTTTTAATTTGTTATAGTTTTTGTTACAGAGGAAAGGCTCGCTGAGGCTGCAAGAATTAGGGTAAAATACCCAGATAGAATTCCATTACTGTTGGACGACGGTAAGCTTTGATTTTTTGTGTGATTTAATTGGGTTTTATCAATTTGCATTTGCGTAAAATGGAACTTACGGACTACGTGATTGGTAATGTTGTAACAAGGCAATATTAATGATTAAATACTTCTACTTTTGATAAAACGAAAAATCGATGATGGATTTAGCTTGAAAATATTATATTTCACCTTAACCCAAGACTGCATAGATTGGAAACTCAAGTGCAGCATCAAGGTTCTTAAATACTGTCACATGGGTTTGAATATAAAATGAGATTTTCCGTATGACATCATGATTTGCAGTTATTTCTATCATATATGGATCATCATAGAGCAATGATATCTTAATGTTAAAAAATTCCATGAACAAACTTTTCTATCAACTACCTAGTGGTCCAGCAGTGATTATAAATATATAGGATTCTCCCTTGGCTGCATCAAACTCATTCTTAGCTCTACGCGCATTACCATTGAAAAGAAACAATCCTTTTGTTTTTAGAGGAAATGGAGAAAATAAATAGAATAATGGAGAGTTCCTATCAATTCACTACTGCGATACTCCTCGTGGGGTTATATTTTTCCACTAGATTTAACATAGCAGAAACTGCTCCAGTTTGGTTGTTTTCTAGAGAATTACTAATATATTTAACTTCTTGTTTCTTGATGAGCAGTTGGATGGCCAGATATTGAAACCATGTCATGTTGGTAACTTAGCCTTTTGTTTTGATTTTTCGGTTTTAATTTTATATATGAAATTTATATTTGATTATAAATAACTAACAACATTATCGATATAATATGTACATAAACAATTATATAAATTTGGTTTTTATCCTTAAATTAAATAATTTATAACTTTTTGCTTTGGAAAATTCGTTAATGGATCATGTTTTTAATTCTTATTTAATTCTTGTTTATCCTTGGATTATTTTTTAATTTCATAGTTATTCATTGCTTGCAGGTGTAATTTAATTTGCTGGAATCGACTCTACCATCCAATTTACAATTTCTAAGAGGTATGTATGTTTAATTTTGCTAAATCTTTATTTGATGTCTCTCCATTGTATGTATAGTTAAAATTCACAATTCAAAAATAACATATAGAAAAAAAGAATTCATTTTTGTGCCAACAAGTTTATTGATTCTTTTCTAAGTTTGCTCAAAGTGAAATTCCTATATGACTACTAAATTTTAACTGTTGAATGCCATGTGCTTTGATCTTTAGCTGCACTATCTATTGAAAGAACTTGTAAGGAAGCTGATTGCTGAAACACACGATCTCAGGTTTTTATTTTTTCTATATTATATTGATTACGATTTATATATATTTACTATTTAGAGTTAAATCTGTTTGGACCAAATGATAGTAGTTAAATCTGTTTGGAGTTTTATTTTGCTAGTTGCTACTAATTTCTTAATCAAGTTGCATGCAAAATGCTTATTTTACCTTACAAAATACTATGTTATAGTATTTGTAACTAAAATTAATATTATATTATAAAACACTGTTTATACAATGTTTTTTTTTTGAACAAAACTATTTATCCAATGTTTTGTCTCTTATTGTAGGGGAAATTTTATATTATTTCTGTTTATAGTATCTACTATATACGTAATAATAATTTCATAATGTAGGACTGTGAGCGAGTTGGAACAAGCAGCAGGCAAAAACAAAAATTCATGCCTATAGCAGGGTCGAAAAGTTTTGCTTGTGTAGCTGAGGCCGAGGTATTTTGAATTTATTAATTGTGTCAAATATTAATTACTTTCTATTAAATAATATTTTTACTACTATATTGTAGGAACTCTGGTCCGATCAAAAAATTGGACACCTTCAGCTTTTTGACATTACACATAGGAAAAAAGATGGATCTCCAATGACTTCAGAAGCTGGAGAAATTATGGTATATTTACTTAATAAAATTTGATTTATTTTAAATATTTATAATGTTTAATTATAATGGTTTAATTTGTCGTTAGTAGTTTTAAATAATGTTAAGTTATGTTGCATTTGTTTTTATTATATATTTCATTTCTAACTTTTTGATTTATTTATTAGGAGAAACTAAAGGATAAAAAGGCGGAGCATGAAGCGATTGCTTCGAGTGATAGTTCTATTAATCTTGAGGACATTGATAACAAAATTATTATTGAAGTTTTGGGTCTTAAAAGGTATGGTCGAGTTCGAATTCAAGGATCTGGTGTTAACCCAACCCAATATTTTGGATCCAGCTCGCAACAATACATACCTTCGAGGAGTCAAGCTCAAGCTGAAGTTCAGAGGTTAAGAGATCAGATGGCTCAGATGTAAATGAGCACAGTTGAGCAAATTGCTTAACTTAAAGCGGAGGCAGCATCACTTAAAGAGGAGGCAGCAGCGAGGGAAGTAGAGTAAAACAGAAAATACAACAAATTCCAACTACAGCTTCAGAATATGATGCAGATGTTTCAGCAGTCCCACAAGCCACCATCTTAGACGTTTATTTCCTTATTGTAAGAATGTTTTAACAATATAACTTTTAACATTACTGTAAGAATATTTTTTTATTTCATTTATAAATATATCTTTCGTTGAATTTTTAAAGTATCATTTAGATTTGCTGTTATTGGTTGGATTTGATGTTGCAGGAAGGATTGTATATGAATGAAATTAGGATATTAGAAATCTGCTAAAATTAGTGGCCTTTTTTTACCAAAAGCGCCGCAAAAGAACATACATTTAGCGACGATTCAAAAAAAAGCGCCGCTAATTCTTTAGCAACGTTTGCTATAAAAGCGCCGCTAAAGAACGTAACCTTTAGCGACGTTTTGAAGAAAAGCGCCGCTAAAGGTCAAGTTCTTTAGCGGCATTTGTACAAAAAGCGCCGCTAAAGGTCACGTTCTTTAGTGGTGTTTTTACAAAAAGCGCAGCTAAAGGTCACGTTCTTTAGCGGCGTTTTCTTACATAAACGCCGCAAAATGTTAGCGGTATTATTTTTAGCTGTGTTTTTTGTGGCGCTTGTAAAAATGTCGTAAATAGTTTTAACGGCGCTTATAAACGCCGCTAAAGACAAAAAAATGCCGCTAAAAACCTGTTTTGCTATAGTGAAGATTAAAATACCAAAAAAAAAGAGGCTAAAATAAGAAGAAAAAGAAAGAGAAGAAACCTTTCGATTTCCCCTTCTCCGTCAAGGCCGTCGATGAACCCTAATGGGTTCAAAGACCCTTTTAATCGATAGAGAGCCACCCATAACGATGGTGGAAGATGAAGCGATGAAGTAAAGTTTTTAAAACTTGCTTTTTATTTTATATATATATATTGAAATAAAAAGTAAAAAGAATGACTACCTTTGTTTTTTTTTTCTTTTTAACTTTGCTTCTTCTTTTTTTATTCTATTGATTGATGATACTACAAAATTGTTTGTTTTTTGTTGGCTTTTATAGCTGAATACCATACATTTTATATTTGTTTTTTTTGTTTTCTCTGTTTTGTTTCTTTCTCTTTTTTTGTGCAGGCATCTGTGGCGGTCTTTGGCGATGTGAAACTATACCTTGCCATTTTGGTGAAAGGACGACAGACCTCGAGTGGTGCGTCTGTTGACATGGCAAAGGCAGTGGAGCTGCGACTGCTGGAGGCTTAAAGGAATTAGGGTTTTCTGTTTTAAGTTTAAGGTATTTGGGCTTGGGCTTAGGTGATTGGATATTTAGATTTTGTATTTGGGTAATATTTGGGTCGTTTTCATTGTAAATGGACTATTAGGGACTTTTATTTGTTTTTTTTTATTTTATTAGGGTCGGACAAAATTAGGTCCTTACATTTGAAACATGGCAATCTATTTCACAAATCATTTGACATCTTAATTCAGAAGATGATACTGATAGTCACGAAACTAACTAAAAATACGAAAAAAGGCAAGTGCACCTATCGGTAGATAGTATAGCTACTGTGAGTAAAGATATCGTATCCACGATGACTAAAAGTACTAGTCATTATCATTTTCATATTATTTAACCAAAAAATTGGAGTGATTTATTTAAACTAAAATCTACTAAATTAATTAACTAAAGAACTTAGTAAAGAATAAATCAGGAATTTAACTGAATAATAACCAAGAAGCTAAACAATACCCAGTAAAGAATCCTCCTAGACTTCATCTATCATTATAAATTTGAATTAAACGATTTGTTCACTTAATATCTTGATTCGTAAAAATCCATAAATTATGCTAATATCCCTTTCAAGATTAAGAGTAAATGACTCTAGATTCATTAATTGAAAATTATTTCTAATTGAAACCTTTATTATCACATTAACTCAGTCTGTTGATTCCCCTATTAGATTTGGCTCTAATCAAGTAAATTTATGTGGTCCTATTTCTAAGATTGCATAAAACTCCACTCAATTATGCTAGATTTACTCTTAAACAGAGACTTTTCCTCCTCTGATTTAAGCATATTAAACATGAATTAATATCCCCGAAATATTAAAACAAGTGATAAACACACATAACTAAAAACAAGATTTAAGTATTTATTGCGTAAAACAAAAATTAAATAACAGAATTCATCATAGGGTCCATCTCCCCTAGGTATCTAGAAAATTAGTTCATAATGGTAAATAAAAACATCTCTAAGACAGAATAACCAATAACCACAAGAAATAAACTCATAAAAACTTCAAAGAAATTAAAAGAAGGTCTTCAATCTTGATGGAAGTTTGCTTCAGAGTTGGCTTCAATGGTGTTCTTCAACTTGTTTTCTTCAATACTCTTTGATGGTTCCCTCTTCTCTTCTTCTATTTGATATTTATAAGTCTTAGAATGCCCAAAAATCTTACAAATTGCGTTTTTTCGTGTGTTTAGAATACGAATCGTGAAATCGACAAGGTCTAGCACATGGCCGTGCAGCAGACCGTGTGGCTTTTGAAATCTGCTCCAAATGTCCGATTTTCGCTCTTTTTTTGCTCATTTTTCTCCCAAATGCTCTCCTAAGTATAAAAACATGAATTTAAATGTTTACTTGTCAAATATCCCATACTTAAGCGTTTTCTTGCCCTCAAGAATAATCCTCAACCCACATTAAAGTTAGTTTTTCTCAATTTGTAATTCTTCATCAATAATGCCTCAAAATAATTCGCAAACAATCATGCATTGGCAATTCAACTAAAATGATGCTAAAAACTCAAACAATCCAAGTCGAAAATTTTAAAGCATAAAAACATAAGTGTCTCCCGTTATTTAAGTAATTACCTATAATTCAAAATCAACAACAATTGACATCCTCACTAAAGATTCACTCAAAGCACTCAAAGTGTTTAAGGTTCAAGAAATATGCATTCAACAGTCGAACAAGAAATGTCATTACTATAGGCTTGCTTAAAAATCAAATCTCCACCACTATATAATAAGATGACACACCAACCAAGAGGTCTTTAAGATATTGTAATGGGGCTTAGGTTAAGGGTATGGAAAAAGGCCAAAAAAGTTGGTTATAATCGAGATTGAGTTGAAAATATCAATCAAGAATAATCAACAACAAAAATGAGCTTTTCAACACGAAATGAAACTAATTATTCAAGCTCAATCACAATTTTTTTTTATCTTTTTTATACTGAGAACAAGAAGAAAAAAAGAACATAGTTAGGTAACTAACCAAATCAAATCTCAACAAAAAGGGAGTCAATAAAACGAGACAAAGTCACAACGAATAAATGGGTCATGGGTTAACATTCACGAGTTAATCAAGAAAAGGTGTGTTAGGCTCAACGGCGTTCACTAAAGGTTAATTCAATAGGTAAGCTTTTTTTACATGTTAAGTAGGTTAAAACCTAAGTGCCTCTATCATTTCAGTATATCAAATCAATAGTGTGGCCTCGATATGCATAATCGAAGCAAGTTTTAGAATAACAAATCAAGTTGAAACACTTATAACCAAAAATAAAATGAACATGAAAGATATATTCTCTATAGGCTCAAAATCTCACAAAAAATCATGGTTTTGATGTCAAACTTGCAAATTCAAAACTTCAAGATAATACCTCAATTCAAAGAAACAACCTAAAATATTAATTTCTAAAAAAAAACTTATCATGCTTGACTCTCTCATATCTTAAAGCTTAAATCAACCAATGCACAAATATCTACAAATTAATCCAAAACAGCATCAATAAAAATCCCAAATCGATATAAATTCACTCTAATGGAGGATGAGAAAATTACTTAATCACAACAAATAATTCAAAGATTTTCTAATAATTATATTAACAACCTCACCACATTTAAGATGTACATTGTCCTCAATATACAAACATATATAAGCACAGAATAAGAAAATCAAAATAAAAATATAGTGCAAAAAAAAAAACTAAAGAAGCCTAAAAAAATAAAAAAACAATTAAAAATAAAAAAAAAGTAAAACTGAAAAGAAAATAAAGAAAACATATAAAAAAATAGATCAACGATTGTCATCGTGAGATGCATCGGAATCGTGAGGTGCAGGCAAAGTAGAAGAAATGTGGAGATGCTGACAGATCTGCTGCAAAGTGGCATCAATACTGTCAAACTGCTCAAATTAGTGCTGCTTGAACCGAGTGAACTGCTCATAGAGGTCCACTAGTGTAACAACAGGGACGGTAGTAGGGTGACTCGGAGGTGAATGATGAGGTGGATCCTTATAGTGGAAAGGGACATCATCAGAGAAGTCATCATGCTCATCTTGAGGGTCTGAATGAAATAGTCAGTATTGAGAAGGACCTACTCCATGCTGGCATTCGATCATCCTCATATGACTCATAATAAATAATCCCGACAGGACCATCTGTCCAACCAAAGTAAAGGAGGATGACTGCTCTAGAGTGTCGAGGAGGCCGAAATGTGGAGCTAGACGAGTTACGTAAAGGCCTAAACAGATATGACCTTCCTACTATGCTCAGTCTGGTGGCAGCAAGCAAGGGCGACAAAGTAAACAAGATTGAAGGTCCGTCGCGTTGCCATACTCCAAATAAAATAAGCGTTGAATGTATCAACAACTCCGATGCTTTCCCTCTGACCAGTCAACATGTGGGCCAAGATAGCATGAATATATCGCAATACCGGAGGTAAGGAAGTCGTTTTTAATTGACTTGGGTTATATGGCGTCATACTAGCAGTAAGATTTATCCAGCATAAAGATGGTGAATGATGGATGTGCCAGTATAAGGTAAGGAACCCCCATTCATGAAATCCTCAGAGTAGAGTCCAATGGCAACTCTGAAGTCTAGGACGCTCAGATAACGCGTAGTACCACCGAGTCGGAACGTGATAGTGCGCAGCTCATCATGGCTCGACATTACATGCTGCAGGATGAAACAAAACTCTAGTGTAAGCTCCACATATGTAGGCTCGACGATGAATAAGAAGCAGTCCTATGGAGCTGTATCAAGTAGGGCCTGCACTCTATTAGCTAAACGGATCTGTTCTAAAGTTGCCCAATCAATAAAATGGCTCAATCCCACCACTGTCTAAGATGCTGATATAGGTCCTCTTGAGGACTTTGTGAAAATCATACACACGAATGGCATGCATCGTAAGTGGGGTTTGAGGAAGAGGTCGCCCTTGGTGCCATCCACCTTTTAGAGGCGGGAACTATGGCCTTAGATTTTCCTCTCGTGTTCGTCATGAAAGACCTAAAATAAAATAGAATAACCACATGTCATCATCAAATGAAACAAACAGATGAATCAACACAATAGGGGCAATCCAATAACCCACACAATAAAAATCAAATTTAAAGTCAACAGATTGATGGATAAAAAAAATGACATTGAACATAATAGAAACAAGAATAAGAAAATAATACTTGTAATAGGTCATTTTTGCTCGGACCCAACCAAATAACAAACCAATAAAAAAATAAAAAAATATTAAATGAGTCTAAAGTCCAAATTACAATACCAGCCCAAATTCCAAATTTAAAACCTAAATTACAAACCCACTACCTAGGGCCTAACTGGCCCAAAACCTTAACTACTTTCAGTAAAACAAAAACCCTATCCCCTTTTATCGTCGCAGCCTTGCCACATCGGTAGGCGTGCCGTCTGACACCCCTCTACCACCACTGCTGGCTTTGCTCTCTTTCGCCGCCGCCTGTAAAAAAGGACAAACACGCAATGGCAGCAAGAATAGTAGAAAAATAGATAAAAATAATAGTGTAATCTTGCTATAAAAAAGCCTGAAAACCGATTGTAAAATGGTTCCCTTTTTGAAAAACACAAAAAAATATACAGAAAAAAAATTGAATATAAAAATTACTAATCGATTCGAAAACAGTAAGGTTTTTTTTTACATTCATTCTTTTATTATTTTCAAAATATATATAGTAATAAATAAAAACAAAATCTTTTATCTTTTTGCTGGCGTCTTGCCCTTCGTCTTGGAAGACTGACGAACCGTTAAGGGTTCGTCAAATGGTTGTGACAGAAGTGAGCAGAAACGAAGGGTCCTTTGTTTATTTTTATTTTTGAGGGCTTTTCTTTTTCCATTTTAACCCCAAATCAAGGTTCTACTCGAAAAAAGAAACAAAAAGAGAGATTTTTGGACTTTCCGGCCACCGTGGACGGCGGCACTGTCACCGACAACCGATGGCCGCCACGGTGGCCGATGGTTGGAGCCAGGCCGGAGTTGGTTTTGTTTGATAGAAAAAAAGAGGCTTTCGTTTTTTTTTAAAACAAAACGCTGAAATAATTTTTTTTGTCAAACTTGAACTTATATACCCATATGAAATGACGTCGTTTTGAAATTCAAGTTCAGATGCCAAACCGGCATCTTTTTAACGCAACCTGTGGCTCAACCCAATCCATCCCTTAGGATCCACGTGTTTTAACTTGGAGGGGATATTTATGCTTTCGATGATTCGACTTTTATGGCCCGTTGTAATTTAGTCATATTTCGTTTTTTCTTTTAATTTTACCCTATAATTTTATTTTATTTCATTTTAGCTCCCTAGGGAACGACTTCATTTTGGGGACAGGGAATAATTTTCCAGTTAGTCCCTGCACTTTCACGTGTGCTATATTTTAGTCCTTTTGGGAAATGGTGTACATAAAGACAAGAAATATTTTCCTATTCGGTCCCTATCTTTTTTAGCGCGTTGCACATTGATCCTTATCAGTCTATTTTTTATTATTTGCAATTTATGACCCCCTAATTTCATTTAAATTTCAATTAAATCCTTTGTTTATTTAATTTCAATTTTATATTGTTTATTTATTTTAATTTTACCCTATAATTTTATTTTATTTCATTTTAACACAATGAGGAACAACTTCGTTTTGGGGACAAGAAATAATTTCCCAATTGGTCCTCGCACTTTCACGTGTGCTATATTTTAGTCCTTTTGGGAAATGGTGTACATAAAGACAAGAGATATTTTCCTATTCGATCCCTATCCTTTTTAGCGCGTTGCACATTGATCCTTATCAATCTATTTTTTATTATTTTTGCAATTTATGACCCCCTAATTTCGTTTAGATTTCAATTAAATCCTGTCTATTTAATTTCAATTTTATATTGTTTATTTATTTATTTATTTATTACTTCTTCTTTTTTTACACTTAAAAATTAAATTGTTTATACCCTCTTATTTGTGCATTTGTTATTTATTGTCGTTATTATTTAATTTTTTTTGTCTTGTGTACTTGTTACTTTATTATTATTTTATTATTTTTAATATTTTCATGTCATGTGAAAAAAACTCTCTGCAAACCAAGAGTGCTTTCTAAATAGTCCTAAAAAAAGCAGTAACTACTGTAGCTTGGGATGGAAGACAGCGGTGGCGATGACAGGGAGAGGAGAGATGAGATCTCTCTACTGGTAGAAGAACTCATCCAATTATCAGTTAAGTGGTCGATGGTACCGAATGCAAAACCTACCCTTATATGTTCAATATGGACAAAAAAGCCCTACAATCTAAAAAGCCTTTAGGGTGCAGATGAAAAGCACATGGAAAACTAAGAAAAAATTCGAGGTTCAATTGGCAGGTCAGAATCTTTTTTTAATTGTGTTGATTTAGAAGAAAATTAGGAAACAATTATGGAGGGACGTCCATGGTTGTTTAGGAAATACCTAGTTTTATTTGATCGGCTAAGTAAACCGATAGAGAGAAATCAAATCCGAATAGGCTCGTGTCTACCGAAATTCGAAAAAAAAATTTGGTGCATGCCATTGGTGTTACTTTTGAAGGAGTAATTAGATCTGAAATTATTAATGATTTATGTCGGTTAAGAATAAACCTGGATGTGCAGAAACCTCTTTGAAGAGGTCTTTTTGTTTCAAGCAATAATAGCTTTAAATCGTGGATTTCTTTTAAACATGAGAAGTTACCGATTTTTTGCTTTGGATGTGGAAGAATGGGACATAGCATCAACGATTTTCTTGTGCTAGATCCTACAGAAATAATTAAAATTAAAGACGATCCACCATATACTGCAGCACTAACAGCTGAATCAAATTTAATTGGAAAGGAGTATAAAATTAAATGCTTTCCCAAAGAAGACGGGGGTTCAATGCTCTTATATAGGGAACTTGGAAATAATGCATAATGGAATTAATAGATCTACTGAAGGAAATACGCATAAGGGACCAAAAGATAGACTTCAAGTGATGGGTTTGGAGGCAATATTAAAGAATCAAAAGGAAGGCTATACTATGATGCAAACTGGTGAGGAAAATAATAGATCTAGTAAGCTAGGGAAAAATTCAACTATAATGAAGAAATCAAGCTGAAAAAGAATAGCTCCAGGGATTTTGGTAGATAAAATAAAGGATGAAAGCATTATAGGGAAGTGAAAATTTCCAGATTTTGATGAAGGTGATAACATCGCAGAATTTTCATACGAAGATGGAGTAAAAAGATTAAAACAAGGAGGAGTAATTGATCGAGCAGAAGTTCCTATAGGTATGATGAATGAAGCTTTGGAACAAAATGATGTTCCCAACAGTTTTGGATCGACGGCTGCCAAATGGCAAGTCGACCGGGCACAATGAAAATTTTACGTTGGAATGTCTGTGGGTTAGGGAGTCCATGGTCTGTACGGAGGCTGCAACATTTGTTAAAGCAGCATAATCCCCATATGGTCTTCTTAATAGAGACTAAAATTGATAAAAAATACATATGGAACAGGTTAGAAGAAGGTGTTGATTTCTAAATGGGATTGACATTGAAGTTGAAGGGTCTCGTGGTGGACTGTGTTTAGTATGGAAAGGAGATATCACGGTTAATTTGAAAAGTTTCTCCAAGAATCACATTGATGTAATGATAAAAGAGGATTCTATTAAAGAAGATTGGCGGTTTACAGGGTTTTATGGTTCACCTTATTCGAACAAGAAGAATTTTTCATGGAATCTACTAAGAAAATTGTGGCAAGAACAAAACTATCATTGGCTAGTAAACGGTGATTTTAACAAGATTATGTACTCCTTTGAAAAAAGAGGAGGAATTCAAAGAGATCAAAGGAGAATGGAAGGCTTTCAAAAGGTTTTAGAGAAACGCCGACTAATGGATATAAGATGCTCGGGGGTTTGGTTCACATGGGAAAGGGGGAACTTGCCAGAAAAAACATAAAAGAGAGACATGATAGGGGAGTTGCAAACGAAAAGTGGATAAATTTTTTTTCGTTGGGAAGTATTCAACATTTACCTTATTCAATGTCGAATCATTGTCCTCTCCTTTTAAATACAAATAGTGGAATCATGTACACAAGGAGTCCAAAATTTAAATTTGAGGCATGGTGGACCATGGAGGAATCTTTTGAACAAGAAATAAAGCTTTCATGGGAATCATCAAAAAGCACGTTAATAAAGAAAATTGAATATTTGCAGGTTTGCTTAAAGAGATGGGCAACCACAATCAAAAGAGGCAGAAAGGGACTAAAAAAAAAGTTAACAAGGAACTTGCAATTCTGTTAGGAAAAGAAAGGGATGATGAAACAATGGTTAAAACTATTAATACTAAAATTCATCTTAATATGGAGATTGATAAAGATGAAATGTACTGGGAACAAAGGGCAAGAGCAAATTGACTTCAGCTTGGGGATAAAAATTCAGCTTTTTTTCATAAATGCGCCTCAATTCATAGACGATCTAATATGATTTAAAGGCTATAATTGGATGACGGAAGGGAAATCACTGACGATTCAGAGATTAAAAAGGCTGCTACTTCGTTCTTTTAGGAGCTTTTCACAACAAATGGAGTTGAAGATCCATCTCATCTTCTTAAGGGTATTGAAAACAAAATTTCTACAGAGGTGAATTCAACTTTAGTATCTCCTTTTACGGTAGAAGAAGTTCTGACAACTTTCAAAAGAATGGGGCCTAATGGCTTTCCATTTTTCAATGATACTAGCACATAATAGGTAAAGATGATGAAAAGTATTGCTTAGGCATCCTAAATAGGGACCATAATTTTGACTCTCTAAATATGACAGAAATAGTGCTCATTCCAAAAGTCCAAAGTCCCACAAAATTAGTTACCTTTAGACCTATTAGTTTGTGCACCGTCATATATAAAATTGTGGCAAAAACAATAGCAAATCGTTTACAAGAAGTTATTTGTAGCTGCATTAATAAAGCACAAAGTGCTTTTGTACCAATGAGACTTATTCGTGATAATGTACTTTTAGCATACGAAATTCTGCACGTTTCGGCAAAAGCAAACAAGAAAAAAGGATATATAGCAATAAAACTAGATATCAGTAAAGCTTATGATAGAGTAGAGTGGAATTTTTCATAAGTAATGTTACAGATGGGATTCGCAAATGGGGTGAGATTAATTTTGAAATGCATTACCACAGTCTCTTATGCAGCAAATATCAATGGAAGGAGGGGAAGAACTTTTCAACCTGCTAAGAGGCTTAGACAATGCGATCCCTTTAGTCCGTTTCTTTTTCTAATATGCAGCAAAGGACTTTCATTATTGATAAGATTAGCAATGGGAGAGGGTTTGATAAAAGGTGCAAAGGCAAGCAAAAGCGGGCCAAAGATATCTCACCTACTTTTTGCGAATGATTGCATTTTGTTTAGTGAAGCAACAATCAGGGGTGCGATAATTTTGAAAGGGATTCTCAAGGATTATGAAAGTTGTTCAGGGCAATGTGTGACTTTAATAAATCAACTATCTTCTATAGCTCGAATACAACAGAAGATAAAAAAAAAAAAGAAGTCTCGACACTGCTAGGAAGAAGAAGCTCAACAAATCTTGAAAAATATTTAGGTCTCCATAATGTTGTAGGCAGACGAAAAAAAAACTTTTCAGAATTTAAAAAAAAAAGGGTCTCTATTCAAATTGAAAACTGGAGCACTAGGTTTCTATCGCAAGGGGGAAAGGTCTTCATTAAATCAATACTACAGGCAATTCCTACTTATCGGTCTTGCTTTCTTTTACCAAATTCATTATGTGGAGAGATTGAAAATATTTGTGCTAGATTTTGGTGGCAGAAAGGCCATGGAAAAAGGGGAATACATTAGTGCCAGTGGAAACATTTGTGTCACCCTAAAGAGGAAGGCAGAATGGAGTTTAGAAGTATGGGCCAATTTAATATTGCATTACTAGCAAAACAAGGATGGAGATTCATAAATTACCCAAATTCGTTAGTTGCACAAGTACTTAAAGCGAAATATTTTCCATAAGATGGTTTTTTAAACTCGCGATTTGGAAATAACAGCTCTTTTGTATGGAGTATATTGGGTATTTTGGAAGAAGGATATTGCTGGCAGGTAGGTTAAGGCACGAGCATTTCAGTTCATGACAATTGGATTCCAGATTCAAGAAATTTTAGACTATCGTCAAGTAATTTTAATTTCCCAGATTTTAAAGTTGCTGAGTTAATTGATTCCAACGAAAGGAAGTGGAAGAGAGAGCTAGTTGTCAATACCTTTCCAGAAGTAGAAGCTGGAAAAATCCTTAGCATCCCGTTGGCGCAAGAACCTCATGCTGATATCCTGACGTGGAGCGGGGAACTTTCGAGAGAATATTCAGTTCGAAGTGCCTACAAACTACTACAAAATTCTAATCCTAGAGCTTACGCTTTACAAACCGACTATAAGTATTTTACAAAAAATTTTGGCTCCTAGATCTACCTACCAAAATTAAAGTTACAATTTGGAAAATCTCATGGAACTATTTGCCCACACGGGCTAACATGGTATACAGAAGACTAATAAACAGTTTCGCATGCCCCCGTTGTGGTGAAGGAGCAGAAACAATGGACCACCTCTTCCGCGAATGTCCTGTATCAGCATTAGTTTGGAGAGCGTTATCAACCTCGAATTTTATACAGTAATCTAATATAGCATTCGAACAGCGGTTTACCAGGGTTTTCGCTCAACATCCTTCCAGTCTCTGCAGAATATTTTGCTGCGCACTATTGGCCATCTGGGGAGACTGGAATGCTCGTATTCATAAAAAAAACAAACAAATCTGGTCAGGAGATAGCAAAATTTGTCCACAACTATATATCAGAGTTAAATGGCGTTGGACAAAGAACACCCAAAGGTTTAAAGGAGGAAATAAAATGAAAATGCCCACAATGTCAAACAGTAAAAGTTAATTTCGATGGAGCCTACGACGAGAGGAATCAACAGTCGGCATCTAGAGTTGTTGTCAGAGACAGTGCAAGGCTCGTCCTCCTATCATGCTCAGAGATTCATTAAAGAGTGCCCTCAGCCTTCGCTGCTGAAGCCCTTGCTTGCCTTAAAGCAACCCAGTTAGGAATCGACATGCAATGGCCAGAAATAATCATTGAGGGTGATTCTTTATCAATAATAAAGAAATGCAAGGCTAAAGGGTATGATAAATCGCAGATAGGGGCTTATATCCATGACATTCATCAGTTAAAGACTAGATCCAAGAATTTAAGGTTCGAATATACCCCAAGAATAGCAAATTTTTTAGCCCATATTTTAGCAACAGAAACTTTGAAGAGGAAGGAGGAGACGTACCTGGTTGAGAATGTCCCTGGATATGCCAAAAACCACATGGAAAATGACAGTATGAGAGAACCGGATTGAATAAGAAAGGAGATAGAGAGAAAGTAAGGAAGTTTAAAGATGAACAGTTCAAAAGTCATGAGGATTAAAGCTTCCTTTGGAAACGGTGGCCATTAAAATTGAAATGACAAAATGATGGAAAGACAGGCGTTAGAATTTTTCTGATTGGGCATTAAGTTGGTGGCATTATTACACTTCTAGAATTTTCTGTTTATTTTTAGTAGCTAAGATATTTTTATTTACGGGCCATTTTGAGTGTTGGGCCTTCAGTATTGTTTTATATTTTAATTGTTATATAAGCCCAATCTGATTATTATTTCTAAAAAAAAAATATTTTCATTTTATTTATCTTTTTAAGTATATGCATTTCCCATATTCATTTTTATTTTAAGTTACTCTATCATTTTAAATACACATCGTTTTAAATATTATATTTGTTATTATTCAAAAAAGATATTTTTAAAAATAGACAATGTTTCGTATTTAAAAATTCGAGAAGTCATACCTTAACTTACGAGGTTTCGATTTTTCCGTTGAACCTAAATGGTCGAATATCCTTTTAAAATTAAAATACATGAGATTTAAATAAAAAATAAAAAGACAAGCTTATTCTCAAGGATTTGAGGTGTCGTATCTTAACTTACGGAATGTGACATTTTGTTACCTCGAGATGAAAGGGTCTTTAACATAGTTTCGATTTATTCAAACAATTTTTAAGTAAAAATAACATTAATACAAAGAGGGATTGTATTTTAAACTCTTTTCAAGTTTTCAACTTTTGACACTAAAATATTAATTAATCAACTAGGTACCAATTTTGGGCATTACGAATGTGCTAATCCTTCCTCGTGCGCAATCGACTCTCAAACTCATTTCTCAAAGTTTATAGACCAAAAATTGTTGTTTTAGTAAATTAAATTGTTTATTAAAACAATCAAATTACGAAGTGACCTAATCACACTTTATAAAAAAATAATTGGTGGCGAATTCTATTTTTATTTTTATTTTTTTCGATTTCAAAAAAATAGTTTCCACAATACTAAAGTCAAAAAAACCAAATAATAATAGAAAGAACCAAATAAGGAACAATACTAAAAATAATAATATAATAGGAATAATCAATAACAGTAATAATAGTGCAAAGAAAATAGGTAACGACTTACTTGAAAATGAAACTAAAAGCTCGACTTACTTGAAAATGAAACTAAAAGCTTGAAAACCTTTAATGGCGTCCTCCCCTTTTTGATTTTTTCTTTTTTGGATGGTTGGGGAAGATGATAAATCCCCTCTCTGTCCACCAACTTCATATTTATACATAGATTAAGTCTTTAATTAGTTAATTAATTATGTTTTAATTTTAATTAACTTTAATTTATTTAATTAATTCACCATTATCATTACCATTCAATAACTTTTATTTATGCATGGTCTAATTGCTATTTTGGATATTTATTTAATTACAATTTAAGTCCTCAAGCTATTTCCTAATAAAGTAATTTATAGTGATTAGACTTTACAATTTGGGCTAAATTGATCATAAAAATTTAATTCTCCTATATAACAACTCCGTAAATATCCTTATTTAATATTTACAAACTTGGTTTACGAAAACGAGGTCCCAAAACTGTAATTTCCTATACCACTGGAAATTGTGCCGTTACAAAGAAAATGCGTAAAATTTATTTTATAGGGACAAATCTTAAAATTATACATGAACTTTGATTCAATGTGCAATTTGATATAAAAACTTTGATTTGGTACAATTATACACATCAAATTTTGACTCTGATTTAAATGTATACATAAAACTTTAATTTTAATTTAATTATGCACATTTAAAAAAATAAATACTCCAATTAATTTTTATATCGGATAAACATAATTATTTGTATATGCAATATATAAACATAAAGCGATGATATATCAATAATTGTGTGAATAGTTTGTAAAAATTAGATCAAATCAAAATTTCATATATAAAATTACTCACAAATTTCTTGATTTTTGAAAGTGAAAAATCAAAAGAAAATGAGTTTTTAAAAGAAAAGATTTAGGAAATATTTAAACCAAAGACAACTTATCTCCATAATTTAATTTGATTTTAATATTCACAAATGTGCATTTGGAATTTGGATTGAAATTTATAAAACATTTTGGAGGATTGGTTTGATTGATATTCAAAGAAAAATATGTGTGTTTCTTTTGAAAGAGAAAATTACCTCTTAAATTTATATCAAATTAATAAATAAATAAAAGGCAGTTGGGTAAACTAAATGTAAAATTATATGCATTTTAATATTGCATCGATCAAAATCATAGTATTATTATATTGTACAAATTAAAAGACCAATTAGAAAACTAATAAATAGATTAATAGGGACGTTCACCAACAATGTTCCCTGGAGGATCATAGTTGCAGGTGACGAACCACCAGCCACTGCTGCACTTAACTCTAGCACACCCCAGGCGGGTTGAATTTCGCCAAACCACCTGCGTATAATGCAAACACTCTCCACCAACACATTGATTGGCGTCGTAGTTGTAGTGAGGCTTCTCGTCCACCCACAATGTCACTGCTTCCGCACCACTTAAGGCGTAGGAGGCTTCCGCAAGGTTCTCACCATAGGGTCCAGTTGAATGAATCAAATCACAGTCTGCAATCCTTTTACTAGCATATTGCTGTGCATAGGCAGCGACAGTGGCATCCCAAGTCATTGGTCCAACCCCAACCTCTGCACGAGCTGCATTATGGACGTTAAGGTAATCTTCATTAGAGGGGTTTTGGGCAAGGGATACACAAGCAAGAGTGAAAGCCATTAGGCAAATAGCTACTGAAAATTGGGATCCCATTTCCCAATCTGTCTTTGGAAAAGCCCAGTACTGCTGATTGCAATTTTTAAATAAGACATGTGGTTTATAAAAGGACAGTTTTAATATTAGTTTATGAAATGTTTATTACTTTCCATTAGAGGATGCGTAATATCAGACCTTGATTATAAAAGGTTTAAATATCTTATTATAAAAAAGGATTAATTATCTTAATAATGCATAACTTACCATATATATATATTTGAAAGAATTACCATGTATATTGATGTACTATATCTTTTTTTTTGTTTAGGTTCTAATTATATTTGTTCTTTTTTACGCTTTTTAAATTTACTTATAATATTTCTTCAACTCATAAATAGAAGGATAATGCATCTTAGCATACTCGAACCCACTTCTTCCTGCATTAGCAATAACACTCATATTAATCGAATTAAAACTCAATCGGCTATCTCCACAAATTCTAATTTCCCTGACCACAAAAAAAACTCATTTTATAGCATCTATAAGCGTTGGTAAAAAAATAAGAAAAAAAATTTACTATAAATTTCACCAACAGTCCTTTAACCATCGATTGACCACAAGTGCCTGTAGGCTGTAAAATGTTAGTATTTGCCCATAAAAATTTTCATTTTAACTCTTGTAACATACTTTTCAAGATATTTTGAAGTACCAATAAAAATTATATTTAAATTTAAATGTTAATATACATATATTTATAGAAAAATTTTGAAACATTTATAAATGTTGCTAAAAATTATATTTACATGCTATTTTCATAATTCCACCATTGTTATTTGCTTTATCCGAAAAAGAAAAAAAAATACTTAAACAATAAATGTACCATGATATTTAAACATGTAAATATTCATAACAAAGTTGTATGGAAGATAACATACAAGAGAAGAAGAATAAAACTAACAACATCCAAGCTGAGATTACAAGAAAATAAAGGTTGTTGCAAAATACAAAATTTGAGTTGTTTTTTTTTTAAACAAAATTTGAGTTTTAAGCATTATGAAGAACATTCTAGCCATGTGAAAAGCTTTCATCCTTAGTTATTTGTTTGTATTAACACATTCAAATAAAATTTAATATGATTAAGATTTAAAGATGATCAATTGGAAATAGATATATTTAAGTCATATTGTATATAATTTTTATGTTACACATTTATATTTGATATATATAGTTTATTTGTGTTAATATACGTGATCAGTGATGAATTTAATTATGATATATGTAAAAGAAGTCTTCTTAGTTCTATGTCAACGTGGCTAATAGATGCGATTATTCAGGATACCTTCTAATTATAATAGTAAATTTTTGAGTTCGTAAGCTTATGATAAGATACAATTATAAGGTGATAAGTGTATATATATATGTAGTCAAAGTGGGGGATATTTGGATATTTTATGTACATAACATATGTAATAAGTAATAATTGTATGTATTTTACTATCATAAAAATGTTAGTTTAAATTAAAGTGATCTAATGTAGTTAAGGTTAATTGGGCTTAAGATATTTAATAAATTATAGGTAACTAATTTCTAATTGATGATGAGTTAATTATACATTAAAGTTAATATGCAAAAGTTACATATTAAGGTTATGGTTCTCAAATTATAGGTAACTTTTCTGATATCTCATCTTAAAAAAAGAGGGAGTCACCTCTAAAATTGTGTGCTAATTCAAAAGATCAAAACCATTAAACTTGAAGATTTCAATGTATTGATGGATTCAAGTAAGTTTTCACATTTTGTTTTTGTTTTTAATGATTTGACATGACATATTCTAATTTATCAAATTTTATTAAAAAAATTATGACTCTAACATGCTATTAATGTTAGAGTAAGGGTATAAATGAGATATTGGCATTTGTAAGCTATTTGAGTCTAATTTGAGAAGAACTTGAACATGATTTGGTAATTGTTGAGCCAAGCTCGAACTATCATTTGAACTGAAAAATACTCAACTCAAGCTATCATTTCAGCTAAATGATACTTGGCTCAAGCAACTTGGGAGCCTTATCAATCATTTTATTTTAATATATTATTAAATTATATTATTTCCATTGATATCTATTATTAAAATTAAGCTTATTTATTGAGCCAAGCTTGAGTATTAATAATACAAGCTTAATCAAATACAAATTCAAGCTTAAATATGAAGAATGATATACAAACTTAACTAAGTTTGACCACTAAAAGCTTAATTATATTTCCAACTAAACTCGAACTTTAAAAATAAATATTTGATTGAACTTGAATTTAGTATCAAATTCTAAATTTCGAGTCGAGCTTGGGGACTTGCAAACCAAGTGTCGCCAACTCGTGATTTCCTTAGCTCCCGTGGCATGCAAGTTGTGAATACTTGCCCTGACTGCAACCTCTAATTGGAGACACATTCTCAGACATTGCTGCCCCTCATCCTCTTTATGGACTAAACTTGGAATACCGCAGTCCATCAAAGGCTGCTTCTTCAGTGTTCCCTTTTCTGATTGGTGTGGGCCAGCGCAATTTCGAAAAGTTTGATGTTTTCTGATTGAAGTTGTGGAGTGTTGCAAAATTTAACTAGGCAAGTACAATACAAGAAATAAGTTTAATTATCAAAAAGAAGGAAAGAAAAATCATTAAATAAAAATACTTACTATAAACTAAAAGAATTATATAAAAAATAAAAAAAATAAAAGAATGATTCAACCTTCACTTGAATACTAAAAAAACTTATACATTTCCGCTTTAACTACTATAAATTATAAAAGTTTAATAAATATAATTAAAATACCCTAAAAAATTTTAGGGTTACAGGAAAATGAATTCTTGATAATTATGATAATTATATAGACATCCATTTTACAACAATACCAAAATTTTACATGAGTTTTGGTACATATAGCCATTCATATTTTTAATTCCTCTTTCTTCTATAACTTACAAGGAATGAAAGAGCAGAAGAAGTAGAACAGTGATGCTTAATAAGGACGCTGACCCTCAACATTTCCAACAGTATCATAACTACAAATAACGAAAACCAACCCGTTTGCACATTTGGCTCTAGCACACCCAAGGTTAACCGATTTGCTCCAAACAACCTGAGTATAGTGTAGGCAATCATCACCGCCGACTGGAATTGTGGTCATAGTCAGGCTTCTCACTAGCCCACATTTTTACGGCGTCGACGCCATCAAGGTTACTATGGCCCTCAGCAGGGTTTTCAGCGTAGGGTCCATATGAAGGCTCCATCTTGCAATCACCGATCCTTTTATTGGCATAATTTTGAGCGTAGGAAGCCAAGGTTTGGTTCCAAACGAGCGGATCTACCCCAGCCTTGGCTCGAGTCACATTATGCGCATTCACGAAATCTTGTAGAGAAATTTGGGCTCGCGAAAAATGAGATACACTTCAGGCCATTAAGCATATAGCGACTAAATGCTTGGTGAACCACATTTTGAATAGTTTGTAGGCTAAAGAAACAGAACAGTTTTTCTACTTTTTTTAGTGCTTTTTGATGTTTTGTTTATTTTATAATTTATAATGTAAAATGAGTGATGGCTTACGGTTTTATAGACAATATCTGTAGAAAGAAATAGGTTAAAAGGAGTTGAAACAACATGAATGTGTGATCGAAATAAAATTTGATTTTTCTCCGTAAATATTGCCATGATTAGGGCAATATAATATAGAAAAATAGATTTAGAGAGGGTGAAATAGAAATATCAATATATAGGTAATAAAAACTACTTTTCATATCAAAAACTTCAAAATATATTTTAAGTTTAAAATTATATGTAATATTTATTTTATATAATCTTAAATTTAATCTTTGGATAACCTCTGCCCGTTCTTAACAGAAAAAAAAATCAAGACAATACGAAGTTAAAGGGATTGAACCGTTGCTTCTCATCTCTACATCTAAGGGGTTGGGGCTCGGCCCCTCCCCAAAACGAGAAATTATATTTTTAGCATTTTAAAATTTGTAAAATTTTAAGTTAGTATACAATAAAATTATATTTGTATCCCTAACAATCATAAAATTTTTATTTAACCTTTTAAAAAATTTTAAATATATAATATATCTCTCAAAAAAATATTTTTTTGAGTAAAACATCTAGATCTTACATTCAATAAGACAAAACAAATCCAAAACAAATATCCCAAAACCAAGCCGAACAATCCCGGGCCAAAAAACAGAAACAAAATAAAACAACAAAAGATCCAGCAAAGCAAGACGGGTAGCTTTAGAGACTTCTTTAGCCAGCTGTAAACCATTTAATAAACCTATCCCTCAAAAGCAACAAAGCCACCTGTGAATCGATGCAAAACATAAATGCTTTCTTTAATTCTCAGCAAGAGCCATCATTTCCACAGAAAAACTTCTAAACATCACAAATCATCCTGGCTTTTCAAACTTCATCCTAAATCTTTCCAACAGCAAATCCAACGATTCAGTCCCCCAAAGAAACCCTCCAACTTTGATCGGCCACCATAGCTTCCTTCGCTCCAATCAAAACCATGCCCAGCAGATAAGTTGATTTGTTCTTCTATAATCCCTCTTTCGCTATGAAATGAGCAATTTTATTAGATTCTCTAGGGATAAACCGAAAAATACAGGATTCAAAGCCAAGGCTCAGATACTTTGAATCTTTAATGAAAACTTCGATTTCTGATCTGTCTTCCTTTCCTTTTTGCAGTTTCTGAATCACCGATCGCGAGTCACCTTTAATCTCAACCTCTCTCAACCCAAGAGATAACCCAAGATGGACCGCCTGGAGATATGCCATCGCTTCCGCAGCAAAAGCAGAAGGTATATTCTTATGAATAACTGATTTTGAGCAAATCACCTCTGCCCTAGCATTCCGTATTACTAACCCCGAGCATGACTCATTCTTCTTCTTATTAAAAGCAGCATCAAAGTTGATTCTAACCTACGGGTTAGTCGGCACGACCCATCTACCCGTCTGAAACCATTCACTGGTAAGCGCATACTCAACCCATCAAGTTCTTTGATGTAGTTTGTTATGAAATCTGCCATTTGAGTCCCAGATTGTTCTTAACCTTCATGAATAAACTTGTTTCTTGATGTCTAGATCACCCACATAGCAAATGCAATCACCCTACACTTGTTCAAAGAGTTTAACTCAAAAATACATTTAAGCCAATCTTTAAAACCAGTACTTTCCCCAAAAGTAGGCCAGTTAAAGCCTAACTTTCCCCATGTCTCATTTGTAATAGGACACTCCCTAAAAACATGCTCCTTCATTTCCGTCCTGTTTGGGCACCTTCGGTAAGTTGCGGATGCCATCATTCTTCTGTAATATAGATGTTGTAGGCCAATTTAAACACATTTACATCAAAACCCAATTTAACCTTACCTAACCCACCAAAATTAAACCTAAAACCCAAAATCTTAACTACTCAAAGCCTAATTTACATCAAAACCCCAATGGCCCAAACCCTAAGCCCAAATCAAAATAAAAAAACTCCATCCCACAACCTAAACTTTTCTCAACTAAATCCTAGCCTTTGCCACCACCAACTCCACTAGCCACACTTGCTCCACCACCTACTCCACTAGCCACACTTGCTCCACTACCTACTCCACTAGCCACACTTGCTCCACCACCTACTCCATTAGCCACACTTGCTCCACCACCACTTGTACCTACAAATGAAGACATAAACAATAAAAAATATTTGGTAAATAGCTATATAAGCCTTCTCATATTTTGTATTTAGGGGAGGAAGAAGTTTTGGGGGAGAAAGTTATTGTAAAGGATTTTTGAGAGGTTTTTTTTAGAGTTATCAAGGAGAAGAGTTATTGTAAAGGCTAGTTTTTGGAGAGGCTAGTATTTTTTTGGAGATTAATCAAATATCAAAGCAAAAGAGGTTTTTTAGTCTATTCTCGTTTTAAGTTCTTTTTTTGCTTATTGTTTTCCTTTCAGTTTTATTTTGTTTCTTTTATACGAAAGTAAAAATAAAAGGAGGAAGCTTTCTCATTTTTACCGAAAAAGTTTTTTGAGGTCCAGCTGCCATGTACGGTGGCCGGCCTTGTGGCCGGAAATCACCCACTCTCTCCCTCTCTTTTTTTTGTTATTATTATATTTTTTAATATTATATTATATATATATTCTTTTAATATATTAGGTATATTCTAAATTCTATATTACGTATATATATTATACTATTTTATGTATATATCTTTAATACTATATTATTTATATATTTTTTTTCTACATGTTATATTATGTATATATTTTAATTATATTATGTATGTATTTTTTACACTATATTATGTACATATTTTTTTATATCTATTTCATACATATATATATATTATATATATCTTAACATTACTAGTTATATTTTCACTATTTTATGTATATACTTCAAACACTATATATAGTATATTTCTAACACTATTACTATTTATAAATATATATATATTTTACGTACATACTCTTAATATCTTTATTATGTATATATTCGTTGTTTTTATTTCACATTGGATACTATTATTACATTTAATATATCGCATGCATTGTTATTGTTTTAATATTGTTGTCATATTTATTATTTGTTTCAATGTATTTCCAACTCGTTTATTTTTGTCTCCCGTCTATTTTATATCATTCTGTTCATTACTTTAAAGATTTTTATTCATGTTTTTACTAATTTCAATAAATAAGGCAATGTTTCGCATTTTGGAACATCGAAGAATTGTGCCCTAACTTACGGGGTTTCGGTTCTCTTATTGGTTCTAAATAGCTAAATATCTTTTTGAGTTTTGAAATGCACGGATTTCCAATTTAAATTAAAAGACAATCTTGTGCTCGGGAATTCATGGTATTGTGTCCTAACTTACGGGATGTGATACTCCGATATCTCGAGATAAGGAAATCTTTAAACAAATCGATTTAAGCTAATTCAAGAATTTTAAAATCAGTATTAATAGAAAAGATCGTATTTCAAGTCCCTTCCCGATTTTTAATTTCTGATATTAAGACACTAACTAATCAATTCGGTACCAATTTTTTGGGCGTGTCGAGGATGCTAATCTTTCCTCGCACGTAACCGACTTCCGAACTCATTCTCTCAAGTTTCGTAGACCAAAGGCCCTATTTTAGTAAACTAAAATTGATTTATTAAAATAAAGGTGATCCGATCACACCTGATAAAAGATTGGTGGAGACTCTCGTTTTAATTTTCACTTTCAAACAAAGTCGATCCCCGTTTTCAAAAGAATGGTTTCGACAGCTTGGCGACTTCACTGGGGACTTCGAGAGTCGAGCCTTAAATTGATTATTTTTTTGTCTTTTGTCAAAAATTGAAAATCAATTTTAAATTTACTGCATTGCATGTTGTCTGTTATTTTCGCGACTCTCTTCATAATATGCTTGCTTTAAGTGGTTTAATTCTTTGAGGTATCTTTGCATATCGCATCGCATTATTGGTTGATTTCACCCTCTTAAGTGGAAGTGAAAAACTACTCCTTCGTGAGGTATTCACCTCCGTATAGGATAGTGGATCGCTTTCGGGATACATCCGTACCTGCGTCTTCATGGGGTTTTCACCTCCGTATAGTCGTAGGAAAATGTATTCACCTGAATCGAACTCGGTCTGTATGAACCTATAATGGGTGAGGATCGAGGAATTTGCTGGTTCAGGTACCTTTACTTTAGAACCAAACTACATGTAATGAGCCCTAGGAGCCTAGCCTAAGTAGAACCACACCAAACCCTAGTGGTTACCTGATTAGGTGCTTATTTACTCACTATTTGTTTTGAATTCTATTCTTTGTATATAATATTAACTTGTTGTATTTTGATCATTTTTGCATGACATTTCATCATAAAAGGATGTTGATTTACGTTTGGTTACTAATTAGAAGAGTTTAGCATGAAAAAATGATTTCTTGATAGAATGGAGGATAATGCGGCCGTCCGAGTGTGGTCTGAGAGAACGCAACAAGAGAAAGGAGATAGTTTGACCGAGGGATATGAATCGGAGTTGTGGGATTTCACTCGCATCAGTGTGACTCAGAACGACCTGCAAGAGTTAAGGGATATATGGAATAGTCGGAATGGCGAAGTCAAACAACTCTTTTACTGTAACTACGATGACCTACCCTATTTACTCGATGTAAAGGTGGACAAGTACTTGTTTCGGGCCCTCGCGCAATTTTGGAACCCCGCTTACAGTTGCTTAACTTTCGGAGGAGTTGATTTAGTACCTACGGTGGAGGAAAACATGGCGTTACTTAATTGCCCGAAGATTCAGGCCGATAAGGCCTATTCAAGACCTGTTAATGTCCCTCTCTTTTTGAAGAAATTGATGAATATCACGGGGATGAGCGAGCAATGGGTTGCGACCCGCATCAAGCAAAAAGGTGATAGTAAATGTATTCATTGGAGGAATTTGAGGGATTTTATTCTTGCGCACCCGGATTCGAAGAAAAGGGTTGATGTTTTTGCCTTAAGTCTCTACGGTTTGATCGTCTTTCCTAAAGCACTTGGACACATAGATGAAACCGTCTCAGATTTATTCAATCAACTTGATAAAGGTACCACACCCGTCCTGACAATCCTAGCAGAAACTTTTCGATCCTTCAATACATGCCGGAGAGCGGGCGAGGGAAGATTTATTGGTTGCACACAGCTTCTTTTGGCTTGGTTCTATAGTCATTTTTGGAAGGTGGAGAAGGTCTCCTATCGGGTATTCTCTAAGGATTATTCCCCATTAAGAGAATTAGTGGCCACATCGAGGCGGGACAACATCTCCGAAGAGAGGTGGATAACTATTCTCCAAAATTTACGGACCGAAGACATTGAATGGAGGGCTCCGTGGTTGATTCCTGACGAGATCTTATATAGGTGCGGTGATTTTGACTGGGTCCCTCTGGTTGGAATATGGGGAGCCATTGGATACGCTCCACTGATGGTGTTAAGGCAGTATCAATCAAGGCAGTTTATACCGGTGACACAAGGGTTGGCAAAATGTGAGTTCCCCTATAAAGACAACAATTATAAAAAGAGGGTTCGCGAGATATCAGATGCATGGAACCAAACTCGAAGAATAAAAGTATTCACTGCAGGCCCGATGACGACCCCCGAGTATAAATGGTGGTGGGGTAGGAGAGTCAACGACAACATCCCTAGGCAGAATCAAGGGAACACACAACCGATAGAGGAGCATTTACGGGTCATCCCATTCGAGTTAGAGATCATTAAGCAAGATTTTGAGAAAAGAAACTCGGAGTTGGGGAATAAGATAGAGCAGTTAGAAGAATATAAAATGAAGTTGGGGTTAGACGTCGATATCCACAAGCTAGAGGCCGAGAAGTTAATGAAATGAAAGAATAAGGCCGAGGAAGATTTAGATAGTCTGAAAACCGATTACAAGAAGCTTCGTATAACAATAAAAATTGTCGGATTAGGTAAAACGTCGGAGCAATGGCGTCAAGAGATTAAAGAGGAAAAGACTAGAGCCGACCATTGGGAGAAAAGATTTCAAGATGCCCGAGTACGAGAGGACACTCTGAAGAAGAGTTTGTTAGAAACCCAAAATGAAAAAGAGAAGTTACGAGCTCAGGTGGCTGAATTGGAAAGATTACTTCAGCAACATCATAGCCATAATTCGATAATTAAGCTAAAGGCTAGTCTGAGCAGGATCTAAGAGTTGAAAGGAAAAATAGAAGAACTCGAGACCGCACTGCAAGATAGCAAAATTTGAGTGGAACTTTTTGAGACAAATAATGACCATTACAGAGAACAGCTTCACCACTCTCAAAACCAGATTAAAGATAGAGACTGTCATGGGCGAAGCTATAGCTCAGGTTCGGGAGATAACTGATCACTTGCAAACCTTGGCAGTTCAGGCTGATATATTGAGCTTAAAGTACGATTCGGAATCAGACCGAGGCCGAAGCTTAGCTTGGCTTCTTAAGAAAGTTAAGACTTTGGGCATTAGGGCGAAGTCGTATATGTAATCATCCGTTCTATGTAAAGAAAATTTTCTTCTAGTGAAGTTCTAATGAAATTGAATTGGAATCAACGCCTCTTTTTGCATCCATTCATCCATTCATTACATATACATATCCCATAATCATTCGCTAAGGTTAGAATCATATAATTCGCAGTTTTAACACTTCAAATCTGGAACCACACCATTCGTATAAAATGCGTCGACAAGCCAGAGCAATGGAGGCTGAGTTCAATGAAAGAATCGAAAGGATGGAAAGAGTCCAGAAGGAATTACAAGAACAACTGGCTAAGTTACAGTAAGAAACGAGGGATTTGATAGTAAGATCTCGGGAGGAATCACTTGAATAAAATGATCAAATGGCTAGAATGATGGAGATGATATCAGTTTTGGTTAAAGGAAAAGGACCCATGCAGAACCCCTACAGTATGGAACCTCAATCAAGAATTAATCATGACCAGGATCCACTCTATCCCCCAGGATTCACTCCACCACATTCTCACGTATCACAAAGAGGGTATACTCAAGGGGAATCCACAGGCTTGGAACAACGACCTATGCCATTTGCTCATCTAGTGCAAGGAACATTTAAGTCAAATCCCGAAACAACCCCTGCCAATCTTGTAGTTCCAGATTTAGATGATCCAGTCGAAATAGCCAAGTTGAAAATAGATGATCACGAGGCTCAAGAGAAGTATAGGAATTTGGAAGAAAAACTCAAGGCAATAGAAGACACTGAAGTCTTCTCGGTACTAGGTGCTAAATAACTCAGTTTGGTACCTGACCTAATCTTGCCTCCAAAGTTTAAGGTGCCTGATTTCGAAAAGTACGATGGGACAAGATGTCCAAAAGCACATCTTGTCATGTTTTGCCGAAAAATGACCAGTTACGTGAACGAAGATAAGCTACTTGTACATTGTTTTCAAGACAGTCTAGTAGGATCGGCTCTTCGGTGGTACAACCAGCTCAGTAAGGAAAAGATTCGATCTTGGAAAGACTTGGCGTCGGTATTCTGTGAGCAGTACAAGCATGTATCAGATATAGTGCCTGATCGGATGACTTTACAAATGATGGAGAAAAAATCGTCAGAAACTTTTAGACACTACGCGTAGAGATGGAGGGACATCTCAGCCCAAGTGGAACCCCCACTAATGAAAATGGAGATAACCGTCCTTTTTATCAACACCTTAAAGACGCTGTTTTATGACAAACTAGTGGGAAGCTCTACGAAGGACTTCGCGGATATTGTAATATCCGGTGAGCTTATAGAAAACGCCGTCAAGAGCGGTAGAATGGAAGGTGAAGAAAGTTCAAGAAGGGTAGCACCCATGAAGAAGAAAGAACCAGAAGCCCACATGGTGGGAATGGAAAGTCGTTATGCCCCTAATCCATATCCAAACCAACCCCGACCTCGAAGTTATCCACCTCTAAATTTCTATTATCCCCCTCAAACCCCTTGCTATCAAGCACCACCTCCTTCCTACCCTGTATACGCCACGAACAACCAAAGACCCGTCACCACATTCCCACAAAACACGGTACCCACTCAAAGCCAGCCTAGAAACGAACTAAGACCAGCAAGGCCTAATCCCGAGAGACCGCAATTTACTCCTATCCCTGTGTCGTATGGGGAATTGTACCCAAAACTTCTAGAGAAACAGCTGATTTCTCCCCATTACATGGCACCCCTTAAACCTCCATACCCAAAGTGGTACGATCCAAACGCTAGTTGTGCATACCACGCGGGGAACCAGGGGCATTCCACAGAGAATTGCCTAGCCTTTAAGAGGAGAGTTCAAGGACTCATTGACGCGGGTATCCTACGGTTCGATAGTGCCAGTAACGCAACTGGGAACCCATTCCCTAACCATGCTGAAGGGAATGTGAGCATAGTGGGGAAAGATGAATGGAAAGTCAGAAGATGTGTTTCAGAAATAAGGACGCCTCTGCAGAAAATCTGGGAGGTACTGGTTAAAAAGGATTGCTTTGTCACCCCGATAGAATCCTCGGAGAAGAAGGTCAAAGTTTTTGCAATTTTCATGGAATTGTAGGACACGACATTCAGTCGTGTGAGGAATTTAAAAGGTTGCTTCAAGACCGGATGGATAATAAGGAGATTAAGGTCCTTAACAAGAGGGAAGAGACCAACGAAAGAGAAGTATGCACCTCTGACAACCAGTCATCAGGTCTCCCTTATATCGCGGATCGACCGTTAATAATTTATTACGATGCGACGAAAGAGCCGGTGAAACCAAAAATGATAATCGAAGTACCGTCTCCTTTTTCGTACAAGGACGACAAAGCTGTACCATAGAAATATGACATCAATATCGTCACACCGGAAGATGAAAAGCTCAAAGCCATAACTGGAGATGTTGGAGAGGTAGGTCATTTTACCCGAAGTGGAAGATGTTATTCGAAAGAGGTCGAACCAGTGAAGAAGAACAGTGACTGGAAGCAAAAAGGGAAAGAGTGATGCATGAGGCCGAAGTCGAGCAAGAAATTCCACCCGTGCAAGAAATTAAAAAGCCTGTGGATGAGGAGGAAGCACAGGAGTTCTTGAAATTTATCAAACACAGTGAATACAATGTGGTGGAACAATTGAATAAGCAACCAGAACGAATCTTGATTTTATCTCTGCTGCTAAATTCGGAGCCACACCGGAACGCTTTGCTGAAGGTGTTGAATCAAGCTTACGTGGCAAACAATATATCCGTGGAGAAGCTGGACAGATGGGTGAACAACTTGAATGCGGATAATTTCATTTCTTTTAGTGATGATGAAATACCACCCAATGGTAGAGGCTCTGTGAAAGCACTACATCTTACGACGCGTTGCAAGGGCTACATAATACCGAATGTGCTTATCGATAATGGCTCAGAACTCAATGTCATACCTTTGGCCACGCTTTTCAGAATTCCGATAGATCTGTCTTATTTAAGGCCCTGTCATTCCACGGTAAGGGCATTCGATGGGACAATGCGTGAAGTTATGGGAAAGATTGATATCCCTTTAGAAGTGGGCCCTTACATTTACAATGTCGAGTTCCAAGTCATGGACATCACACCCTCGTATAACTGCCTTCTGGGAAGGCCCTGGATCTATTCTACTGGAGCAGTTCCATCCTCTCTCCATCAAAAAGTAAAGTTCATCATGGATGGTTGTTTGGTCACTGTCGAGGGAGAAGAAGACATTATCGCATCTATCTCTGCTGATGCGCCATATCTTGAAGTAAGCAAAGACGCAGTAGAATGTTCCTTCCGATCTCTTGAATTTGTCAATGCCACTTTTGTCGCTGAGGGAAATAGAATTTTGGTGCCAAAATAGTCGAGAAATACCAGAATGGGTGTCAAGTTGACTATAGGAAGGGGAGCTCGAGCGAGAAGAGGTTTAGGGAGATATCTGCAAGGAATAGTCAGGGCTCTAAAGCCAGTACACCACAAGGCTCGATACGGTTTAGGGTTCCAGCCGGACATGTGTCAAAGAAGAAAGCAGTGGAAGAAAGATCAAGAAAGAAGGATCGCGAGAACATTAGGCCGAGAACCAGAATGGGAGCCCATGAAATTCCCTCATTTGTCAAGAACATTTACGTCTGCGGGAATGATATACCCAGGGCAGTATAGTGCACAAAGCATAATGTGTTAATGATCGAAGAGGGTTTTCAGAATATCAGTATAAATGTCATTGACAAAAGAGCTGATGCGAATAAAGACGTCTCAAAGATACGCCCTTGTCCCCCGGGTTTCATGTTGAACAATTGGACTGCCGAGGATCTTCTTATAGTTTAAAAGTCTTCAGAGTAATGCTCAAACGTTAACATTCTGTTATGTCCTTAGATATAATAGAATTCTTTTGTAAGAGCTTGCATTCGCTCTTTATCATTTAAATGAATATTAATGAAGATGCATTTTGTCACGATTTTTCGCATTATCACTAATTCCATAATCATTTCATAGCCTATCTTTACATTTGCCTCATGCCATACCATAACATTTAGTTTGTTGGTTTCAATACTTGGATGCCCCTCTATAGTTTCCTTTTCCATTCAATTTTCAGGTGCTCAGATATCAATTGCCGAAGAAAATACTGAAGACTATGTCTCGTCTCCTGACTTGCTAAGAATGGTGGAACAAGAGGATAAACAGATTTTGCCTCATCAAGAATTTGTTGAAACAATAAACTTGGGAGCTGAAGAAAGGAAGCAAGAAGTGAAGATTGGGACCTCTATTTCAAGGGGCACCAAAAATAATTTGATTGCTTTGCTCCGTGAGTACAAAGATGTATTTGCATGGTCATATCAGGATATACCAGGATTAGATGAAGATGTAGTGGTCCATAAGCTTCCATTGAAGCCAGAATGCAAACCCATTCAACAAAAGCTAAGACGGATGAGACCTGAGATGTTGAAAATAAAGGAGGAAGTTAAGAAGCAATTTGATGCTGGCTTCCTACAAACCTCCAAATATCCAGAGTCGGTGGCCAACATAGTTCCGGTACCAAAGAAATACGGCAAAGTACGAATGTGCGTGGATTATCGTGACCTGAATCGAGCAAGTCCCAAAGATAATTTTCCCTTACCACACATTGATACGTTTGTGGATAACACAGTAAAAATTCATTGTTTTCTTTCATGGATGGATTCTCGGGGTATAATCAGATCAAGATGGCCCCTTGAGGATATGTAGAAAACTACCTTCGTAACAATGTGGGAACATTCTGCTACAAGGTGAAGCCATTTGGGTTAAAGAATGCTGGGGCAACATATCAGAGGGCTATGGTGACGTTATTCCATGACATGATGCATAAAGAAATAGAGGTTTATGTCGATGATATGATTGTTAAATCCCGAGGGGAAGAAGAGCATATAATGAACCTGAAGAAGTTGTTCGACAGACTGAAAAAGTTCCAGCTAAAGCTCAATCCGGCCAAATGTACGTTTGGGGCTACCTCAGGAAAATTGCTTGGCTTCATTGTCAGTGAGAGAGGCATTGAAGTTGATCCAGATAAAATAAAAGCCATTCAAGAGTTACCACCTCCGCGTACGCAAAAGAAAGTCAGAGGATTTTTAGGGAGATTAAACTCTATCGCCCGATTTATCGCTCAACTTACCAACCAATGCAACCCAATCTTTCGACTCATTCGAAAACATAATCCCAGAGAATGGAACGAGGAGTGCCAAGTGGCTTTTAACAAGATAAAACAGTATTTGTCTAGTCCTCCAGTGCTAGTACCACCAATGTCGGAAAGACCATTGATATTGTATTTGACTGTTTTCGAGAATTCAATAGGTTGCGTACTGGGGCAACATGACGAGTCCGAAAAGAAAGAAAAGGCGATCTACTACATCAGCAAAAAGTTCACTGAATATGAGGCAAAGTATTCGTCCATAGAAAAATACTGTTGCGATCTGGTTTGGGTAGCTCGAAGACTCAAGCAATATATGTTGTATTATACGACATGGCTAATTTCAAAGTAGGACCCAATAAAGTACATGATGAAATCACCTGCACTCTCAGGAAGAATGGCACGATGGCAGATCTTACTATCAGAATATGATATCGTCTATGTGAGCCAAAAGTCGATAAAAGGGAGCGTAATAGCTGACTTCTTAGCAACTCGAACAACGGAGGAATACAAGCCATTGAGATTTGATTTCCCAAATGAAGACTTAATGTGCATTATAGAAAAAGAATGTGAGTCATCAAAAGAAAAGTCATGAAAGATGAGTTTTGATGGTGCATCGAATGCATTGGGGCATGGGATTGGAGCAGTCTGAGTATCACCAGAAGGAAATCATTACCCACCCACTGCCAGGCTGAACTTTTCTGTACCAATAACATAGCAGAATATGAGGCTTGTATCATGGGACTTCGTGCAGCAATTGGATGAAACATCAAAAGTTTAAAAGTATACGAAGACTCAGCCTTGGTGATATACCAAATCCGTGGCGATTGGGAAGTGAGAGATTCGAAACTGGTCAAATACAGTGATCTAGTGGCAGAGCTGATTAAAGAATTCGAATAAATAACTTTTAATTACCTCCCACGAGAAGAAAACCAATTGGCTGATGCCCTGGCCACTTTGGCTTCAATGTTCAAAGCAAACAGAGAAACAAAAATAAGGCCTCTTCAAATGAGCATATATGAAGTCCCTGCACATTGTTTCAGCATTGAAAAAGAGCCAGATGGACGGTCATAGTTCCATGATATCTTAGAATATGTCAAGAACCAAAAGTATCCCGAACAAGCAAATGAGAATGACAAACAAACAATCAGAAGAATGACAGCGGGATTTGTTCTTGATGGGAACATCCTGTACAAAAGAGGAAAAGATCAAGTGCTCTTGAGATACGTAGATGCTATTGAAGCTAGAAAAATACTTGAAGATGTCCACGAGGGAATTTGTGGGACACATGCCAATGGTTTCACTATGGCCAGGAAGATTATGAGACTCGGTTACTACTGGCTGACGATGGAAAGCGACTGCATTAGTTTTGCAAGAAAATGCCACAAATGTCAAATTTATGGTGATAAGATTCATGTTGCCCCTTCGCCCCTTCATGTCATGACTTCTCCGTGGCCCTTTTCTATGTGGGGCATGGATGTTATAGGGCCAATTTCCCTAAAAGCTTCTAATGGACACCGGTTCATTTTTTTGGTTATTAATTACTTCACAAAATGGATAGAAGCTGCTTCGTTTGCCAATGTGACAAAGACTGCAGTTTGCAGATTTTTGAAAAAGGAAATCATTTGTCGATATGGTTTGCCTGAGAGAATCATTTCAGATAACGCCTTAAATCTGAACAACAAAATGATGAAGGAAGTGTGTGAGCAGTTTCAAATAAAGCATCATAACTCGTCACCCTATCGCCTGAAAATGAACGGAGCTATTGAAGCAGCCAACAAGAAGATTAAGAAGATTATTGGGAAAATGACTGAGACATATAAAGATTGGCACGAGAAGCTACTATTTGCTTTGTATGCATATCGCACATCTGTACGGACATCTATGAGGGCAACTCCTTTCTCTCTGGTCTATAGAATAGAAGCTGTGCTACCTATCGAAGTTGAGATCCCCTCTTTACGAGTCTTAATGGATTCGAAACTAGAGGAGGCAGAATGGGTTCGAGCTCGATATGACCAGTTAAACCTCATCGAAGAAAAACGTTTAAAGGTAATTTGTCACGGACAGATGTACTAGAAGAGAATAATCGCGGCCCATGACAAGAAAATACGACCAAGATAATTCCACGAAGGAGAACTCGTGCTGAGAAAGATTCTTCCAATACAGAAGGACTTACGAGGAAAATGGGCACCAAATTGGGAAGGACCATATGTCGTAAAGAAGGCATTCTCGAGCGGAGCTTTGATTCTCACTAAGATGGATGGGAAGGAGTTACCGAATCTAGTGAATTCAGATGCTGTGAAGAAATATTATGCTTAAAAAAGGAAAATCAAGATGAAAACCCGAAAAAGGGCATCTTAAAAAAAAAAGAAAAAAAAAAGAAAAAGAGAGAGGGATTAAGGTGAAAACCCGAAAAGGACATCTTAATTAACACAAAAGATTAGGATGAAAACCCTAAAGGGCGTTCTAATGAAGCAAGCACTGGCTTAAAAAGTAAGGCGTTTTGAACGATGGGTCAAACAGAGAGACTATAGTATTTGAAGCATTTTTGAAAACTCGAAATCTCTTACGCAAGAAAGCCATGCTTGAAAAGATTCTTGATTGAGGAACATGGAAGAGTTCATGCGTTGAATATCTAGAGCATTTGTATTTGTTGAAATGCGATCCCCTTTCTCTTTATGACACTTTTTTTTACTATCATTGATTAACTTTCTTTGTTTGCTACATTTGAAATGAATAAATGTGAGGTATTCTTTTGTCCCTACTTGACCATTTTCATGCATCTCATTATGTGGTTCATTTACATGATAAATAGTGAAATGACATATTCTAAACAAAAGAAGTGCTAAGCATTACTCGGACAAGAATTTGATAAGTACAAGAGCCTCAAAGCAAGGACAAAGTTCAACCAGGGGCAAAAGAACGATATCTGAGAAACGCAGATTAGTCGTGAAGCTAGAGGATGGGTACAGGGCCTGAAGAGAAAGTCAAGAGTCAAAGCAATGAACGCAGATCATCAAAAATCATGACGGAAAATGACATATGACAAGCAAGCCCAAGGCACATAGCATGATCATAAAGGCATTTAAGGCAAACATGTGCATTTCATGATAACATCATGCATGACATATACATGTATTTCAGCAGAACAAGACATTTCGATGATAGCTGTACTGAATCAAAGGAAAGGACACCTGAGTTCCACCAGATGACATCTTTTGGTGTTTTGATGTTTTTATTTCTATCTTTCAAAAAAATCAACTCATATTGCGAGAGGTGAGTTGGGCCTCAGGTCACACGCTGAGGTATTTTCAATTTCTGTTTTTTCAATTTATGCTTTTCAAAAATCAACTCATATTGCGAGAGGTGAGCTGAACCTCGGGGCACGTCGAGGTATTTTTAATTTCTATTTTTCAATTTCTGCTTTTAATTTGTTTTTCAAAAATCAGCTCATATTGCGAGAAGTGAGTTGAGCCTCAGGGCACGCTGAGGTATTTTCAATTTCTGTTTTTCAATTTTTGCCTTACAAATTCTGCTTTTCAAATCAACTCATATTGCAAGAGGTGAGTTGAGCCTCAGGACACGCTGAGGTATTTTCAATTTTCGTTTTTTTAATTTATGTTTCTAAAAAAATCAACTCATATTGCGAGAAGTGAGTTGAGCCTCAGGACATGCTGAGGTAATTTCAATTTTTGTTTGTCAAAACTCAACTCATATTGCAAGAGGTGAGTTGAACCTCAAGACACGTTGAGGTATTTTCAATTTCTGTTTTTCAAAAAAATCAACTTGATCCTCAGGACACGCTGAGGTAATTTCAATTTTTGTTTGTCAAAAATCAACTCATATTGCGAGAGGTGAGTTGAGCCTCAAGACACGTTGAGGTATTTTCAATTTCTATCTTTAAAAAAAATCAGCTCATATTGCGAGAGGTTAGTTGAACCTCAAGACACGTTGAGGTGTTTTCAATTTCTCTTTTTCAAAAAAATCAACTCATATTGCGATAGGTGAGTTGAACCTCAAGACGCTGAGGTAATTTCAATTTTTGTTTGTCAAAAATCAACTCATATTGCGAGAGGTGAGTTGAGCCTCAAGACATGTTGAGGTATTTTCAATTTCCGTCTTTCAAAAAAAATCAGCTCATATTGCGAGAGGTGAGTTGAACCTCAAGACGCTGAGGTGTTTTCCATTTCTGTGTTTCAAAAAAAAATCAGCTCATATTGCGAGTGGTGAGTTGAGTCTTGACTCACACGCTGAGGTATTTTCAAATTCTGTTTTTCAAATTTTGTTTTTCCAAAAAATCAACTCATATTGCGAGAGCTGAGTTCAACCTCAGGACACGCTGAGATATTTTTAATTTCTTTTCAATTTATGTTTGTCAAAAAAATCAACTCGTATTGCGAGAGGTGAGTTGAGCCTCAGATCACACGTCGAGGTATTTTCAATTGATTTTTTTTATTTTTTTTTCAATTTATGCTATGCAAAAATCAACTCATATTATGAGAGGTGAGTTGAGCCTCGGGTCACATACCGATGTATTTTTAAAATCTGTTTTACAAATTTTGTTTTAAAAATCAACTCATATTGCGAGAAGTGAGTTGAGCCTTGGCTCACGTGCTGAGCTATTTTCAATTTCTGTTTTTAATGTTTAGTTTTAAAGAGTCAATTCATATTGCGAGAAATGAGTTAAGCTCAGGATCACATGCCGAGTAAAGAATAAAGACTGGAATTAATCGAAGACACAGATTTTATATCCCTAAAGTTATAGTGAAGCTAATTGAAGTTGCAGTGGAGCTGATCGATGATATCAGATCTTACCTTTCTAAAAGTTGCAGAAGAGAAGACCACAAATTTTATCTGACTAAAGCGATGGAAGAGTCGATTAAAGCTGTAGATCTTATCTTTTTGAAGTCACCTTGGAGTAAATCGAAGCTACAAGACATATATCAGAAGATGCAGTGGATTTGATCAAGACAACAAGATACAGTGGTTTGGAAAGAGACTACCTGGATGAGAAGAGCACCAAAGAAGTCCATACTTAGTAAGACCAGACAAAATTGGCCTTTCTTTGTGTCTTTACTTTATTCCCGTTACATGATAATAAGCAAAGAGGGCCAGCTGTTGTAGGCCAATTTTAACCCATTTACATCAAAACCCAATTTAACCTTACCTAACCCACCAAAATTAAACCCAAAACCCAAAACCCAAAATCTTAACTACCCAAAGCCCAATTTACATCAAAACCCCAATGGCCCAAACCCTAAGCCCAAATCAAAATAAAAAAATCCTAGCCCACAACCTAAACTTTTCTTAACTAAATCCTTGCCTTTGCCACCACCAACTCCACTAGCCACACTTGCTCCACCACCTACTCCACTAGCCACACTTGCTCCACCACCACTTGCACCTACAAATGAAGACATAAACAATAAAAAATATTTGGTAAATGGCTATATAAGCCTTCTCATATTTTGTATTTAGGGGAGGAAGAAGTTTTGAGGGAGAAAGTTATTGTAAAGGATTTTTGAGAGGTTTTTTAGAGTAATCAAGGAGAAGAGTTATTGTAAAGGCTAGTTTTTGGAGAGGCTAGTTTTTTTTTTGAGATTAATCAAATATCAAAGCAAAAGAGGTTTCTTGGTCTATTCTCGTTTTAAGTTCTTTGTTTGCTTATTGTTTTCCTTTCAGTTTTATTTTGTTTCTTTTATACAAAAATAAAAATAAAAGGAGGAAGCTTTCCCATTTTTACCGAAAAAGTTTTTTTTGAGGTCCGGCTACCGTGTACGGTGGCACCGACGGTGGCCGGCGGCGGTCCAGTGACCGGACGGTGGTCGGCCTTGTGGCCGAAAATCACCCACTCTCTCCCTTTCTTTTTTTGTTATTATTATATTTTTTAATATTATATTATATATATTCTTTTAATATATTAGGTATATTCTAAATTCTAAATTCTATATTACGTATATATATATATTATACTATTTTATGTATATATCTTTAATACTATATTATTTATATATATATTTTTTCTACATGTTATCTTATGTATATATTTTAATTATATTATGTATGTATTTTTTATACTTATTATGTATATATATTTTTTTATATCTATTTCAGACATATGTATATATTATATATATCTTAACATTACTAGTTATATTTTCACTATTTTATGTATATACTTCAAACACTATATATAGTATATTTCTAACACTATTACTATTTATAAATATATATATATTTTACGTACATACTCTTAATATCTTTATTATGTATATATTCGTTGTTTTTATTTCACATTGGATACTATTATTACGTTTAATATATCGCATGCATTGTTATTGTTTTAATATTGTTGTCATATTTATTATTTGTTTCAATGTATTTCCAACTCGTTTATTTTTGTCTCCCGCCTATTTTATATCATTCTATTTTTCATTACTTTAAAGATTTTTATTCATGTTTTTACTAATTTCAATAAATAAGGCAATGTTTCGCATTTTGGAACATCGAAGAATTTTGCCCTAACTTACGAGGTTTCGGTTCTCTTGTTGGTTCTAAATAGCTAAATATCCTTTTGAGTTTTGAAATGCACGGATTTCCAATTTAAATTAAAAGACGACCTTGTGCTAGGGAATTCATGGTATTGTGTCCTAACTTACGGGATGTGATACTCCGATATCTCGAGATAAGGAAATCTTTAAACAAATCGATTTAAGCTAATTCAAGAATTTTAAAATCAGTACTAATAGAAAAGATCGTATTTTAAGTCCCTTCCCGATTTTTAATTTTCGACATTAAGACACTAACTAATCAATTCGGTACCAATTTTTTGGGCGTGTCGAGGGTGCTAATCTTTCCTCGCACATAATCGACTCCCGAACTCATTCTCTCAAGTTTCGTAGACCAAAGGCCCTATTTTAGTAAACTAAAATTGATTTATTAAAACAAAGGTGATCCGATCACACCTGATAAAAGATTGGTGGCGACTCCCGTTTTAATTTTCACTTTCAAACAAAGTCGATTCCCGTTTTCAAAAGAATGGTTTCGACAGTAGATTACCAAAAGTAGGCAAAAAATTACAAAAAAACCTCTAGTTTGTAATTTTAATTTTTAGAGTTAGATCAAGGCTCCACAATCTTTTGTAAAATTGCTCGTAATCTATTTGCATTTGATTCTGCTTGTCCTATAAAAGTAATTTATGCCCACTACAAACCATGTATTCCCCTGTCGGCTCTCCTTGCCAGATAATATGGTCTTCCTGCTAGTTCATGGACAAAGGAATGCATAAAATTCGCTCCACGTCCTTCTCTAGGCAGGTACTGTGTATCAACCCTGCTTTCCATTCTTTCATATTGTCATCAATTAAATCAGATACTGTGGACAAACTCAAATTGGCATTTAAATTTTGAACTCTGAAATCGTTACTTCCAGGTACCCATGCATCTCCTCAGATGGAGACCTTCTTCCCATCGCCAATCCTCCAACCCAATCCCTTCATATTGAGTCCTTTTGCAGACCATAGACTCTGCCAACTAAGAGAAGGTAAATTTCTTAAACTGGAGTTTAAGAAATCTGAGTTTTTAAAGTTTTGGGCTTCAAAGTACGCGCTAGTGAAGAATTCGAGTTACGTAACAAACGCCAACCCTACTTTGCCAATAACGAAATATTAAAAGAATTTAGATTTTAGAAACCCATCCCATCTTCATCTTTCGGAACGCATAATGATTTCCAGTCACACCAGTGCAATCCTTTTTTTCCATGACTATTTTGCCACCAAAAACCCCCAATTATATTTTCCATCTCTAGACATAAAGTTTTTGGAAGTAGAAAACAAGACATTGTAAAGGTAGGAATTGCTTGTAAAACTGCTTTTATAAAAACCTCTCTTCCACCTTGAGAAATATGTCGTATACTCCAACTATTAATTTTCTACTTCAATCTGTCCTTCAAGGTTTGAAAAGCCAATTTCTTACTTTTTCCCACCATATTCGATAATCCCAGATATTTTTCTGGCCCAGTCGAGCAACGAACATGGAAAGTCTAAACCACCAAGTTTTTATCTTGATCGTGTACATTTGAGCTAAAAAAAATCGTGAACTTTTCAAAATTTACACACTGGCCCGAACAAAGTTCATACTCTTTTAAGATCTCTCTAATCACCTGAATTCCCCCATCCGAAACCTCTCCAAACAGTATACAATCATCCGCAAACATGAGATGGTTGATTGGTGGAGACGTTCTACAAACCTTAGCACCCGAAATTTTTCGTTCCTGGTAAGCAAGTCTCATCAGCGCAGATAGCCCCTCTCCACAGAACAAAAATAAACAGTGACTTAAAGGATCTCCCTGAAGCAGTCCTCTTGATGGATTAAATTTAGGCCATTCTTTACCATTAAATAAATTTGAAAATTGGACAGAACTGATACAGTGAAGTATAAAATCAATAAAAGGGTCAACAAAACCCATTTTTGACATCATACCTTTAATGAATGGCTATTCCACATGGTCATAGGCCTTGCTCATATCCAGCTTAAGAGCCATCAAACCCTTTCGCCCTGTTCTTTTGTTCTTGAAAGAGTGAAGTATCTCGTATGCTAGCAAAACATTGTTTGTTATGAGTCTACACAGCACAAAGGCACTTTGAGAGTCGTCAATACACTCATCCAACGCTTTTTGTGGACGATTAGCAACTATTTTGGCAATAATTTTATAAATTACCAAACAAAGGCTAATCGGGAGAAAATTCTTCAAATTAAAGGGGTTCGAGATTTTTGGTATTAGAACCAATTGTGTTCTATTTATCTCATCTAAAGATTTTCCATTATTCAAAATATCCAAACAGAACATGCTAGTATCTTTACCAATAATGTGCCAATACTTTTGGTAAAAAATTACCGGAAACCCATCTGGTCCTGAAACTTTTGTAGGCACTATTCCAGCCAATGCCGCAACAATTTCCTCTTCCGTATAACTAACCATCAAGCTTTGGTTCATACTGTCAGTTATGCAACGTGATACCCCCGACAAAATATGGTTAAAATTTCCTATTTCACGAGACTCAAAAAGATCAGCAAAATAATCTCAAGCAATATTCTCAGTTTCATTACAATCTGTGGCAAGAGAACCATCATTCCTTTGCAAACCACAAATTTGATTTGTACGCCTTCTTTGAGAAGTGAACTTGTGAAAACAAAGAAGTGTTCTTATCCCCCAATTTCAACCAATTTGCTCTTACTCGTTGTTCCCAAAATCATTCTTCATTTTCTATCTCCATATTTAAGTGTAATTTGACATCAACAATCTCGACCATTGATTCCTCCAAGCGTTCGGCACAATTCAAAGCCTCTAATCTCCTTGTTAAACTTTTGACCACATGACCTCTATTAGCCTTAGTAATGTTTGCCCATTTTTTCAGTGACTTAGCAAGTATTGCAATACGATTTGGATAAGAACCCGAGCTGCCCACCCACAACTTTCAAATTTCTTCCTCACATGACTCCTCCAAAACCCACCACGCTTCAAAACGGAATTGTCTAGTTCTGTTACCCAAATCGCCTACTTCCGTCTCAATAAGTAAAGGACAGTGATCCGAAAAAGAGTGAGGAAGGTGTCTCAAAGAATACGATGGAAAAAGTTGAATCCACGCATCCGTGGCAACACCCCTATCAATTCTTTCTCTTATATTATTTTCCAATACACGATCCCTTTCCCAAGTGAACCAAGGTCCAGAGAAGCCAATGTCCACTAACTGACAATCGTCCAAAGTTCTGCGAAAAACTTCCATTCTGGTCTCATCCCTTAAATTCCCACATTGCTTCTCATTAGCAAAAAGAATATCGTTGAAATCTCTTCCAACCAACCATGGTAACGAATTAGTCCGCCCCAATCGTCTAAGCAAATTCTACGTGACAGCTTTATCTCTTACATCTGGAGCTCCATAGAAACCCGTGAATCGCCACCTTAGTGTCCCATCATCTTCTTGAATTTCCACGTCAATATGATTATTGGAGAAATTCTTCAAAGTTACCAAATGACCACCATTCCACCCAAGGCTTAATCCCCCTCAAGTCCCCTCCGCAGAAACATCGATACCGTTAAAAAAACCACAACGCCTCCTAACATTATCTATACTGGTAGCATTCAATTTTGTCTCCATAAAGAAGACAATATGGGGATTATAAGTTTTCATCATATGCTGAAGATGGCGTATTGTTCACGAACTCCCCAATCCACAAACATTCCAGCATAAAATCTTTATGGCTTCTGGTCGGCATACCCACAAGTAGCCGCCGATACAATTTTTGGGTGAGTTGAATACCCACCACTTATCTCCAACGAATCCTGAGCATTGGAAAGCTTGGAAATTAAAAAGTCAGACCTTTGTCTTTTCTTTCCCTCATCATTGGAAATTGGGTTCTCGTTTTATACATCTTGCATATTGTGAAACTTAGTTTAAAAAAAATTCCTTGAAACTTTCTCACATAAAAAGTCAGTAAAACACCTTTGCAAAAAAAAATATTTATTGAGCCCTAAAATTAAAAAATTACATCAATTAAACTTTTGATTAATAAAAATGTTATTAGTTGTTATTGTATTAGTGTGACTATTAACAAAAGTTGACTCAACCGTTATAACGTTGATGTGGCATTTTACGTCAATAAAAAATTCAAAAAATTAAAACATTTATAAAACAAAATTATATATTGCTAAAATATTATAAAAATTTTAAGAAATAAATTTATTTTAAAAATATTCAAAAAAAATTTAAAATATTAAAAATCAAAATTTTAAAAAAAGTATAACTATTTCAAAAAAAATTAGAATATTTAAAATTTGAAAATCTGAAAAAAAAAGAAGAAAAGGCTTAATAATTTTAATACAATTTTATAAAAGTTCAAAAAAATATTAGGAAAAATATAAATTATTTTAAAAACTCAAATATTAAAAGAAAAATTATAAGCTTTTTAACCCAAAAATAAGAAATGAAATGTGTGGCTGTAAACCGGAATAGACTAGATTTATACATAAGCTAATAAGATTAAAAGCACCCACAATGAGTTAAAACCCACAGCCACATGATTAACAACCTTGTGCTCTACCATCTATGTTAGACAAACTTATTACTAGAAATCTTGTTCTTTTCATTTACACAGTTTTAGTTTCTTCTTCTTCTTTCTTCTTCTGGAAATATCATTTTAATTGGGCTTAAGAGCTTGTGGTCTGTTGTATCAATTATTTATTTTATTTTATTTTTTATAAGGAGGGTAAAAGTTATTACATAACAATTAATCTAGAAAAAGATAAACCAGTAACATCATCATATAACACATTCAAAGCAAAATTAGGAGGTTGGGACCAAGAGTAAAAGACAATAACCATTCATTCTGCAGTTTTTCCTAAGTAATCAGCCATCCTATCGCGTTCTCGCTATACATGCCTAATACTAATATCTCAATCTCAACGCAACAGGTCTTGGATGGCATGAATGACATACGAATCTAGCTATTGTATCATCGGAGTACCCTTAACATGATGCAACGCTTCCAAAAAATATGTTTGTAACAACACATAACGACAATCATGGATTATCTAGAAAGATTATCAGGATTATCTAGCTGACAAGTCACTGATTCAATCCATTTAGACAACAATGAGCCTGAAGATTCGGCACGACCTTGTTTTTTCAGCATTTTAAACCCACATTTGGTTATCTCATGCATAGACGTACCAACCTCTTTATTGCATGCATGGGATCTTTTGAAGAAGAACCAATAGAGTGGCCTACTATGGTGTTGTTGTCATCAATGATCACAGCTATGTGATTCAATTCTGGTAAGGTAGTAGCACTAATAATAATCGAATTGAAACCAGGTGAGATCTGAGGCCCATTTCCTTACTTTCTCCTACCCCTACCTCATTGGACTGGTCTTTCTCAATAGTAGATTGTGACTCTTTTCCATTAGCCTTCGTAATTGACCCACTATTAATTTTTCCTTCATACGAATCCTTCACCAACCCCTCAGAATTTGATCTCTTTAAAATTTTTCACATTGATTCTTTCTCTTTCAACTTGGTTTTGTTTTTCATTTGAGAATATTCAGCTTTCTTATTTTTCATTTGATAATATTTAGTTTCCTTATAATAATAAAAAAACAGCTGCATTCTCATCACCATTATTTTCCAAGATTTGGAAGCGTGATTTGTTCATTTCTTTAACTAATGATTGATATTGTTTTCCTTTCATAATAGACTTTCCCAAAATATTTTGTCTTCGTCTATGGGTCGGAGCTTGCATCCAAGGTCTATATAGAGAAATCGAATCCTTCGTAGCACCTGCAATTGTAGCTGTTATAGTATCAATAGTCAGCACCACCGTTAGCTCTATCAAGCCCACTTTTTTTTCTCATTCCCTTGTTGTTTCGGACAACTCTCCTTAGTGTGCCCATAGCAACCACACTCATAACAAGTGACAAGCAAGCCTTTGTACTCTACATATTTAACATTACCATCAATACCAACACAAAAAATTAAAGGTTTTTTCAGATCAACACCTCTCTTCACTTCGTTGTGTTATAATAAACTTTTATAATCTTTCCCATCACTTTGGAGAAAATTCTCAACAAACCTTTAGTATAGTATCAATATGGAAGTCAAGGAAACCTTACCCAGACCACCATTTTCGAAGGATAACTTTCTTTTTTATTATTGAGTTTAACTAGGAAAAAATTGTTATTAAGGTCAACCACCTGGAATCTCCCAGTTAAACCTCATAAAGCTTGTAGACAACCTACCAAAGCTTTGTAACCAATTTTTTTTCCAAAGAGACGCGTTAGAACTGTCTTAGCCAAGCTCCTATCAATCCATTCATGAATCCGCTCGAAAAAAGTAATCTCAGGATACTTGCCTTCGGTACTAATCGTGTAGTCTTCTTCTTTTAACCCCTCTATCCTCAACATTCCCTACAAGTTTGTCTTGCCATGAAACCTTTGGGAGACCCATCTTTCATTACCACATCCTCTAGATCAGAACCATCAGGGGATTTATTCTTAACTTTCTTTGTGGCCCTCTCAAAGCCCGCAGGGACTAAGGACCCTAGTTGTTCCAACGAGACAAAAGAGAACAACTCTTGCGGTAAAGGAGAACCCATATCAAAAGATTATTAAAATGAGTTGTTTGACTTATTTTAATTTATAAGATGACTTAAAAATTTTAAAATAAGGTTTTCAATCAACTTTTTAAAGTGTGTCATTTTAATTTAATTACAAGTAGTAAAGTTAAGGGCAAATTATATTAATGGTCTCCTAACTATTAGCATGTTTCTATTTTGGTCATCCAGTTTTAATTTTTTTTAATCAGTAATTGTAACAGCCCAATTTTTAGTGGTGTCAGAAACAGTGATTCAAGATCACTAAAGTCGACGAGTGAGTTGAAAATTTAATAAATTAATACCTATGAGTCAAGTGTGATTATAGAAGTATTTTTTGTAATTAGTGAATTTTGTGATTTAAAAGAATTAATTAGGTAAATCGGGTTGAAACCAAGGTATCGAGACCTCAGATTCATAAACCGAGCCATAAATATTTTTATAAATATTTATGGAGTGTTATTGAGTTAGTATTAAAGTTTCGTTAGAAAATTTTAATGTTTGATTAGTCAATTAATTAAAAGGAACTAAATTGAAAATAGTGCAAAATTTGGTAAAGTGATTAAATAGCTTAAGTGACTAATAAGGAGGGATTTAAAAGGATATTAGACCCAAATTATATGGGCTGGACAGTTTGGGCAAGAAAATCAGCAAAAAGACAAGGAGAAATAAGGGCAAAATTAAAAATTTTGCAACTTAAACATACAAAACAAAGACAAAATTGAAAAAATCTAGAGATATCATCATTTTTCTTCAGCAAAAACGCCATAGGAGGTTTGGAAGTTGCTGGTTTTTCATATTTTGACATATGTGAGTTTAATTTTTACTTTTTCTTAGTAATATTTATGTTTTTGTGACTTTTACAATTAGGTCCCATTATCTAATTCATTAGTTTTTATTTTATTTGTGACTTTAAAAGTTACCATGAATAAGTTCTGTATGATTATGGTGAATTATTATGGAATTTAAGTTCTTATTTTATTATATGATGATTTTATTAAGTGATTTTGATAGAAATTAATTTTCGGACCTAATTGTGAAAAAGTTGTGAATTAAGATTTGGTACTGAAATTCTGATTTTCAAAGGTTTTATAGTAGCTTATAATGAATAAATAAAGTGTTAATTGAGAAAATTTAGCTCAATTGATGAGTTAATTGAGCAGGGATTAAATTGTAAAAATTGTTAAATTTAGAGAAAAAGTGTAATTTTTGAAATTAAAGGGTATAAACTGTAAAGTAGAGTAAAATTGAAATGAATGCTAATAAATAAATAATTTTACAATTATAGATCAAGAACCTAAAGTGAATTGTGAAAAAGAGAAAATAGCCGATTAGTCCCTGAACTTGTATGGCTTTTGCAAATTTTCCCAAGTAAGTTCTTACGGTTAAATTATTAAATTTTAATATTATTTTATGAATGGTGATTAATATTTATGTATGTTTGTAGATAACCAATTTTGCCCGGGCCCAATTAATTCATTTGCAAATAATAAACCCGAATAAATAAGTAAAATCCAAAGACTAAATGTCCAGTAAAGTCCCTTTACAATGCATGTACCAAAATAATTCATAACCCAACAAATGTTAAAACCCAATTCTATAAACCTAGGCCCTAAATCTAGCCCAAACCCGAAAAAGCCCAAAAAAGAAGGGTATTCCAGCAGCCAAGTATCTGGAACGTACTAGAACATTGCCAGGAAGTTGGGATTTACGAGCGAATTCCTCGCACGGTTCCGTTTGAGCATGCTTCTCTCCGTTTCTCCGTACGACCATCGCTCCATACCTGCAAAAGAATGTACGAGAAGAAGTATTAACAGAATACAATAGATGACAGCCAAAATGTATTTTTATTTATTTATTTATTTTTTCCTTTGCAAATCCGACTATAAAAAGCCGAGAAATTGTACTTTGGACACAGACATTTTTTGTACACCTGTAGAAATATACGCAAGCGCGCATAGAGAATAGAAAATCTTGATTAGAAAAGGTGATTTCAAATTTCATATTCTAGATCTAGTGTATTTTTTTTTCTTCTTCTCTCTTTGATTTAATTATTATTTTTTTAAAATCAATACCGATGAGAGCCCAAAAAACCTTGAAATACAGAGGCAAGGGCGAGGGATTGATTATTTTCGAAATGATCTTTGAGTCATGGATTGTTTGCTCTGTTAAAAATCATGAGATTGGAATTTTATTTTCAAAAATAAAGGAAAATATAGAAAGAAATACTTACTGGATTCTTCAAGGTATGGGTAAGCTCCATCAGTGGTGTAATTGGAGCGTTTGTTTGCATGCAGTTGGTCACCAAATGATGGTGATTCAACAGAGGCTTGCTAATAGAACCATGCTGTTTGTTTTTAAGGGTTTTTGGCTTTCAAAAGGGAAGAAAATCGGCTGAAGGAGAAGGAAAGGTTAAAGGAAGGCTTGGGGAAGGTTTCGAAAACGGCGCCGTTCCAAACAAAGAAGGTCCACGCGTCGACCCGCTGGGTACCCGGATCCGCGCCTTCTTTGTTTAAATGGCATATTTGCACGTTAGATCCCCCCTTTGCATGAGTCTTCGATTTGTGTTCAGTTGGCTTATTTTTTATTTCGCAATTTAGCATGTTAATTTGTGCCTATTTTCATTTTAATCCGCGGTTCAGAAAAGCGTTGTGGTGATGGGGTATTTTTAATACCAATCCCTGCACATTTCATAGGCGTGACACATTGACCCTATTTTGCAATTTTTTTATTTGTAAATGGATTCTCTGATTTTAATTTTGTTACAATTAAATCTTGTCATCATTATTTTATTTACTGTACATAAATCTTAGTTTTACAACCATTGGTTGTGAGATTTTGTATTATTTTGGTAGTTGAGCTTTGTAATCTTTCCCTTTTAGTCTGTCATTTTAATATTTAATGTTGTATTTGTAGCATTGTTTACTCTAGTTTATATATAATGTTTTTAGAAATTCATTGATTTAATAGTCATTTAAATTATTAATAAATATATATTTTATATTTATATTTAATTTGTATCTATTATTAAGGATTTTTAAGGATTTGATATCTTTATATATAGATTTTAATAAACTTGTAATTAATTATATTTCTTCATTTATGTATATAATTTATAATAAAATTAAGTTAACCTTATAATTCATATTTTAATTAAAAGTTATTTTGACATATAATTATTTCTAACATTTTTACACGTATATGGCATATTTTAATTTATTTTTACTATGGTATATGTTATTATTTTTTCATATAACTTTTTGTAAATATATCTTCTTTTTAAAATTATTTATGTGTATAATATTTTTAAGAACTCTTTTAAATCATATAATTTATTGTATTTCTTATTTTCCTCATGTTTTTTTTCATATATATATATTTTGTTACTTATAATTCATATATTTACTTCATTTTATGCATCATTAATTTTATTTTTTTATAATCAATATTTATTTGTATATAAAGGTTTCATAAATTGACTTTGTATATTATTTTATATCATATATTGTTATACTTTCATATTATATTATTTAAATCATTTTGTGAATTATTATTTTTTGCATAATTTCGTGTTTTAAATATTTTTGTATAATTTGATTTGAACTTTGAGATTTATAATAACTATTTCAATAAATATATATCCCAAGTTTTATGCAAATGTGTCCACTTATATATGTTATATAATTATTCATTTTGTTTCATACATATTTTTGTACATCATTTTACTTTGTGTTATGACTATGTACGATATTTTATATTAATTATTTATTATCCATGCTTAAAGATTTTGTTTTGATTGTTAAATAAGGTTATTTGTATTTTGAGTATATTGTTTCATGTGTTTTTTACAATGTATTAAATATTTCATCAATTTAAAAATGAGTAAACATGTTTTTAAGCGGATTTCTAAGTTTTTGTTATTCAAAATTTTGAAATAAGGCAATATATAATGTTTGGGGAATTTGGGAGAATCATGCTCAGTCGTACTGGGTATGACTTTCCTGGAAAACCAAATATTTAGATAACCTCTTTTATAATTTTTAATTTTCCAAAAGTCGAAAATTGATCACATCTTAAAGGTATAAGGATCATATCCAATCGTACTGGGTATGAAACCGCATATCTTTGGAACGAGAGATTTTTATCACCAATTTGAGCTATTCAAACATTTTTTATATATTTCGGAAAATTTTTTCTTTTAAATTTTTCAAGGACAACTTCAAATCAATTTGGTACCATTTTTTTGGCGTAATGAGGGTGCTAACCCTTTCTCATACGTAACCGACTCCCGAACCCGTTTTTTTCCTAAACCAAATTTACTTTTTTTCATTAAATAAATCATTTTAATAGGTGATCCAATCATACCTAAATCAAAAGATTGGTGGCGACTCTACACTCGTTTTTTAAAGTCGATCCCCATTACTTTCAAAATAAAAAAAAAGAGTTTCGACAATGTTAATTGTTCAAAATAAGTAAATTATGTACAAAAGTTACGAAATTGAACTGAGTATTTCGGAGGAACAAAACGCAAGAAATAAGTACGATCGTTCAGTAAAAAAGATGAATTGAAGGTAAATTACCCAAGTAAACTGAGATTCAGCATTTTTTTTGAATTCTCGTGTTTGCTTTTCATTTAGCTCTTATGAGCTTCCGTTAACTCATATGAATTTCAGTTAAGCTTTTTGGGGTTTCAGTTCAGCTCTGATGAGCTTTAGTTAGCCTTCAGGCTTCCGTTTAACACTTGTGTGCTTTAGTTAGCCTTCGGGCTTCCGTTTAACACTTATGTGCTTCAGCTAGACTTCGGGCTTCAAATCATGATGTACTCAAATCCATAAGCCGTTCCTTGAATGGACAAATTGGTAAGTCGTAAATGTAACGTGTGGAAAAAGAAATGTAAGTAATGTTATCATTATTATTATTGAGCTAAATTAAGTAATTTTTTTTTAAAATGAGATTATGACTTACATGATGAAAGTAACTTACTTGAAATGTCCATATGATTTGAATTTTGAAAAACTAATATTCGGTAAGATTTATTTTTCTATGCCTATGAGCTTACTAAGCTTTCATAAGCTTACTCTTGTGTGTTAAATGTTATTTGTAGATTGACGTGAAATCGGTGGATCGGATCAACACATCAGGGCACACTATCCAGATTACTTCGGTAAATTTTATTGTGCATTTTAAGGTTTATATGGCATGTATATGGTTTAATTGAAAGGAAGTGAATGTGTTATAAACTTAAGTTATCAACATTTTTTACTAAAATAGTTTTTGGATAGCAACAGTAATCCAACTTTGAAAAATCACCAAATATTGTGGAAATCTACTTAGAGGTTGAATATAATATGAAATTAAAGCCTATTGAGTCTAGTTTTACATAGAAGGAACGGTGTAAGAAAAAGAGTCTTATTTTATGAGATATTTGAATTTTTGTGAGATAGAGTTAGAATGATTTCGAAATCCCCTATTTTGATTTGGGAAAATCATTAAAAATGATATAAAAATAAATATGGGTTATAATTTATATGATTAAAATACTTAATGAGTCTATTTTCAAAAGAAACAAACAAGAATATCATTCGAATTCCGTATGAGAAGATAATTAATTTTTAGTAAAGAAAGGTCGAAGCTATCAAACAGCATAACAGGGGTAACTTTGAAGAATAAACTATACTTATTAGCTAATCCAAAATTCTGGAACTTTTATGGTAAGAAAATATGTGAGTCTAGTTTTAGGGAAAATTAGAGGATCTTAATTTTGGAGTTCTGTAGCTCCAGATATAAATAATTTAGTAACTATAACTTGAGAAGACAACTTGACTGGAATATGAGAAAATAGTGGAATTATGTGTAATTATTATGTAAACTCTGGTAACATCTTGTAACCCTGTTCTGGAGACGAATGTGGGTTAGGGGTGTTACAGTAATGTTATCGAATTTAATATTTTGGTAACTCATTTTTAAAATCACTAACGAAATATTCACGTGGTGTTTTGTCTTATCTACATAATAGCAAATTTAGCCCTCTAATGTCTACAAATTCTATCCATTTAGTCCTAATTCTACAACAAGTTTAACCTTCAACTTTATACACACTGTAAAATTAGTTTTGATACGGATTAGGGGTATAACGGCTTCCCATTCCCACCATATGGGTTTCTGGTTCTTTCTTCTTCATGGGCGCTACCCTTGAACTTTCTTGACCTTCCATTCTACCACTCTTGACGGTGTTCTCTATAAGCTCACCGGATATTACAATATCCGCGAAGTCCTTCGTGGCGCTTCTCACTAGTTTGTCATATAATGGCGTCTTTAAGGTGTTGATAAAAAGGACGGTTATCTCCGTTTTTGTTAGTGGGGGTTCCACTTGGGCTGAGACGTCCCTCCATCTCTGCGTATACTGTCTAAAAGTTTCTGACGGCTTTTTCTCCATCATTTGTAAAGTCATCCGATCAGGCACCATATCTGATACATGCTTGTACTGCTCACAGAATGCTGACGCCAAGTCTTTCCAAGGTCAGATCCTTTCCTTACTGAGCTGGTTGTACCACCGAAGAGCCGATCCTACTAGACTATCTTGAAAACAATGTACAAGTAGCTTATCTTTGTTCACGTAACTGGTCATTTTTCGGCAAAACATGACAATGTGTGCTTTTGGACATCTTGTCCCATTGTATTTTTTGAAATCAGGCACCTTGAACTTCGGAGGCAGGATTAGGTCAGGAACCAAACTGATACCTAGTGCAGAGAAGACTTCAGTGCTTTCTATTGCCTTAAGTCTTTCCTCCAAGCTCCTATACCTCTCTTGAGACTCGTGATCATCTATTTTCAACTTGGCTATTTCAGCCGGATCATCTAAATCTGGAACTACAGGATTGGCAGGGGTTGCTCCGGGATTTGACATAAATGTTCCTTGCCCTAGATGAGCAAATGGCATAGGTCGTTGTTCCAAGCCTGTGGATTCCCCTTGAGTATACCCTCTTTGTGATACGTGGGCATGCGGTGGAGTGAGTCCTGGGGGATAGAGTGGATCCTGGTCATGATTAATTCTTGATTGAGGTTCCATACTTTCGGGGTTCTGCATAGGTCCTTTTCCTTTGACCAAAGCCGACATCATTTCCATCATCCTAGCCATTTGATCCTTCTGTTCAAGTGATTCCTCTCGAGATCTCACTATCAGATCCCTCGTTTCTTGCTGTGACTTAGCCAGTTGTTCTTGTAATTCCCTTTGGACTCTTTCCATCCTTTCGATTCTTTCATTGAATTCAGCCTCCATTGCTCTAGCTTGTCGACGCGTTTTATACGAATGGCGTGGTTCCAGATTTGAAGTGTTGCAACTGCGAATTATATGATTCTAACCTTAGCAAATGATTATGGGATATGTATAATGAATGAATGAATAAATGTACAATGAATGCCAATCATGAAAGAAATGCAAGAAATTGGTATTGATTTCAAGATAGTCCCTATTTAGGCATTTCATTAATCAAAAGAGTCTATTACAAAACGTTTTGGTCATTTGTGTAATTGACTCCTTCATCAGAAACCCATTTTTGGCGATCAATCTCTAATCGACATTTTCCTAACAAGATGCCTAGTCGTTTGACTTTTGTCGGTTCCCATGTTAATTGAAATAATTTTACCTAATTAGGGTCCTTTTTGTGAATATCTAATGCATGTGATGAAATGCAATGCAAATGCAAGGGATGAATGCAAAAAGAAAGAGAGGCGTTGATTATGAATTCAATTCCATTAGAACAACTTTTCTAGAAAATAAATTTCTTTACATAAAACGGATTACATATGCAGTCTTGCCCTCATATTCCAAACGAAGACACCGATCTTTTTCTTCATATCCGGATGTTTTGGTCAAATCTTATGAATTTTTCAAAAGATGTCTCTATTATCAATAAATTTGTTATAATCCACTTTATCAAGAAATTCGTTTTCTTATGACAAACTGTTCTATTTAGTAATCAAATATGAATCAACACCTCCTTTCTATGATGATGTAATGCAATGCAGTCATAAAAAAACAAAACTCGTTAGTACAGGAGAAATAAATAACAGAGAAAGTACCTATTTGGGTGACCACTAAATTTGGGCGTGGGTCTACCTAAGGGTGAGCTCCTAGGGTTCTCTATATGTGGTTCGGTTCTAGAGAAAGGGTACCTGAACCAGCAGATTCCTCAGCCCTCACCCATTATAGGCTCATATGGATCAAGTTCGGCTCAGGGGAATACATTTCCCTATGCCCATGCGGAGGTGAAAACCTCACTAAGACATAAGTACGGATGTATTCCGGAAGCGATCCCCTAGCCCATGCGGAGGTGAAAACCTTACGAAGGCATAGTTTCTCACTCCCACTTAAAAGGTGTGACCACACGGTCATGCGATATGTAATGCGAGGGGACATAAAACATAGAACTTAAAAAAAAAGAATATAAATAACATGATGAAAACCATAAAACCCACGAGATGCAATAAAAGTATCGTATGTTAAAAACCAAATTTTAAATTTTCAACAAAAAGACAGAAAATGATCAATTTTACGGCTTGACTCTCTTTTGTCCCCAGTGGAGTCGCCAAGCTGTCGAAACCATTTTTTGAAGGATGGGGTCGACTTTGTTTGGAAACAAAAATTAAAACGGGAGTCGCCACCGATCTTTATTTGGTGTGATCGGATCACCTTTATTTTAATAAAACAATTTTAGTTTACTAAAACGGCATTTTGGTCTACGAATTCCAAGAGAACAAGTTTGGGAGTCGGTTACGTGCGAGGAAGGATTAGTGTCCCCGACACGCCCAAAAATTGGTACCGAATTGATTAGTTAGTGTCTTAATGTCGAAAATCAAAAATCGGGAATGAATTTAAAATATGATCTTTTCTATCAATATCGATTTTAAAATTTTTGAATTAGCTCAAAACAATTTGTTTAAAGATTTCCTTATCTCGAGATATCGGAGCATCACATCCCGTAAGTTAGGACACAATACCATGAATTCCCGAGCACAATGTCATCTTTTAATCTAAATGAGAGTTTCGTGTGTTTTAAAACTCGAAAAGGATATTTAGCTATTTAGAAATAACGAGAAAATCGAAACCCCGTAAGTTAGGGCTCAATTCCTCGATATCTCAAAATGCATAACATTGCCTTATTTGGAAAATTTCGTTTTTGAATAGTAGCGAATGCAATATTTAAACAACAAGTGTTATTTATTTAGGTTAACATAAGGTGATTTATTGGATAAATACATTGGGGTTTAATTTGAGGCAATGATATGGAATGAAGTATAGTGCGATATGGAACGATTATTCATGCATAAAATATTCCGCAAGCGTATGGCAATAATATGAATACGAGTAAGCAAATTTACATACATGCAATAGCAATAATTTCACAACATACATTATTTAACATTAAGCTTAATAAACATAGAAATGAAATAATAGCATGAAACAACTTAAATCAAATAATAAGATGATCTTAAATATGAAATATATATGAAAAAAGTTTAAGATAAATACTATAAAAGCAACTTAAAGTAAATGATAAAAAATAATTTAAAACCATTAATGCAAAGTCTAAAATAAGTAATACGTAAAAATAAATTTTAAAAAAATAATATACATAGTATATATAAAAAAACAACTTAACATAAATATATGTATATAAAGAATAAATAATGTATAAAGAGTTTAAGATAAAAACATAGGGAAATTCAAAAATAAGTGATCCATACAAAAAGAAGTTTAAGAACAAACGTTCTATGAACTTAAAATAATAAGCTATTCAAAAATAATATATAAAAAGAGTTTAAAATAAATAAATAAAAAGCAAATGTAAAGTGATTAACATATATATAATAATTCAAAATGACTTATGTAAAAAAGGGTTTAAAATAAATGATATGTAAGGTGATTTAAGATGAATAATGAAAATAAGTTTAAAATAAATATCATGTAGTGAGAAATTTAAAATAAGTACTATACAAACATTTTAAAAATAAATGGTATATAAAAAATAGATAATGCATATAAAAATTTGAAATTGATAATACATATGGGAAAGAAATTAAAGTAAACAATAAAACAATTTAAAATGAATAATACATAAAACAAGTTTAAAATAAATAATGTATAAAGCATTTTAAAGTAAAAGACATAAAAAGGTTTCAAATAAAGAATGTATAAAAAACTTAAAATAAATAATACTAAAGAAGCCTAAAATAAATAAATACAAAAGAAATTTAAAGGTGAATAACATGTAAAGTAGTTTAAATGAAATGCCATATGTGAAGACTTGAAATGAATAATAATTTAAAATAAGGAGTATATGAAATATTTTAGAATAAATATAATGTAAAAAGTTTTAAATAAAAAAACAGAATTGAAAATGACTACCAAATAAAATAGTATATCTAAGTAGTCATATAAAAAAATTGAGAATGGATAATATGTATATTAGACAATTTAAAATAAAAAGGTATTTAATAGTTTTCAAAATATATACTATTTTAAAACAAATAATGTATATGAAAGTTAAAAATGAATAATGGCCCAAAATATGTAAAAACTTAGAATACATGATGATAATAAAAATTTAAAGTACATAATATAAGAAAAAACAAGCTTTGAATAAATAAATAATAAAATAATTTCCTAAAAAATGAAATAATAAATAAATAAATTAAATAGATTAGGACTAGGCTGAAATTGAGTTAAAAATTAAGGTAAAAGTTGTAAGTAATGAAGAGAAGGCCATCATGGATCGAAATGAATCACGCTGAAATAACGAGGGACTAGCTGGGAAATATTCCCAGCCTTTTATGCCCAGTGATTCAAAGGACCCAAATGTGACCCAAACAAAATCTCAGAGCTAAATTAAAAAACAAAAGAAAATAGAAAATGGGGTCTGATTGAATGGAGTTGCAAAGGAGAAGGACTAATCTCACAAATCTCTCATTTGGGGATAATGCACACCCCCCACTCTACCAAATGTGCCGTTTCATCATCATCATTTAAACCAAAAAAAACTTTCCTTTTTTTTAATTCCATTACCAACCCCCAATTTTAAACAAAAAGAACAGATAGCTTCCCTGGTCTCTCCCCCTCCCCTCCCTCTTTTTTACTTGTTGGAGACTCGTTCCAAAAACGAAAGACAAGGGTTCAACCCCCTTTTTTAGACTCAACCACGCCGAATGGAGGGGAGGGCTCCGACAACGCGGCGACAGGGCAGGATCTGGTGAGAATCCTTCCTCTTTCCTTTTATTTTTTTTTGTATATTTGTTTAATAGATTTGTACAAAAAATAAAAGAAATATTAAAGAAGCAAGAAAACGAAAAAACGAAAATAAAGAGAACAAAATTGGAGATCAACCTTCTGTGTGTTTTTTGTTTGATTCATTGAAAAATATGCGAGTGATACAATTTTTTTGGATCCCCCTTTTACAATAAGTTTCATTTTGGCTTTATAGCCGATTCCCATATTAAAATATTGTTTGTTCTATTCTCTGCTACTGCTTGTGCTTCTTGTTGCCATCTTTTCCTCTTTTCCAAATGTTTGCAGGTTATAAGAGTGTCAGGCGCATTGAGGAGGAGGGCATGCGCGGGGTGTGGTGGCCCGAACAATGGTGGTGGCGCGCGTGATGGCCAAAGGCAGAGGAGGCATGCGGCTGAACTTTGGTGGCTGCATCCTGGGGAGGGGTTTGCTGCTGAAAAACCTTAAGCAAGTGGGCTGTTATTTGGACTAGGGTTTGATGTAAATTGGGCTATTTATTTTGGACTCTTTTTTTATTGTTTTGGGTTTTGTTATTTTTTATTTGTTTGGGCCAAAAATTGGCCATTACAGCATCTATGGGTTGGTGATTTTTCCTAGGGCTTTAAGACATGTTGATGAGGCAGTAACTGATTTGTTTGATCGTTTCGGGAAAGGAGTCACACCTGTACCTGCAATACTGGCTGAGACGTTTAGATCTTTGAGCATGTGCCGGAAGGCCGGGGAAGGTTAATTTATTGGCTGCGCACAGTTGTTAATGGTATGGTTTCATGGGCATTTTTAAAAAGTAGATAAGGTATCGTACCGAGTTTTCTCCGAAGGCTACTCCCCGTTAAAAGAAGAGATAGCGATGCAAAGGAGAGATAATATTTTAGAAGTGAAATGGAAGGAAATTCTCCAAAATCTCAAGAAAGATGATGTAGAGTGGAGGGCTTTTTGGATGGTTCCTGATGAAATCTTGTATCGATGTGGAGATTATGATTGGGTGCCATTATTAGGAATTTGGGGAGCTACTGGATATACTCCTTTACTTGCACTAAGGCAGTATAAGTCGAGGCAGTTCATACCTACGACACACGGGTTGACTCAGTGTGAACTTCCATATAAAGGAGACCACTATAGGAAGAAGGTTCGAGAATTGTCTGATGCTTGGAGGCAGATGCACAGGATGAAAAGGTTGACTGTTGGCTCTACGGTAACACCCGAATATAATGGATGGTTTAGGAAAAGGGTCAATGACAATATTTCTGGACCGATTTTGGAAACCGCTCGACCAATGGAGGAACAGTTACAAATTGCCTCGTCGGAGTTGGAAATTATAAAGCAGGATTTTGAGAAAAAGAGTTCTGAGTTCGGAAAGAAGATTGAGCAGTTGGAAGAAGAAAAGATGCACTTGAAGTTAGAAGTGGAGATTCAAAAGTCAGAGACAGAAAATCTACAAAAAAGGAAAGGTAAAGTTGAGGAAGATTTGGAAATTTTGAAAACAGATTATAAGAAGTTGCGTTTATCAATGAGAACTGCTGGGTTAGGAAAGACTTCGGAACAATGGCGCCAAGAGGTTCAAGAAGAACGGGCTAAGGCAGATCAATTGGAAAAGAGGTTCCAGGAGGCTCAAGCTCGGAACGAAGCTTTGGAAAGAGGGCTGTCAGAGAGTAAGAATGAGAAGGATGAACTAAGAGCCAGAGTGGCGGAACTTGAGAGATCTTTGTGTTTATACCAGAATCGCAATTCTGTGACAGAGTTGAAAGTAAGCTTAAGTAAGATTGAGGAGATGAAAGGGAAAATAGAAGAGTTAGAGACGGCCTTGCAGAGTTGTGAAATGAGGATTGAGTTCTTGGAGGCAAACGAGGAGCAATGGAAGAATCAGCTTCATCATCTCAAGACCAGGTGAGAAACAGGGACTACATCATGGGAGAAGTTGTAACGCAAATTCAAGAAGTAGCTGACTACTTGCAGTCCCTGGCAGTACAGGCAGATGTATTAAGTGTGAAGTATGAGCTGGAGTCAGACAGGGGACAGGAACTAGCTTCATTACTTAGGAAAATTAAAGCCCTGAGTGTTAGGGCGAAGTCGTATTTGTAACTCAGTTTTATGTAAAGAGTTTTATTTTCTAGTGAAATTTTCTAAAAGGAATTGAATCAGAATTGATGCCTCCTTTGCATTCATGTATTTGCATTACATTACATCATATGCATTAAAGATTATAATAAGATTCTAATTAATTAAAAATTATTTCAGTAATCTAGAAACCAACTAAAATACACCAAATACGCATCCCTACGGTACGAGGAAAAAGACTAAGTCAATGGACAAAAGATTGAAAAAGTTAGAGCAAATACAAAAGGATATGCAAGAGCAAATGCAATTACAGATGCAAGAACAGCTTGATAAGATGCAGCAAGAGATGAAAGAACAGATGATGGAGACACAAAGAGAGATGATGAGTCAGTTGTCCCAATTGCTGATGGGAAAATGGATAAGGGAAAAGGTCCAATAGATAATATGGGAGAAAGTAATGAAGACCCCCAATATCCTCCTGGCTTCACTCCTGTTCATGTGTAGACACAACCAGAAATTAATTTGCAGAAGCCATCTGTTACAATCAGGCCTCAGCAGTTTCAAGCCGGGGTTTGGGTTCCAATGAATTTTCAAGCTGGTACAGGTTATAATCCTGGTAATAACTCACATAATCCAATAGTCCCTGATTTGGATGAAGTTGCAAAAGAGGAAAGAGCAAAGGCAGAATCGCAAAGGCAGTTAGAAGAACGGTGCAAATGGCTAGAGGAAAAAGTCAGAGCAATGGAGGGTAGTGATAGACACCCTGGGATTGATGCAAAAGATCTGAGTTTGGTCCCAGACTTAGTACTGCCATACAAGTTCAGGATGCCAGAATTCAAGAAATATAATGGAACGAGCTGTCCTGGAGCTCATATCACCATGTTTTGCAGAAGGATGACAGGATATGTTCATAATGATCAATTACTGATTCATTGCTTCCAAGATAGCTTGGTGGGAGTAGCTGCTAAGTGGTACAATCAATTGAATCGAAACAGAATTAGTTCATGGAGAGACTTAGCACAGGCATTCATGAAGCAATACAGTCATGTGACAGATATAATTCCCGATAGAATTACTCTGCAGAATATAGAGAAGAAGCCAAATGAAAGCTTTAAGCAGTATGCACAGAGGTAGAGGGAAATGGCTATTCAGGTTCAACCACCGCTATTGAAAAAAGAAACCACGATGCTCTTCATTAATACTTTAAAGGCCCCGTTTATAACTCATATGCTAGGAAATGCTACGAAAAGCTTTGCAGATGTGGTCATGACAGGAGAAATGAATGAAAATGCCATAAAAAATGAAAGGATAGACGCGGGAGAAAGTGCTAAAAGGTCTGTACCACGGAAGAAAGAGAATGAGGTGAACAATACGAACGTGGGATACTCGAAGTCTATTACTGTGAGTCAACCAAAGGGAACAACTGCTAGTCAAGGTTCATCACGTCAAGAGTCAAGGACTGGGCAAAATAATGAGAAGATTCAATTTACACCAATTCCTATGACATACAAAGAGTTATATCAAAGTTTGTTCGATGCACATGTGGTGGCACCTTTTTACCTAAAGCCCATACAACCTCAGTTACCTAAATGGTATGATGCTAATGCCCAATGTGAGTATCACGCAGGAATTGTGGGTCATTGATAGAAAATTGCACCACTTTTAAGAAGCTGGTTGAGAGGTTTATCCAGATGGGTATTGTGAAATTTGATAATGCGCCCAGTGCTGAAAATCCAATGCCTAATCATACTGATGGCGGGGTAAATGTGATAGAGGAAGGATTTGGAAAATGGATCAAGAGGGATGTTTCGGAAGTAAAAATTCCTTTGAGGCGAGTTTGGAAGGAGATGGCAAGAAGAGGATTGGTTATTTCAAAAACAGAAGGAGAAGATAATGGGATAAAGAATTATTGTGAGTTCCACCATGAAGAAGGACATAGAATTCAGAAATGTGAAGAATTCAGAGCTGTAATTCAGAGCCTAATGGGCAGCAAGGAAATGGGGTTTTATGAGGAGATCAATGAGGAGGAATATATATGTGCGTTAGAGTCCACATCCAGTCCAAAAGTCAATTATCCTGTGGTTATTATTTTGCGTCCTAAGAATGAAGCAGGAGTTCAAATGGCGCCAAAGATTATAATTCAGAAGCCTGCAGTTTTTTCTTACAAGGATAATAAGCAAGTCCCCTGGAACTATGAATGTAATGTGACTATTTCAGGAAAGGAAAATTCAGCTAGCCCGTCAAAAGAGGATCAAAATGTAGGGTCTCACACACACAGTGGAAGGCGATATGATACCCGAACAGAACTGGTGAAAGAAAGAGAAATAATGGTTGAGTAAAAGAAAGGAAAAGCAGTAGAACTTGATGTACCTATTAACGAACCAGTGGAAGAAGAAGAAGCTAAATAATTCTTGAAATTTATGAAACATAGCGAGTACAGTATAGTGGAACAGTTGCGTAAACAGCCGGGCCGCATATCTATATTAGCTCTACTCTTGAGTTCAGAGGTGCATCAGAGTGCATTGATGAAGGTGCTAAATGAGACATATGTAACCAACGATATTTCTATCAGTAAGCTGGAATGGTTGGTTAACAACATAAGTGCAGATAACTTTATCTTTTTCAATGATGACGAGATTTCGCCAGGAGGGATAGGATCTACCAAACCTTCAGGTGATCAACTATCAGGTGTAAAGGGTATACACTGCCAGGGGTATTGGTAGATAACGGTTCAGCATTGAATGTGTTACCTTTGTCCACACTGAAAAAGTTACCTGTGGATAGTTCTCATATGAAAGGATGTCAGAACATAGTACGAGCATTTGATGGCACAAAGAGGAGAGTCATTGGGAGAATTGAGGTACCCTTGTTAATTGGCCCAACCACGTATGAGGTAGATTTTCTAGTAATGGATATTAAGCCCTCTTACAACTATTTGTTGGGAAGACCTTGGATACACTCGGCAGGGGCAGTACCTTCATCATTACATCAAAAGTTGAAACTGGTGTCAGAAGGGCGGTTGATAATGATAAACGCTGAAGAAGATATTATTGCGGCTGTAAGCAATGATGCACCATATGTAGAAACAGATGAGGAAGCCATTGAATGTTCTTTCTGGTCTTTGGAATTTGTGAATGCAACATTCATAACTGAGGGAAGTAGGATCCTGGAGCCAAAAATGTCCAAAACTACGATGATGGGTTTGCAGTTGACGGTGGGCCGATGAGCTATGCCAGGAAAGGGACTTGGAAGATGCCTTCAAGGAAAAATTGCAGCTCCAATGCTAAAAGACAAAAATGATCGCTTTGGTTTAAGGTTCAAGCCAGATGCAAGGAAAAGGAAAAAGGAGCTAGAAAGAAGACAAGAAAGAAGAAGAGCCCGAATGAGTGGTGAGGAAATCAAGTGGGAGCCCATGATAATTCCTCATATCTCAAAGTCGTTTGTATCAGGTGGCATTATTTATCCTGAACGAGGAATACTAGAGAAATAAAACATGGAAGAAATATTGGGAAATGTGTACATCAATGCTATATTTGAAGAGACAATTGAAGAGGGGATTTCGTCAAATATTCGTCCATATGAGCCTGGGAGTGTTCTAAACAATTGGACTGCAGAAGATCTTCCTGTAATTTTTAGAGCTTACTCAGAGTAATGTTCGAAACAAACTTGTTGTTATAAGCCTAGAAACAATAAAGATTTCTTTGTGAAATAGGCTCATGTTCAAACATCATTATTTCAATGAAGTACATTTTTTGCTATCATTTTGAGTAAATATTTTTCTTTTCACAAGCAATTGTGTTATTCTTTCTATCTAAATAATTATCTTAATTCTTTCTTCAATTCATAAACATATCATACAAAGAAATAATTACCAAATTCATTCATTCTTTGTATATTTTTGTACCTTAAATAGGTCCCTAGATATCAATGTTATGAGCGATGCTGTTACTGACTCAGAATTACTATTTGAGCGAGACATGTGTTTAGAGGGATCTCAAGATTTTGAAGATGACAGAGACTGCGATTTATCTCCAGATTTGTTAAGGATGGTAGAACAAGAGGAGAAGTAAATTTTGCCTCACAAAGAAACCGTAGACATGGTAACTTTGGAAGAGGGGAAAGTTGTAAAAATTGGAACATGCATAGCTGAAGAGACAAAGCGAGACCTTGTAGAGTTATTTCAGGAATTCAAAGATATTTTTGCATGGTCATACCAGGATATGCCCGGTTTAAGTCCTGACATTGCGGTGCATTGTCTTCCCATAAGAGAAGTTCAAGGAGGAAGTCAAAAAGCAGTTTGATGCGGGATTCCTTAGGTGATCAAGTACTCAGAATGGGTAGCCAATGTTGTGCCTATTCCTAAGAAAGATGACAAGGTGCGAATATGTGTGGATTATAGAGATCTAAATAAAGCGAGCCCAAAGGACAACTTTCCTTTGCCTCACATTGATACACTAGTGGATAATACGGCTGGTTACTCATTGTTTTCCTTCATGGATGGTTTTTCGGGGTATAATCAGATCAAGATGCATCCTGAAGACATGGGAAAGACTACTTTTATAACCTTGTGGGGCACATTTTGTTACAAGGTGATGCCATTTGGGTTGAAGAATGCTGGAGCGACGTATCAGAGAGCCATGGTGACTTTATTTCATGATATGATGCACAAAGAAATTGAAGTGTATGTTGACGATATGATAGCCAAATCTCGAACTGAAGAGGAGCACATCCAAGTGTTGAGAAAGTTGTTCATGAGATTGAGAAAATTTCAGTTAAAGCTTAATCTAACAAAGTGTACTTTCGGGGCTAGATCCGGAAAGCTATTGGGCTTTGTGGTCAGTGAGAAGGGAATTGAGATTGATTCAGACAAAGTCCGGGCTATACAGGAGTTATCTCCACCACGTACTTAAAAAGAAGTTCGAGGTTTCCTTGGTAGATTAAATTACATTGCGCAGTTTATTTCCCAATTAACGGAGAAGTGTGATCCTATATTTCGTCTTCTTAAAAAGCATAACCCATGGGAATGGGATGATGAATGTTAAAAGGCTTTTGATAAAGTTAAAGAACATTTGTCAAGTCCTCCAGTGTTATCACCCCCAAGTTCAGACAGGCCGTTGATATTGTATTTGACCGTGTTTGGTAATTCAATGGGATGTGTGCTTGGTCAACATGATGAATCAGGAAGAAAAGAAAAGGCGATATATTACCTCAGTAAGAAATTCACTGAGTGTGAGTTGAGATATTCGCCAATTGAAAAATTGTGTTGCGCTTTGGTTTGGACAGCACGAAGATTGAGGCAATATATGTTGTATCATACAACCTGGCTAATTTCAAAACTAGATCCTTTAAAGTATATGATGGAGTCAAATGCTTTGAACGGAAGAATGGCTAGGTGGCAAGTTTTGCTTTCTGAATTTGACATAATCTACACGAGTCAAAAGGCAATAAAGGGGAGTGCAATAGCAGATTTTCTAGCCAGCCGAGCCCAAGAAGATTATGAGCCCTTGAATTTTGACTTCCCCAATGAAGAGATAGTGTATGTAGCAGTTGCTAAAGAAGGCAATACAAAAGGGCACTTTTGGAAATTAAATTTTGACGGAGCCTCAAATGCTGTGGGTAATGGAGTTGGAGCAGTTCTAGTATCCCCAGATGGAGATCATTATCCATTTTCATGTAAATTAGATTTTGATTGTACAAATAATAAGGCATAATATGAAGCATGTTTCATGGGGCTCAGAGTAGCTATAGAACGCAGGATCAAATTGTTGGAAGTATATGAAGATTCTGTATTGGTAATTTATCAACTTCGAGGTGAATGGAAAACAAGAGATTCTAAGCTAATCAATTATAGAAGGCTGGTGTTGGGGTTAGTTGAGGAGTTTGATGATATTACTTTCAATTATCTCCCGCGCGAAGAAAACTAGATGGCAGATGCTTTGGCTACTTTGGCTTCCATGATCAAAGTAAGCCGACAAGAGGATGTGAAACCTATTCAGATGAGTATTTATGAGGGCCCCGTCTTATTGTTATAATATGGAGGAAGAAGAAAGAGATGATCATCCTTGGTATCAAGATATATTGCGATATGTGAGAAATCGTGAGTATCCAGATCAAGCCACAGAGAATGACAGAAGAACATTGAGAAGGATCGTTTGCGATTATGTTTTAGATGGAGAGATCTTATACAAAAGAAAGAAATATCAGGTACTTTTGAGATGTGTAGATGCCGTGGAGTCCAAGAAAATTTTGGAGGAAGTGCACGAAGGGGTTTGTGGAACGCACGCCAATGGGTTCACAATGGCCAGACAAATTATGCGGTTTGGATATTATTGGTCTACCATAGAAGGGGACTGCATCAATTATGCTAAGAAATGTCACAAATGTCAAATTTATGGTGATAAAATTCATGTACCTCCTTCGCCCTTGCATGTTATGACTTCTCCATGGCCATTTTCCATGTGGGGCATGGATGTCATAAGGCCAATTTCACCTAAGGCTTCAAATGGGCATCGTTTCATTTTTGTGGTCATTGATTATTTTACCAAGTGGGTGGAAGCTGCTTCGTACGCCAATGTAACTAAATCGGCAGTCAGTAAATTTTTAAAGAAAGAAATTATATGTCAATACGAAATGCCTGAGAAAATCATATCTGATAATGCATTGAATTTGAACAATAGTACAATAGCAGAGGTCTGTAGCCAGTTTAAAATCAGACATCATAACTCGTCACCATATCGTCCGGAGATGAATGGGACAGTGGAAGCAGCTAACAAAAATATCAAGAAGATTGTGGGGAAAATGACTGAAACTTGCAAAGTTTGGCATGAAAAGTTGCCATTTGCTCTTTATGCTTATCGAACATCTGTCAGAACTTCTACTGGGGCAACACCGTTCTTATTGGTCTATGGAATGGAAGCAGTTCTGCTTATTGAAGTGGAGATACCTTCTCTTCGAGTTTTGGCAGAATTGAAATTAGATGAAGCAGAATGGATACAGTCTCGTTATGATCAGTTGATCTTGATTGAGAAAAAGAGGCTAAAGGCTATTCAGCATAGACAGATGTATCAAAAAAGAATGATGTGGGCTTATGACAAAAAGGTTCGCCCAAGAGAGTTTCATGAGGGAGATTTGGTTTTGAAGAAGATTCTTCCCATACAAAAAGATTTCAGAGGTAAATGGATGCCGAATTGGGAGGGGCCCTATGTGGTGAAGAAAGCTTTCTCTGGTGGTGCGTTAATACTGGCCGAAATGGATGGAAGAAATTTATCTAATCCAGTGAACTCGGATGCAGTCAAAAAGTACTACACTTGAAAAGGGAGGGAAGCCAAAGTGAAAACCCGCAAAGGGCGCTTTAGGGCTTTCGGAAAAAAAAGAGAGGCTAAAGTAAAAACCTGCAAAGGGCACTTTAGGACCAAATAAAATGGAAAGGGCCAAGGTGAAAACCCGCAAAGGGCACTTTGAGACCTAATAATAAAAAAGAAAAAGAGAAAAAATGAGAGGCCAAGGTGAAAACCCATAAAGGGCGCCTTGTGACCAAAGGGGATTTGAGTTGAAAACCCAAAAAGGGCGGCTCAAATATGGATCCAAAGTGAGGAGGCTGTGATCTTGATATACTTGAATTAACCATGAAGGGAATATGTTGCATCTTGGGACATTGGCAAAGCGCTTCTGATCTCTTAAACACATGTTGAGTTTGAATTAGGCTTCAAGAAGTTTGTACAGAGAAGCTCAGGTTGCGATAACATGGGTGCCTAGTCTTCATTTTCAGTAAATTGGTTATTTTTATCCTTTCTTTTTCAAGATATACATTCATAAATTAATGGCCATTGTTGTTCTTTTGATAATTTACTTTAAATTTAAAATTAATTCCATTCTTGTTTATTATCACGATTTGATTGCAAGTATGTTTCATTGACATAATGATGAATGAACTAGTGATGTTTTCACAATAGAAGTTTTGCATATTACTCTAGAAGTTTCTAGATAATGCAAGAATCTGAAGTAGAATAATTGTTTAGAATACGCTCAAGTTCAATGATATATTTGGATAAATTGCCTTTTTGAGATCTCTGTCCAAATGATAATAGAGAAAATAGGCAGGATATAGTATTGATGATGCAATTTTATTCTCGAGAAAAAAAGAAATGACGTTCATACAGAGAGCAGAAATACACATTTGGCTATAGCACCTGAGAAGTGAGGTAGTAGATTAAATAAAGGGAAATTCAATTATGAGTTACAATGTCTTGCCTCAAAAGTAGTAGTAAAAGGGACGTTGGAATTACAGTGGGGCAAGTTCGCCAGACGAGATAGGTTGTTTCTTTGGGATACTCCTTCAAGATGATGGTTGAGCAAATGCGTCAGTAACAGCATATTAATGAGCAACGAGTGACGATACCCTAATTTGTTAAAATGGAATCATCCTCATTTTTGCATATATTATTCATAACACATTTAGTTAAGTGCATTGGGTCATTTCGATCATAGCATCCTAATTATTTGGGCATAAGCATGTGCATATAAAATGGAGTCTACAGGATAGGTCCCCTGGAGGGCAATGTAGCAACATTGGTAAAGATTAAAGATTTTATCTCCCTGAAGTTGCAGTGGAGTAGATCTTCACAGATGGTGAATCTTATCTCCATGTATCGGCAATGGAGCAGATTTTACTACCAAGCCTCATCTCTCTGAAGTAGCAAGGGAGCAGGTTGAAGAATGAGTTTTATCTTCCTGAGGTAGCAAGGAAGCGGACTGAGAATTGAAGATTTTATTTCCCTGAAGTTGCAGTGGAATAGATCCTCGCAGATGGAATCTTATCTTCATATATCGGCAATGGAGCAGATTTCACTACAAGCCTCATCTCTCTGAGGTAGCAAGAGAGCAGGTTGAAGAATGAGTCTTATGTTCCTGAGGTAGCAAGGAAGCGGACTGAGAATTGAAGATTTTATCTCCCTGAAGTTGCAGCGGAGTAGATCTTCACAGATGGTGAATCTTATCTCTATGTATCAGCAATGGAGCAGATTTTACTACCAAGCCTCATCTCTCTGAGGTAGCAAGGGAGCAGGTTGAAGAATGAGTCTTATCTTCCTGAGGTAGCAAGGAAGTAGACTGAGAATTGAAGATTTTATCTCCCTGAAGTTGCAGCGGAGCAGATCTTCACAAATGGTGAATCTTATCTCCATGTATCGACAATGGAGCAGATTTTACTAAGCCTTATCTCTCTAAAATAGCAGGAGAACAGGTTGAAAAATGAGTCTTATCTTCCTGAGGTTGCAAGGAAGCAGACTGAGAATTGAAGATTTTATCTCCCTGAAGTTGCAGCAGAGCAGATCTTCACAGATGGTGAATCTTATCTCCATGTATTGGCAATGGAGCAGATTTTACTACCAAGCCTCATCTCTCTGAGGTAGCAAAAGAGCAGGTTGAAGAATGAGTCTTATCTTCCTGAGGTAACAAGGAAGCAGACTGAGAACTGAAGATTTTGTCTCCATGAAGTTGCAGCGGAACAGATTGAAAATGGAATTTTATTTCCATGTATCGGCAATAGAGCAGATTTAATCTCATCTTCTTAAAAATGTTTGGAAAAGAGAAGCACTAAAAAGCCAAAAAGTTGAAACTCAACAAGACCGAGCAAAATCGGTTCTTTTGAAGTCTTTGCTCTATTTCCGTTACACGTCAATGAGCAAAGAGGGGCAGCTGTAGATAACCAATTTTGCCCGGGCCCAATTAATTCATTTGCAAATAATAAACCCGAATAAATAAGCAAAATCCAAAGACTAAATAGTCCAGCAAAGTCCCTTTACAATGCATGTACCAAAATAATTCATAACCCAACAAATGTTAAAACCCAATTCTATAAACCGAGGCCCTAAATCTAGCGCAAACCCGAAAAAGCCCAAAAAAGAAGGGTATTCCAGCAGCCAAGTATCTGGAACGTACTAGAACATTGCCAAGAAGTTGGGATTTACGAGCAAATTCCTCACACGGTTCCGTTTGAGCATGCTTCTCTCCGTTTCTCCGCACGACCATCGCTCCATACCTGCAAAAGAATGTACGAGAAGAAGTATTAACAGAATACAATAGATGACAGCCAAAATGTATTTTTATTTATTTATTTATTTTTTCCTTTGCAAATCCGACTATAAAAAGTCGAGAAATTATATTTTGGACACAGACATTTTTTGTACACCTGTAGAAATTGAGCTTTGTAATCTTTCCCTTTTAGTCTGTCATTTTAATATTTAATGTTGTATTTGTAGCATTGTTTACTCTAGTTTATATATATATCATTGATTTCACGTTATTTTGTAATTTTTTTTGTTGATGTTTTTAGAAATTCATTGATTTAAGTGTCATTTAAATTATTAATAAATATATATTTTATATTTATATTTAATTTGTGTCTATTATTAAGGCTTTGATATCTTTATATATAGATTTTAATAAACTTGTAATTAATTGTATTTCTTCATTTATGTATATAATTTATAATAAAATTAAGTTAACCTTATAATTCATATTTTAATTAAAAGTTATTTTGACATATAATTATTTCTAACATTTTTACACGTATATGGCATATTTTAATTTATTTTTACTATGGTATATGTTATTATTTTTTCATACAACTTTTTGTAAATATATCTTCTTTTTAAAATTATTTATGTGTATAATATTTTTAAGAACTCTTTTAAATCATATAATTTATTGTATTTCTTATTTTCCTCATGTTTTTTTTTTCATATATATATATTTTGTTACTTATAATTCATATATTTACTTCATTTTATGCATCATTAATTTTATTTTTTTATAATCAATATTTATTTGTATATAAAGGTTTCATAAATTGACTTTTTATATTATTTTATATCATATATTGTTATACTTTCATATTATATTATTTAAATCATTTTGTGAATTATTATTTTTTGCATAATTTCGTGTTTTAAATATTTTTGTATAATTTGATTTGAACTTTGAGATTTATAATAACTATTTCAATAAATATATATCCCAAGTTTTATGCAAATGTGTCTACTTATATATGTTATATAATTATTCATTTTGTTTCATACATATTTTTGTACATCATTTTACTTTGTGTTATGACTATGTACGATATTTTATGTTAATTATTTATTATCCATGCTTAAAGATTTTGTTTTGATTGTTAAATAAGGTTATTTGTATTTTGAGTATATTGTTTCATGTGTTTTTTACAATGTATTAAATATTTCATCAATTTAAAAATGAGTAAACATGTTTTTAAGCGGATTTCTAAGTTTTTGTTATTCAAAATTTTGAAATAAGGCAATATGTAATGTTTGGGGAATTTGGGAGAATCATGCTCAATCGTACTGGGTATGACTTTCCCGGAAAACCAAATATTTAGGTAACCTCTTTTATAATTTTTAATTTTCCAAAAGTCGAAAATTGATCGCATCTTAAAGGTATAAGGGATCATATCCAATCGTACTGGGTATGAAACCGCATATCTTTGGAACGGGAGATTTTTATCACCAATTTGAGCTATTCAAACATTTTTTATATATTTCGGAAAATTTTTTCTTTTAAATTTTTCAAGGACAACTTCAAATCAATTTGGTACCAGTTTTTGGGCGTAATGAGGGTGCTAACCCTTCCTCATACGTAACCGACTCCCAAACCCTTTTTTTTCCTAAACCAAATTTACTTTTTTTTCATTAAATAAAGCATTTTAATAGGTGATCCAATCACACCTAAATCAAAAGATTGGTGGCGACTCCACACTCGTTTTTTAAAGTCGATCCCCATTGCTTTCAAAATAAAAAAAGGGTTTCGACAATGTTAATTGTTGAAAATAAGTAAATTATGTACAAAAGTTACGAAATTGAACTGAGTATTTCGGAGGAACGGAACGCAGGAAATGAGTACGATCGTTCAGTAAAAAAGATGAATTGACGGTAAATTACCCAAGTAAACTGAGATTCAGCATTTTTTGTGAATTCTCGTGTTTGCTTTTCGTTTAGCTCTTATGAGCTTCCGTTAACTCAAATGAATTTCAGTTAAGCTTTTTGGGGTTTCAGTTCAGCTCTGATGAGCTTTAGTTAGCCTTCGGGCTTCCGTTTAACACTTGTGTGCTTTAGTTAGCCTTCGGGCTTCCGTTTAGCACTTATGTGCTTCAGTTAGACTTCGGGCTTCAAATCACGATATACTCAAATCCGTAAGCCGTTCCTTGAATGGACAAATTGGTAAGTCATAAATGTAACGTGTGAAAAAAGAAATGTAAGTAATGTTATCTTTATTATTATTGAGCTCAATTAAGTAATTTTTTTAAAAAATGAGATTATGACTTACATGATGAAAGTAACTTACTTGAAATGTCCATATGATTTGAATTTTTAAAAACTAATATTCGGTAAGATTTATTTTTCTATGCTTATGAGCTTACTAAGCTTTCATAAGCTTACTCTTGTGTGTTAAATGTTATTTGTAGATTGACGTGAAATCAGTGGATCGAATCAACATATCAGGGCGCACTATCCAGATTACTTCGGTAAATTTTATTGTGCATTTTAAGGTTTATATGGCATGTATAGGGTTTAATTGAAAGGAAGTGAATGTGTTATAAACTTAGTTATCAACATTTTTTACTAAAACAGTTTTTGGATAACAACAGTAGTCCAATTTTGAAAAATCACCAAAAATTGTGGAAATCGACTTAGAGGTTGAATATAATATGAAATTAAAGCTTATTGAGTCTAGTTTTACATAGAAGGAACGGTGTAAGAAAAAGAGTCTTATTTTATGAGATATTTGAATTTTTGTGAGATAGAGTTAGAATGATTTCGAAATCCCCTATTTTGATTTGGGAAAATCATTAAAAATGATATAAAAATAAATATGGGTTATAATTTATATGATTAAAATACGTAATGAGTCTATTTTCAAAAGAAACAAACGGGAATATCATTCGAATTCCGTATGAGGAGATAATTAATTTTTAGTAAAGAAAGGTCGAAGCTATCAAACAGCATAACAGGGGTAACTTTGAAGAATAAACTGTACTTATTAGCTAATCCAAAAATTCTAGAACTTTTATGATAAGAAAATATGTGAGTCTAGTTTTAGGGAAAATTAGAGGATCTTAATTTGGAGTTCTGTAGCTCCAGATGTAAATAATTTAGTAACTATAACTTGAGAAGACAACTTGACTGGAATATGAGAAAATAGTGGAATTATGTGTAATTATTATGTAAACTTCGGTAACATCCTGTAACCCTGTTCTGGAGACGAATGTGGGTTAGGGGTGTTACAGTAATGTTATCGAATTTAATATTTTGGTAACTCATTTTTAAAATCACTAACGAAATATTCACGTGGTGTTTTGTCTTATCTACATAATAGCAAATTTAGCCCTCTAATGTCTACAAATTCTATCCATTTAGTCCTAATTCTACAACAAGTTTAACCTTCAACTTTATACACACTGTAAAATTAGTCTTGATTCTTAAATTAAAAAAATAAAAATATTTAAAAGTTCATTCTTCAATAAAAATACATACATAATTATAGATAAATGATTGCCCATTTTTCTCTTTTTCTAACATGAAATTTATTTATTAAAATAATAATTTTCTAAAAAAAATTCCACAAACAAAACTTAAAACATATTCAAACTTTTTTCTCTCTCTCTTTTTTTTTCTATTTTTTACTCCCCACGGAATTTGTAACACCTAAAACTTATAGAGTTAGAAATTATTAAATTACCATGAGTTGAGCTATAGTATTAGTGGTTAGTAGTATAATAAAACTTGTAGGGAACCAAGGTTCAAATCCCACATATTGCATTTTTCCTCTTTATTTTCCAGCAACTAAGGATGAAAACCAAGCTAGCTTAAGTATTAAATGTCGTGAAAAATGATCAAGAATGAGCCTATTAGTTTAGTGGTATCCAAAGTTCTATCCACTTATTTCCCTCTTTTGATTTTTCCTTTAATTTCATCCATAAGGTCAAATTGCCAAAACAACCCTTGAATTGCATTTTTCCTCTTTATTTTCCAACAACTAAGGATGAAAACTGTAATGACCTAAATTTAAGGTTATTGGAACAGTGGTTTAGTAACCGCAAATCCGATTTAAAGAGAAATATATTTTAATATTTTTGCATGAATATTGATATGATAGGAAAATCGTATGAAAATATCGATATAAAAATTTTACCGATTTAGTGGTTAGTTAGAAAAAAAATTATTGAAGAAATTGGGTAAAAACAAGGTATCGGGACCTCGATCTCGTAAAACCGAGTTGGAAAAATTTTTATAAATATTTATGAAATTTTAGTAAAGTGGTATTAAAATTTTGTTAGGAAATTTTAATGTTTGGGTAGTGAATTAAATGAAAAGGACTAAATTGGAAAAGGTGTAAAAGTGGTTGGGATGATTAAATAGCTTAAGTGTCTAATGAGAAAGGATTTAAAAGGCAACTAGACCCAAAATTTATTTGGGCTGGATGACAAGGGCATGAAATCAGCAAGAAAATGGATGATTTAAGGGCAAAATTGGAATATTGCATAATTAACTAAATAAAATTAGGACTAGTATGGAAATATCTAGATTTCTTGTGATTTCTCTTCATTCTCATCAGCCAAACGCCATAGGAGGGGTTCTTTAAGCTGGTATTTCATACTTTTGCAGCAAGTGAGTTAATCCTTGCCTTTTTCTTATAATTTTTGTGTTTTTAAGACTTTTACAACTAGGTCCTACTATTAAATTCATTAGTTTTTGATTTCATGGATGAAATTGAAAGTCACCATGGTTGAGTGCTGTAAGTTTATGATGAAAGCATGAAATTGAAGCTTTAATTTGTTTATGAGATGATTTTATTAGGTAATTTCAATAGAAATTGATTTTTAGGACCTAATTGTGAAAATGTTTGGAATTAAAGTCTAGAGCTGAAATTATGATTCCAAAAGGTTATAAAGTAGTTTAAAGTGATAGAATAAAGTGTTAATTTAGAAAAATTAGCTCAATTGAAAGGCTAATTGAGTAGGGAAGAAATTATTATTTATTAAAAGCTTAGGGGAAAAATGATAATAAACATCTCGCACTAAAACAATTTTGAACAGTAGTAGTAGACTAACTTTGAAAAATCACCATAAATTGTGGAAATAGAATTAGAAGATGAAAAAAATATGGAATTAAAGCTTATTAAGTATAGTTTCATAGAATAAATGGTGTAAGCAATGGAATTATAAATCATGAGATATAATAAATTTTGTGAGATAATGTCAGAATGAATTCAGGTTCCCCTGTTCTGACTTTGAAAAATCATAAAAAATTTAATAAAAATAATTAGGGGCTTAAATTTATATTTTTACGATCTGAATGAGTCTATTTTCAAGAAAAATAAAGTAAAACATCATTTGAATATTTTATGAGGAGATAATTAATTTTTAGTGAAGAAGGGTCAGAACTGTCAGACAACAGAACAAGGGTGACTTTAAAGAATAAACTGTACTTATTGGTTAAACCAAAAATTTTGAAAATTTTATGGTAAGAAGATATGTGAGTCTAGTTTTAGGGAAAATTAGTGGATTTTAATTTGAAGTTCTGTAGCTTAAAATATAAATAATTTAGTGACTATGACTCAAGTAGACAACTTTGAATGAACTATAAATAATAGTGGAATTGTAGAGAATGTTACATCTGAAGATAAAATGTATTAAATTGACGATTAAATTTATTTATTTAAATTCATAAAATTCAAACACGAAGCTAGATCGAGGAAAAGAAAAAGTTCGGGATTAGTAGATTTTTGTATACGAACAAGTATCGAGGTAAGTTCGTGTAACTTGAATTATATTCTTAAATGCTTGAAATGTATGTTATTGATGTGAATATAATTTCAATGTTCATTGTATGAAAATTGATGAAACATTAAGGGGAAGAAATCCCGGTTGAATGAAAGGAAAATTTGATGGATCTCTGAAAAGGAATTGACGGTAAAAAAAATCTATCCCGGACGGGTGATCCTATCCTAATATAGCCTCCCGAAGAATATGTGTAAAATGGATTTAGCCCGGACGGGTAATCCGAATTAGGGTTTGAATTTAGTCTGGATTGGTAATTTAAATCCAAGCTCATTAGAGTAATTGTCGTTGCAGGGGATTTAGCATGAATTGGTAATCCCGCTGTAAGGATGAGGTTCGCGGGAGTGTGCTCTCTGAAATGGAAATATGCGCACATGAATATGAATTGACGGACCCGGAATTGTACAGTAAAAGTGTACCTCTGAAAATCTATTGAAATTCTCAGAAATTCAACGGGATAAATATGGAAAAATAACAAGGGAATGGAAATCATGGTATTGATGAGCTCATCAATCATGATATATATTATTGATACATGGAAATTATTGGACTAACTTGAATGTTGAGTTTGTGCATGTTAGGGTAATAATGCATTGAATGGTTATTTGAATGTTTATTGCATTATATTAAAAATATTAGGTAAGTATAATTCTTGTTACATGAGCTTACTAAGCACAAAGTGCTTACCCTGTTTCCTTTTCCCCTGTTTTATAGTGTTAAGAGCTCGGAGGTCGGATTCGGTGGGAGACATATCACACTATCAACCTCAAGATTTTGGTATATAAAGAAACTTTATTTTGGAAATCAATGGCATGTATAAGCTAATATAGTAATTGTTAATGTGAAATGATTGTAAGGTCATGATATGTGATATTCGTGACAGGTTTTAAATATTTATAATGAATCGTTCTTGAAACTAACTATTATCACGATGAAGGCAAGTGTACCTATCGAACAGTAGTATAGCTTTAGCAAGAATAGATTATCGAACCCAAAGGAACTAAAAGTACTAGTATTAACTTTCTTTTTATTATCGAGCCTGAAAATAAAAGGGTTTTGTTTATCTAACTAATTAATTAAACTAAGAAATCATAGAAAAGAAATTTGGGGAAAATACTTTTTCGAAAATTCTATTAATTAAGACAATACCTAAGGAAAAATTCACCTAGACTTCACTTGTTATTTGACTCTGAATCGGACGATTTATTCATTCAACTTGTTCCGTAGAGATCCCTAAGTTATATTATTATCTCTCTCGAGACTAACAACGTCTAACCCTAGATTGAATAATTGAAATCTCTTTCTAATTAACGCCCTAGGGTTGCATTAACTCGATTTATGGATCCCCTTATTAGGTGTCACCCTAATCCGGCAAAATCTTGTCACTCTATCTCTAAGCGCGCAACCAACTCCACTTAATTATGACAAATTTACTTTTAGACAGGGTCTATTCCTCCTCTGAATAAGAGCTTAACTTGAATCAATATCTTGGAATATCAAAACAAGAATTAAGAACACATAATTAAGAACAAGTCAAATATTTATCATACAATTCAGATAATAATAATAAGATCCGTTTTAGGTTTCATTCCCCTTAGGTATTTAGGGGTTTTAGTTCATACTAATGAAAGAAAACATCTCAAAAGAATAAAAATAACAAAACATAAGAAAACCCAAAACTCCTGAGGGAATTTGAAGGGATCTTCAGTCTTGATAGTGAATCTGGCTTCTGAGATGGATCAATAAGCTTTCCTTCAGCAATTCCTTGCTCCCTCCTGTACGTCCCCCATTTTCCTCCTCCTTTAGGGTGTATTTATAGGATTTGGAATGCTTAAGAGCCCTCAAAAACGGCCTTTTCCGAATAGGACTCTGCTTGGGCTTAATAGGGACATGCCTGTGTGCGATTACTTCAAGCCGTGGTCAAGCCTGTTAAATAGGCACGGGCATGTGGTCTACCCGTGTGAGTCGTGCTTCGATTCTGCCAAATTGACACAGCCGTGTGGTCTGCCCGTGTGAGGAAGTCCAGGCCGTGTTGATTTCGTACGTTGGCCCATTTTCTCCGTTTTTGGCCCGTTTCTCGTTCCTTTCACTCTCCTATGCTCACCTAAGCATAAAACATGAAATTAAAGGATTAGGAGCACATAATTCACCATATCTAAGGAGAATTCATTCATAAAATGTGTTAAGCATGGGGTAAAAATATGTATAAATTACAGTTTATCAAATATCCCCACACTTAAGCATTTGCTTGTCCTTAAGCAAAATCCTCAACTCATAATCAAAATAAATTCTTCTTAACTTATAATTTCTATCGATAATATCTCAAAATAATCCATCGGTAATCATACATTGAAAATTCAACTGAAAGAACATCAAAGTTTCAAACATTCCAAGTTGAGCATTTTATCATGAAAACATAGGTGTCTCCCCTAATCTAAGTAATTACCTTTGATTCAAAATATCACAGAGTTTCACATCCTCACTAAAGATTCATTCAAATCACTCCAGGTGTTTAAGGACAATAAATGAAGCACTCAATAGTCAATAATGAAAAGTCATTACCATAGGCTTACATGAAAATCAAATCTCCACCACTATAAATTGAGATGAAACATCAATCAAAAGGTCTTTAGAGGGTTGTAACGTGGCTTTTGTAATAGCCTAAATTTGGGTCTAGTTGGAACAGAGGTTTCGGGACCACAAAATCCGAGATAGAAATAATTATTTTATGATTATTTTGAGGTCTATGATATGATTGCATAATTGTGTGAAAATTCCGTGAAGAAATTTTATGCATAAAGTGCTCAATTTGAAGTTAGGAACTAAATTGAATAAGTTGCAAAACTTGCATTCTAGAAGTTTCTAGTATGAAATTGCTTTGAAATATTAATTAGGAGGTCTTAAATATAAATTTGACCAATTTCTAAGTGATGGACAAAAATTGGACATAAGGAAGGGCAGTTTGGTCATTTGGTAATTAAAAGAAATAAAAAGGGAAAATAAAGCCAAAATTGACTCATCTTTCTCATGGAGGCCGAAATTAGCATGGGGGAAGCCATGGCTAGGGTTTTCAAGCTTTCCAAGCTCAATAGTAAGTTCGTTCTAACCCTGTTTTTTCAAGTTCTTTACGTTTTTGGAATCCCGGTAATTTGATTAAGCTTATTCTAGCAATAATTTAAGCTAGGGTTCATATTTGGAAAAATATCCATAGATGAAATGTGTTTATTTTGGTGTTTTATGATAGAATATGAGGTTTTAAATTATGTTAGACAACTTGTGCTACTCGGTTTTGAGTGAAAACGACTAAAAGGGCTTAATCGGTAAAAATACCTAATAGTCATAAGTATATGTTAGACTGAGAATTTGATGTTTCCATAGAAGGGAAAAGTGATCAGCATGTCATAAAACATAAGAATAAGGGATGAAGTTTAATTCTCGAGCCTAGGGGCAAAAGTGTAAATATGCAAAAGTTTAGGGGCAAAATTGTAATTTTTTCAAATTTTGAGTTAATGACTGTTTTGAATAGTACATTAATTAAATAAGTAAATTATGATGTTTTAGATCCCAAAAAACGAGATTTGAACCTAGAATGAGAGAAAAATCGAAAATTGAGAAAGTTGGTAAAATGACCGTTTTAGTATCGAGGTAAGTTCATATGTATAATAAGCATTAATTTATGCATGTTTCAATGTAAAATTGATATATTCATTATGATTTTCGAGGTGTTGAAAGTATGTAAGTTGGTATGATAATAATACAACAATAATGCTGTAATTTATATTTGAAAGTTAAATTTAGTGAATTAATTGAATTATATTAAATTAAATGATTATGGTGCCAAGTTTATGAATTGATTTAAAAATATGTCTATGGTACATGAAGTGCATTGAATTATCATACATAAATTTGATTTCTATGATTATGGATATTATGGGAAATTGTAAGTTCATATGATTTTTAATAAGGCAATGTGTAATTTAATGTTATTGCCATGATATTAAATGAGATGTAAGTTTATATGTATGTAATACATCAATATTACTTGTATTATGATATTTTATAATAATATTGGAAATATGTTTGTGGATAATTACTTGATTGGTGAAATTGTTGGAAAAGAGAGAGAAATCCCAGTTGAACCTTTGGAAAGATTGGATGATACAGATAGTATGTAGCTAGGTCACATGTATGGTGCTGAGTGCACATCATGTGTACAAGAGAGCTACAAGACATTATGATGTAGCTAGGTCGCATGGGTGATACTATGTGTACACCATGTAGACAAGAGAGCTACGGGATATATGTAGCTAGGTCGCTTACGTGGTTCCAGGTGAAGGACACCATGTAGACAAGAGAGCTACGAGATAAATTGGCTGGGTCACATGGGTGGTACTGAGTGTTCACCATGTGTACAAGAGAGGCGAACTATATGATGAGTGGAGCTATGTGCTGAAACCACCAAGTATGGAGGATTGATCCGAAGTGTTCAACGGGAGACTCTCTATGTATTGCTTTGTGAGTTTTGTGATGAATAAGTGCAGGAACTTGGTTATGTGAATGATGTGTACATTAAGTGACCGGGATGTGGTAAGGTTATAAACAAGTAAGTTATACATGAGGATGATTTTATGGTGACCTTGTGATCATGGACCTATACTTGTGATGTATGAAATGTGGTGAAAATGATTTGTGATATGTATGTTAAAATGAGGTTAATACAAAGAAAGTGTGAAAGAGTGAATTAGCAATAAAACTGTTTTGGACAATAGCAGTGACGTGATTTTGAAAAATCACCAAAAATATTATAAATTAAATCAGAGACTGAATAAGATATCAAATTAAATCTTAATGAGTCTATTTTCATATAAAAGAAACAGAGCAAGAAAAGGAGTTCTATATTTTGAGATATTTATGTTTTTGTGAGACTGGTTTAGAATGATTACGTGATCCCCTGTTCTGACTTTGGAAAATCACAAAATTTTGGATAAAAATAATTAGAGGCTTAAACTTTTATTTTTAAAATCCCTAATGAGTCTATTTTCAAGATAAATCAACAAGAACATTATCCGAGTTCTGTACTGTGAGATAATTAATTTTTAGTGAAGAGAGGTCAGAACTGTCAGAAAGTGAAACAGGGGAAATTTTAATGAATAAACTGTACTAATTGGATAAACCAAAAATTATAAAAAACTTTTTGTGGAAATATATGTGAGTCTAGTTTTAGAGGAAATATATGGATCTTAATTTAGAGCTCTGTAGCTCGAATTATAAATAAGTAAGTGACTATGACTCGTGTGGATAGTTTGATGTGAGCATTTATTAGAAAATTGTGCAATCGTACTTACAAGAATGCTATATACATTAAGGATGTGGAATGGAGAGGAGGAGGAAAATAAATATATGTGGAATACATGGAAACTATGGTATATGAAATATTGATATAATGAAATAAATGATATGTGTTTATAAGAAAACAGAAAGAGAATGGTATGTATCATGACATGTATATATATATGACTAGTCTCAATGTAATGCTTGTTGGGTATGGAGTTGAATTGAAATGTTTCAGGAAAACATGTTATTTTGCGTATCTGAATTGTGGTATTTTATAAAGATATGATCTAGTTTTAAATATGAATGCTTGATGATTAAGCTGAAGATATTTTGTAAGATGATAATCTTGGTATAAATGTATAAGTGGTACTATAATAAACAAGGTAAAATGAGTATGAGAGACACATGTATGATGACATACAAATGCTATGTTTGTGGTTTAATTGAGAATATTTAATCATTAAATGAATACCATGTTATATGCTTTTGATTTTGTATAAGTGTGTAAGAGATTAAGGTTGACCAAAGCTTGGAAAATAGCCTAGGTATATTCCACACAGGCAGAGACACAACCATGTGTCTCAACCGTGTATGGAACACGACTTTGGGACACGGGCGTGTGGAGCCTTAAAGCATGAAATTTCCAAGATTTTCGTAAGTTCTCGTTTAGTCCCGAACCCTTTCTAAAGTATGTTTTGGGCTTCGTAGACTCAAATAAGGGACTATGTGTAAGTGAATGAACGTTTTGAAATATGTATGAAATTTTATGGCCCGTATTTTAGTTTAATGTTCGTATGTTTTTCCGGTAACGCCTCGTACCTTATCCCGGCCTCGGGTACGGGTAAGGGGTGTTACAGCTTTGTTTAGATGGTGTGGTTATAAACTAAAATAAAGGGTTAAAATCGAGATTGAATTGAAAAATTGCCTAACTAGAAAAATGACTAGTCATCAATTGCGTACAACAGAGCTTTTTCTTAGAATATGGAATTTAACTTCTTTACCTCAGAAGATCACTACTACTAATATATATACATGTTTTTTTTAAGAACAAGTCAAATTACAAAATAGAATAAAATATAGCTAAGCAACTATTCCAACTCAAATCTCGACAAAAATCGGGATCAAATTAATTTAAGAGATTTCAACAATAATGAGATATGGGTTAATATTGAGGGTAAATTAATGAATGAGTTGTTAGGCTGAGGGGGGTTCACTAAAGGTTAATTGTGAAGGTAGGCTTTTATGGAGTGAGTGGGTTAAACCTAAGTGCATTTATCATTTTGACATATCAAATCAAATGGTGTGGTCTTGACATGCATAATCAAGCAAGTTCTAGAATAACAATTCAATACTGACACACTCATAATGAAAGTGAGCATGAAAGAAATAGTAGATACTCTAAAGGCTCAAGATCTCACAAAAATTATGGCTTTTTCATGTTTAAACTTGTGAATTCCAACTCAAGGTAATACCTAAACTTGGGGGAACAACCTAAAAGTTTTTAATTTTTCAAAAATCAACTTATCATGCTTGATTCCCCCATGTCTTAAAGTTTAAACAATCAATGCATAAATGCCTATGTTTTAATTCAAGATATATCAATAAACATTATAGACTAATTGGAATTCATTCTAATAATGATATGATAAGATCGCATGAGAATAAAACAAAATTCAGGGATTTTTCTAACATAAAAGACCCCCTACACTTAAGATGTACATTTCCCTCAATGTACAAAGGTAGATATATTGAAAAAGATAGATTTATAATCATAAGATAGGGAGAGAAGTGAAACTTCCTGAATGATGAATGAATACCTTGAACTGGAGTTTTGGAGAATAAATGACGTGAGAGTGGAGGAGGATACTCCGGTGGTGGTAGAGTTTCATTAGTCCATAAGTCCTGTGCCAAAAGAATATTATATCTGGTGGTAGCTATGGTCGTGGTCAAGCAGGACATGGTAGTCGTGGAGAACCTTTCCCGGTGGAGTTTTTAGTTCCTATGTGATGATGAGCTGAAGAGCTCTTTATAACTGTGACAGAATCAGGAACTTTTTAGGAAATATAAGGAAGCATAATTACTTGTAATGGAATGGCTGAAATTGATAATTGTAAAATAAAAATTTTAAAATCTAATAAAAATAAGCTTAAAGAAAAATAAAAAGTAGTTTTAAAATAGAATAAAATTAAAAACATAAAATAATAAATAAAAGTTTTTAAACATCTTCATCGCTAGGTGGTTCGCGAGGTGGGGGTGGCGATGAGATGTGGATGTGCTGACAAATCTGCTGTAAAGTAGCATCAATGTTATCAAAGCACTGAAAACACTATTGCTCGAATCGGGTAAGGCGCTCAGAGATGTCAGCGTTTGAAGCCGCCGTATGAACTAGACAAGAGGGTGGTGGTGGCTAAGATGGTGGTTCCTCATGACGTGGAGGGACATCATCAGTAATGTCCTCACGGTCTCCCTCATCGGCTAATTGGGCGAGGCGATACTGAGGAGGGTGGGTTCCTTGGCGCTTCTCGATCATTCTCATACTAAGCATGCTCGAGATACCTTGTGGGGACATCTGGCCAATAAGATTAAGGGAGGATGACTGGGCTACTGTGTTGATTAGCCCGAAGTACCGTGCCAGTCGAGTCACGTAGGGGCCAATGGAGATGACCCCCTTCCGATGCCGCTCCGTCTGGTGGAGAATGGTGAGGGAAATAAAGTAGGCGAGGTCGAGTACATACCCGTTCGCCATGCTCCATAGAAAATAGGCGTCGTGAGTGTTGACAACGCCAATGCTCTCTCGACGTCCTCTCAAAGTGTGTGCCAAGATGACGTGTAGGTACCTCAAGGAGGGAGAGAGAGCCGATGCCTTGGAGCGGCTCAGGCCGTAAGTGGTTGAACCGGGGACCAAAGCATACCAGCACGTCGAGAGAGAGTAGTGGATGTGGCGGTGGAGAGTGTCGAGGTCATTCTCATCCATGAACTCCTCTGTGTACAGGCCCAAAGCTATATCAAACTCGGGCACACTCAACTGGCGGACTAAACCACCAAGATGGAACTGGACTGTTCCAGGATCATCAAAGTTGGTCATGACGTCTTGAACATGGAATGTCGAGCAAAGTTCAAGTGTGAGCTCAAGGCACGTCAACTCGATGATCGTAAAGAAGAGGTCCCATGGATCAACTGTCAGGAGTGCTCGTACATCGTCAGCCAACTGGACTTGTTCAAGCGCTGTCCAGTCAATGCAGTGGCCCACACCTAAAGGTCAAGCCCGTAGGATTTGGAATAGTTCCTCCTGATTGCCGGGTGGAAATTAGAGGTATGGGTGGCGAATTTTCAAGATAGAGCTTGAGGAAGACGCCCCTTTCTACTTTTTCGAAACGAGAACGGCAGTTTTCTTGCCACGTGAGCTTGACATGGTATACCTGCAAGAAGAACAAAGAATATAACATAACTAACTAACTCAAGAAGTAATAATAAATATAGTTAAACTAACCAGTCCAACCAACAATACTCAGCAGTTTAATATAAATGATAAAAGTTTATATAGCAATTGACATAATAAAATCATGATTATTTTCAATATAAAATGACTGAACTAGACTCTTATGGGAACACACGAAAAGAATAAATGTATTAGAAAGCATTGACTAAAATGGAAAAGAATAAACGTATAAGCATGACTATAGTGAGAACTATGAATATAAATAAAAAATATGCCAAATAAAACCATAAGAATCATAAAATTAATAAAAGTGATTTAGAAAATAGAGAGAAAAGAGTAAACAAACGCTAAAAAGATGAGAATGGCTGTCAAAAATAGAGTTGGAGGCGGTGCACGAGCGTGGCAGGGAGATCATGTAGACTTGCAGCGACTAGGGTTAAGGATTTTGACTGAAGAAGATGATGAATAGTGAAAGGTATTTATAGATTTTGGGACACACGGCCTGGGGACAAGCCCGTGTTCCCCAATTTTTTCCCGTGTGATTCGCGAATTTTGAATTTGGGTGCGTCTAACATTTGGCCCAAGCCCGTGTTCCTTGGGCGTGTGGGTGTAGAAGGCCATGTCGCACGGCTGTGTCTATCTTCACTCGCTTCTCCCATGCCTGTGTATGTAAGCCCACGCCTGTATTAATTTGACAGGTTTGACCATGGGTTCTAGACACGGGTGTGGCGAATGCCAGTGCTATTTTCTCAGGTTCAACCACGGTTCTACGACACGGGCATGTCGCACGCCCGTGTTGTTTTGGAATATTCGCCCACGGTCCTTACATACAGCCGTGGCAAATTATCGCATCCCGTATTGGGGAAAATTTCGCCCTGTTTTCACACGGCCTAAGGTACGCCCGTGTGCCTAGCCATGTGTGCTTTAGAAAGCTTGCGTTCCATGAGTCGGTTAGTATGTTAGATGTTAAAACTAAAATTTAAAGAAATTAATATTGTTAGTGCTCGGGTTGCCTCTTGAGAAGCGCTTATTTATAGTCTAAGCTTGACTTACCTCTCTGGTGTGTGATCATAGTGGATCGAGGAGTTTACACTCCTCATCCCTGCTATAAATTTTATCAACATAAGGTTTAAGACGAGTACTATTTACCTTGAACGTGCCGAATTCGAGGTGATTTACCTCGATCGTACCGTATGGAAAAATGCTAGTTACGGTAAGAGGAGTTTCTTTATTCGGTTCAGAAGTGGCGATTCGAGGATCTGCTGCATCTAGTAGTACTTTGTCTCCAACTTGAAGTTGATTTGGTGAGGCATTGAGCTCGTTCTGGCGTAGTTTTGGTTTATCGTGTTTCTTCAGTTTAAATATCAGTCATTCATCTAACTCCTCGATTCGTAACCTTCATTCTTCATGGGTAGATTCTTTGTTATGGATTGAACATGGCTGATGTGTGTTCTTCGAACTTATTTCCTGCAAAATAGGTTTCACTGTATGATCAGTCTTAGTAGAACAATTTGTACAATCACCTTCAATTTTCGATGTGTTGTTCGGGTTGCAAGCTTGAAGGTTGATTGTTTCGTCTCCTACACGAAGTATGAGTTTACCTGTGCCAACGTCAATAATTGTTCTAGAAGTTGCTAAAAAAGGCCTTCCCAAAATTAAAGGAACATTACTATCCTATTCTATGTCTAAAACAACAAAATCAACTGGGAATATAAATTTATCAATTTTAACGAGTACGTCTTCAATGATACCCCTAGGAAATTTGACAGTTTTATCTGCTAATTGAATGCTCATCCTAGTTTGTTTGGGTTTCCCTAGACCTAGTTGCTTAAACAATTTGTAAGGCATAACATTAATACTAGTCCCTAGATCAGCCAACGCATTATTAACATCTAAACTACCAATTAAACAAGGAAACGTAAAACTCCCTGGGTCTTTTAGTTTGTTGGGTAGTTTATTCTGAAGAATGCCTGAGCAAACCGTATTCAGCTCTACATGTAGCCTTTCATCTAACTTTCATTTATTTGCTAGAAGCTCCTTTAAAAATTTGTCTGCGTTCGGCATCTGCGAAAGTGCTTCAATAAACGATAGGTTAATATGTAATTTCTTTAAAAGTTTAAGGAATTTACCAAATTGTTCATCTGAGCGATCTTTCCTTGTGGTATTGGGGTATAGCACACGAGGTTTATATTTTGTACTTACCGATTTTTGTTCGTTTTGGCCTACCCCATTCTTACATTTGCTTACCACCGGTTCTGGCCTTGGTTTTGCCACTAACCCTTCCTCATCTTGAATGGCAATTGCGTTGAGTTGCTTCCTTGGGTTAGATTCAGTGTTGTTTGGCAGGCTACCTTGTGGTCATTCGGAAATCAACTTGGTGAGCTGTCCAATCTGAGTTTCGAGCCCCTAGATTGATGCTTGTTGTTTTTTGAGTGCCATTTTGGTATTCTGAAAATGAGTCCCTGACACCAAGATGAATTTGGTTAGCATCTGCTCAAGGTTCAGCTTTTTCTCCTACTGGTATGGTGGTTGCTAAAAGCTTGGAGGGGTGGTGGTTTCTGATTTCCTTGGCCTCCCCATGAAAAATTTGGGTGATTCCTCCAACCTGCATTGTAAGTATTGCTATAAGAATTGTTTTGAGATCGAGGATTATTACCCATGTAATTTAACTGTTCGTTCTTCATGTTGTGGTCATAAGGTGGGTATTCTGAACTGTTCGATCCACCTCTACTTGCTTCGCACTGCATTACTGGGTGAACCTGTCAAAAACTAAGAAAATTATCAATTTTCTTATTCAAGAGTTCTATCTAATTAGAGAGCATGGTGACTGAATCGACGTTATAAACACCGGCTGTTTTCGTTGGCTTTGTCCTCATAACTTGCCATTGATAGTTATTCAATGACATCTCCTCTATAAATTCATTGGCATCTTTCAGGTGTTTTATTATTGATGGTTCCGCCAGCAGCTGCATCAACTATTTGTCGAGTTGAAGGATTCAGGCCATTATGAAAAGTTTGAACCTGTAGCCAGAGTGGTAACCCATGGTGAGGGCATCTTCGCAAAAGGTCCTTATATCTCTCCCATGCATCGTAGAGTGTTTCTAAATCCATCTACACAAAAGAAGATATATCATTACGTAATTTAGCTGTTTTAGCTGGCGGAAAATATTTTAATAAGAACTTTTTAGTCATTTGTTCCCAAGTAATGATTGACCCCCGCGGTAACGAATTCAACCACTATTTAGCCTTATTTCTTAACGAAAAGGGAAACAACCGAAGGCGGATGGCATCATCAAAAACGCCATTAATTTTAAAGGTATCGCAAAATTCTAGGAAATTTGCCAAGTGAGCATTGGGATCCTCGTCTTACAAACCATCAAACTGAACAAACTATTGTATCATTTGAATTGTGTTAGGTTTCAGTTCAAAATTATTTGCAGCAATAGCAGGTCTAACTATACTTGATTCAGTTCCTGTTAAATTAGGTTTAGCATAATCATACATAGTGCGTGGAGCAGGATTCTGATTTACTAGATCAGCAGCAATCGCAGGAGGTAGCGGATTTTCTTGGTTTTCAGCCATCTCCTCGGTTGTGGTTAAAGTGTCGTCCTCTTGTTAGTCCTCTGTGTATCTTAGGTTTCGCCTTATTTCTCTTCAGTTTCTGCGAACTGTGCGGTCGATCTCACCGTCAAAAAGTAGTGGTCCTGACGGGTTTCTTCTGGTCATAAACTAGAAAAACCTGTCACAAGAAAATAAAAAAAATAGAAAAGAAAATAAAAATTTAAATTGCAATAAAAGTAAAATGGCTAAAGTAATAAAAATCGAGTGTTCCTAATATTCGTGACAGGTTTTAAATATTTATAATGAATCGTTCTTGAAACTAACTATTATCACGATAAAGGCAAGTGTACCTTTCGAACAGTAGTATAGCTTTAGCAATACCAGATTATCGAACCCAAAGGAACTAAAAGTACTAGTATTAACTTTCTTTTTATTATCTAGCCTAAAAATAAAAGGGTTTTGTTTATCTAACTAATTAATTAAACTAAGAAATCACAGAAAAGAAATTTAGGGAAAATACTTTTTTGAAAATTCGATTGATTAAGATAATACCTAAAGAAAAATTCACCTAGACTTCACTTATTATTTGACTCTGAATCGGACGATTTATTCATTCAACTTGTTCCGTAGAGATCCCTAAGTTATATTATTATCTCTCTCGAGACTAACAATGTCTAACCCTAGATTGAATAATTGAAATCTCTTTCTAATTAACACCCTAGGGTTGCATTAACTCGATCTATGGATCCCCTTATTAGGTTTCACCCTAATCTGGCAAAATCTTGTCACCCTATCTCTAGGCGAGCAACCAACTCCGCTTAATTATGACAAATTTACTCTTAGATAAGGTCTATTCCTCCTCTGAATAAAAGCTTAACTTGAATCAATATCCTGGAATATCAAAACAAGAATTAAGAACACATAATTAAGAACAAGTCAAATATTTATCTTACAATTCAGATAATAATAACAAGATCCGTCTTAGGTTTCATTCCCCTTAGGTATTTAGGGGTTAGTTCATACTAATGAAAGAAAACATATCAAAAGAATAAAAATAACAAAACATAAGAAAACCAAAAACTCCTGAGGGAATTTGAAGGGAGATCTTCAGTCTTGATAGTGAATCCGGCTTCTAAGATGGATCAATCGACTTTCTTTGAGCAATTCCTTGCTCCCTCCTGTGCGTCCCCTTTTTTCCTCCTCCTTTAAGGTGTATTTATAGGCTTTGGAATGCCTAAGAGCCCTCAAAAGTGGCCTTTTTCCGAATAGGACTCTGCTTGGGCTCGATAGGGACACGCCGATGTGTGATTACTTTAGGTTGTGGTCAAGCTGTTAAATAGGCACGGGCATGTGGTTTACCCATGTGAGTCGTGCTTCGATTCTACCAAATTGACACAGCCATGTGGTCTGCCCGTGTGAGGAAGTCCAGGCCGTGTTGATCTCGTACGTTGGCCCATTTTCTCCGTTTTTGGCCCGTTTCTCGTTCCTTTCACTCTCCTATGCTCACCTGAGTATAAAACATGAAATTAAAGGATTAGAATCACCAAATTCACCATATCTAAGGAGAATTCATCCATAAAATGTGTTAAGCATGGGGTAAAAATATGTATAAATTACGGTTTATCAGGTCAGCCATTGGTATGGCTAACAAATCTTGGTTTTGGTATGTGATGAGGTTATCTTATAAATATGCATGAATCTATCTTGAAAATATGTTGAATTGGATTGGTTGATGTGGATTAGTCTCGGTTTAAAATTGCAGGGAAGGTTAGATATCTATAAAGGGGTTATATTAAGTTAAAAAAATTAAATTAATTCGTAAACTCGGGTAATGCCTTGTACCCTATTCCGGCAACGAATACGGGTAGGGGGTGTTATAAAAACCAAGCTAGCTTAAGTATTAAATTGGTGAAAAATGATCAAGAATGAGCCTATTAGTTTAGTAGTAAAGCCTTGACTAATTTCTCATTATCCAAAGTTTTATCCACTTATTTCCCCTTTTTTATTTTTCCTTTAATTTCAGCCATAAGGGCAAATTGCCAAAACAACCCTTAAATTCTTGTGACTTCAACTATTAAATCCCTTTCCTAATTACATAAGGTTTTCTACTTCATATTCAACCTTAATTGAAATTTTCCCCTATTTCTTTCCCATTTTTTCTTCATCTTTCCTTTTGTAACAAAAAAAAATCTCTCCTTCACTCGAATTTTATTTTGATCCTAAGTTGAAACTGAGACCCGTTCAAACCGTTCTTCATATTAATTTAGAGAAACACCGTCAATTTTTGTTCTAACAAGCCAAGATCGGTAAGCATTCTCGTTTTTAATTTCGTAAAACCCTAGGATTCTAAAATAGCATTGTTCTTAACAATATTTTACATCTGTTTTGAATACTTTTCAAGTTTTCCTAAAAATCTTGCTAAAATTCTATAAATCTTGAAATTATATTAATTTTTGCGTTTTTATTGATCAAAAGACCCGTTGTAGGTGACCTGGATTAGATTTGGACATGAGGATCATCGTACGAGACCTCAAAAGTTAGGTGTGTGTTCTTTTATGAGAAAATCGAGACAAAACTGAAACAACCCAAACCACATGGCTTACCGTATGGGCGTGTAAGTCGCTCGTGTAGATTGCACAGTATCACATATGACCATGTTTCCCCTTTGAAAATCTAGGTATTTGCTTCTTATACGACTTAGGACCCTCCACATGGCCTACTACATGGTCGTGTCTCCCTTGTAGGAAGGAATTTCAAATGCCACACGGCCTCAGACTCTCACACGATTGTGTACCCTTCTATATGGTCTTTTGCTTTTTTTCAATTAATGAAGCACTAGTCTCCTCACTACATGTCATAATGTTATAGTCTCCTACAGTGTCAGTTGTCCCACCATCATGAGTAATCCCTCTAGACATGTGTGCTACTAATCAGCCCTAATTGCAACCTTCATTATCTCGCAATGAAAGTCCCTTGAGCTTAGCTTCTTCAAGTCCTCCTATTGGGAACATTCATCCTATGGTTACCAAGAGCAAGGCTGACATATTTAAACCGAAGGCATACATTATAACTACCACCATTAGCCCAATTTAACCCTCCAACATCCATGAAGCCATGAGTATTCCATTCTGGCATAATGCAATGTATGAAGAATTGCATGCCTTGGTTTGTAATGGCACATAGGACTTAGTATCTCCCCCTTCTAACAAATCACTCGTCGGGTGTAAATGGATTTTCAAGAACAAGAAGAATCCAAATAGTAGTGTAGCAAAAAACAAGGTATGCATTGTAACTCAAGGTTTCTCACAAGCTGCAGGTATGAACTATCATGAAACTTTTTAGTCCAATGGTGAAAGCAAACACTGTTCGAACAATCCTAGGTTTGGTTGTATATATCCAACAAATGGCGGCTCTAACAAATGGATGTCAATAATTCCTTCTTGAACGGGGATCCCACTAAAGAAATTTATATGAAACAGCCTCTTGGGCTCGAAACTATTGATGAAAAGGGTAATTTAATGGCTTGCAAACTCAAGAAGGCACTTTATGGCTTTAAACAAGCTCCTAGAGCTTGGTTCCAGAAGTTCTATAACTTCTTAATTCAATAGTTACATTTCCAGTCATCCAAAGCAGATTCCACTTTTTTTTAAGAAAAAAACCTTCTAGTAACAATGTGTTTTTACTCGTATATATAGACGATATCATTCTCACAAGAGATTCCAACATATACATCGAAGTAGTCATTCAATTTTTGCATAATCAGTTTTCACTAAAGGACCTAGGAGATCTTAGTTATTTTCTCAGTCTAGAAGTAACACAACACGGTGATAATGTGCATATTTCTCAGCCCAAGTATGCACGTGATCTGTTAAACAATGCAACAATAGGACAAGCAAAGCCAGTGGCCACGCCTATGGTAAGCTCACCTACATTATGTTCTCTAGTTGGTTCACCTCTTTGGCACCCAATATCGACAGATAGTTGGAGGGTTTCAATACTTATGTTTGACGAGACCAGACATTTCTTTTGTTGTTAATAAAGTGAGTCAATACATGCACTTGCCACATGATGTGCACTGGACAATAGTAAAACGAATTCTAAGGTATATACGAGGGACACTGCATCATGGATTGGTATTTCAACCTTCAATGGTCACTTTGATAGGGTTCTCTGAGGCTGATTGGGCGAGTTCTCTTGAAGATCAAAAGTCAACGTTTAGGTTTTATGTCTATCTTGGTAACAACTTGGTTGGCTGGTCATCAAAAAGATAAGGGGGTTGGCAAATGTCCTTGCAGAGGTTACATGGTTTCAATCATTACTTAATGAAATAGGGGTACCATTACAGCGTGTTCTAATTATTTGGTGTGATAACTCGAGCACCATCTCACTAGCTGCAAATCCGTAATGCATGCCCGGGTCAAGCATGTGGAGCTTGATTTATATTTTGTTCGAGATAAGGTATTAAGTGGGAAGCCTTAGGTAAATCATGTACCTAGGAATGATCAAGTGGTTGATGTGCTAACAAAGCCACTAACCATTGGTGCCTTTTCTCGATTTCGCCATAGGCTGAATGTTGTTCCTTTTAAAGTTAGCTATTAATTAGCTATTCCATTGTTATCAGAAATGTGTATAAAAGCACACTCATTGTATCTCAAATGTTAAAGATACATATAAAATCTAAGATTTAGAACTATTTATTTTGACCTAATAGCTAATATCATTTGAATTCTCGTGGTTTCATTTCAAAAATTCTCTTATGACCCAATTTCTTACTTGTATTAAACTGCTGATCGGATATAAAACACTTAGTTGTTGAGTGTTCCAAATTTTTATGTTTGGATTTTTGTTGAAAACATCGCTCAATTATGTTAGGAGTTTAAAAGGTAAAGTAGAAAGAAAAAAGTTGAAATATATATATAGATGTATATATATATAGAGAGAGAGAGAGAGATCATTAAACAAAGATATAAAAGTTCACATGAATTATAGTCTGTATAAGACAACAGTTATGACATTCATATATAATTCCTTTTTCTCTATAACTTTTAAGGAAATTAAACACAGCATAGATTAAAGGAGGGAAAGAAGCAGAACAATGGTGGTTAATAAGGGCGTTCACCCTCAACATTTCCAACTGGATCATAGCTGCAAATGACAAAAACCCAACCATTGGCACACTTAGTTCTACCGCACCCAAGATGAACCGACTTGCTCCAAACAATTTGAGTATAGTGCAAGCAATCATCACCACCACTAACGCAGCTGTTGGAACTGTGATCATAATCAGGCTTTTCACTAGCCCACATTTTGACAGCATCAGCACCATCCAAGTTGCCATAGCCTTCAGCAAGGTTTTCACCATAAGGTCCATACGAATGCTCCATCTCGCAGTCCTTCATCCTTTTATCGGCGTACTTTTGAGCATAAGAAGCCACAGTTCGGTTCCAAACAAGAGGGCCAACTCCAACCGCAGCACGGATCACGTTATGAGCATTCACAAAGTCTTGAGGAGAATTTTGAGCTTCTGACAAGTGAGATAAACATAGGGTCATGAAGCATATAGCTGAGGAAAGTTTGGTGAACCACATCCTCACTCTATGTTTTAATGCTTTTGTTTTGTTTTTTTTTTTTCCTTCTTTCTTTTTTTGTACAATGCTGATGGTTTAGGGTTTATATAGGGAATATAGCTTAAGGAAGAAATAGTTTAAAGTGGACTTCAGGAAACATGAATGTGCGGTGGAAATAAATTTTGAATCTTGTCAGTAAATCCTCCCAAGATTAGGGCAATAATTTAGGAAAGATAAATATTTATTACATATATAAGTATTATATATTTAGAGTTGTATCCCGTATACTTAGATTCGAATCTTAAATTCAATATTAATAAAAAGAATAGTCACGAATCTAATTATATTAAATTGTATTTGATTTCATCGTTATTTTTTTTTAATTTGTAGAACAAAGAAGTAATTAGACACCATTTTTCAAAGAATAAAATAGGCCTCAGAGTTCACATGCATTGCATAAGAACAGTTAACATATTGTCGACTTCGGAACCAATTTCTTCACTCAAAAAAATTGCCTTTTTAAAAAAAAATATTCGTGCTGTTGAGCCTTGGCAGTTGGCAGTTGCATGTAAAATATATTAATAAATATCATTATCAGTAAATATAATAAAGATAAATATGCAACAATTAGTAGAGCATGTGATTAGGAGTTAAAGACTAAATATGCTTCTTGACGTATATTTAGCGGCCTTAATAAAGTATTTGACACGGATTTAGCGCATGTATGATGGATAATCATATTTTCCTTCATCAATGGGTTAATCATATTTTAAATCTCTTTGTAATCGTATTAGTGAATATATTACTTTATTCAGTATTATTTCAATATTGATATTAATATTATTAATAATGTAAGAAAATATGAATTCGAATATATTAAAATGTATTATTTGAGAATATTTTATTTTAAATTTATTTCTTGCAAAAATTAAAACATTTCTTCATTTCAAAGAAGAAAACTTTAGATTACTCGAATTTCAAAATAAAGTATACTTTTGACTATATGTAAATAGAGAATTAATCATGTGATGGCGCAGTTTGATGCATGAATTGGGGATGCGTACCTTTTCAAGTTTACTTATTTTCCTTTTCTTTGTTTAAAGTTTTAGACTTTGTTGGATAGACCGAATTGAAGATTAAAAATTGGAGTAAAAAATGAAAAGTTAGATTTTTTTTTAATTATTTGCATCTCTATGTTCCGTTGGAAGGATGGAAATTTTAAAAAATAATAATAATAAGGGAGAATGATTTTTCATCTTAATCCATAAAAATTAATTTTTTCAAATTGAAACAATGAGAGAAAATAAAATGTGAGATATTATACTAGTATAAAATTATACATTTTTCATTTTTGATAAATTACAATAACATAGTAAAACCCGAATAACAAACACGACTAACGAAACTCGAACTCAAGCTACACCTAGGGCAATGAACACCCTTAACCATCAATCCATCACATGGGAATTTCAAATGTTTTATTTTCTTTCATTTTATTTTTTAACTCTACCAAGTAATAAATTAAAAGAAAATTACATTTTCATTTTTCCATCTTTTAACACACCAATAGAAAGAAATTTTATATTTTTTATCTTCTATTTTTCTACCCTTCAAATTTTCTTCTTTCTAATTTTCTTTCCACTCTACAAAGCCTAAACTCGACAACATTTATCAACTAAATCACTAATTTAGTGATAAAAAGACTTAATTTAATTTTAAGTTGACAACAATATCTTATCCGAACAACCCTTTTATCTCTTTCTCTTTAACAAAATGGGCATTTTCAAAAAGAACAAATTGGGGTTCTAAGAGGTAGAAAGGCTCCCGCGTTTTGGACATTGCTTGTAGAGTTCGTTTTAAGGTGGCCCATTGAGCTCTTTTAAAACCACGAGTTTGTGGTTAACGTAAGCTTGATATTCAAAATTGGACCCAATGATTTATTGTCAATTATCACCTAATGAATTTTATCTTGTAATTTTGAGAACAACTTGGAATGAAGACAATCTATATGTCTTCAATATTGGTGCTTAGGTAGTTTGTTTTCATTGGTTCCTTGAACTTGCATTGGAACGAACACTTACGTTAGCCAAGCATAAAACCTTTGTTTGTGCCTTCACTTCAACGATTAAACAATTTTGGTTATAGAACTTGTATTTGCCTGTAACTACAGTAATGCTAGTCTTTTTCGCAACAAATAGCTAACGTACAGATTTTGACATGTGCATATTCGTGTTGTGATGATATTTTTTTTTGAAGTATTGTGTTATGTTGGTGGTATTTTATTGTTGTAATCATCCTTTTTATGTTGTGTTCCTGTCATGCAATTGTGTTACGTGTTTATGTCTTTCTTTGCACATGAAGTTTTGTTCACCCAACACTACGCCTCACAAGATCATGGACCTCACCAACTTTACGGCATCCTCTACAAGTAGAGCCTAACCCTTTAACCTCGTCAAATCAAGTGGTCAAGTCCAATCGTTGTCTAGTCGTTAGACCTATCAATCTAATTGTCGTTTGGCTAGAGAGCTAACTTGCTCCCAAATTTGTCAATTTAGACAAGAGCTTCTTAGACATATGTTAAGGGCTAAGAGTGGTTAGTAGGCAAACCTCTACTATAAATACCACACTCAATTCTATGAAAGGTAAGACTCTTCTAATATACCAAAAACTCTACCCAACCATCCAAAATATGCTCGAGTCTTCACACAGTCCCTTGCTACTATGTGAACCTCATCTCCACCCACGTTATCCTCTTTGTGTCAACAATTTTGTGTGGTGGGGGTGGACTGAATGAATCATCTTGATGAGCCTGAAAACCAAGTTACCATCAACATTCCCACCACCCAAGCATTCCAAATTTGTCGGCATAACCGATCTTAAGCAAAAATGCGCCCTTATAACCTTTACATTGACCCATATGATAACCAATACCAACAATATCCATGTCAACAACCAAGATATCATAACACCTTCCATTGACGTTCAAAGACAATAATGGAAAAAGGAATCCAAAGTACTAGCAACAATCCACTTTTCCTCAACAAGACCTTGATACTTGGCACAATGAAGTGGAAGCCCATAGGAGGGATATACAGGCTCTTAGGCATATTCAAGGAAGCCATCGATAAACTTGGTCATAAGGTTGAGAAGACAGCTGGATTGAAAAAGACTATTAACTCTAACGAGATCCCAACTGTGGGTGTGACACAAGAAGTTGAGCTACAAATTGGAGATTGGAAGGTCAGGTAAAACTAAGGTAATCAATTTGGATGACTGTGATTTTATACTCGGTTAAATGCTAAATGCTTGACTAGTTAACTTTGCTTGTTCCTTTTGCTAATTGCATACATATCTTGGTTATATATGCATGAATTGGGTGAAATTTATTAAAGATCAATTCACAAAAGCTACCATTTTTCAAGTTTGAAAAATTAGTCAACTTGCAATGACTTTTTGAATGGGATCCAGATATTTCTGGGTTGAGATGTGTCCATACTATTCGTAGAGCTAACTCTTAACTTCGAAATGCCCTTTGAATCACTCAATTTTAGGCCTGAGAGCTCAAGCTATGGTCGTTTTAGTGAATATAGAATTTTTTTAATGGGATTATTACAGAAAATTAAGAGATCCGAACTTTAATTCGAGTTTAAATCATATTGGTTTAGTTTTAGTGCTTAATTTTGATTATATATGAGCCAAATATTGTATTTATTAAGTTTTATATTATTATTTATTTATTTCAAATTTTAGGATATTTTTAAGTATTTTAAGTTGTTTAGGAATTTCTTTTATCTTAGTCAACAAGAAAGTTTAGTTCTACTAAAACTACCCATTGTTAACTAAACTTTCTAGTTTAGATTAATTAGAGTTTCATTATATTTAAGAGTTTTATTTTGATGTAATTAAGTAGCATATGTAAAGGCCTTAGAAGTGGTTTTTTTCTTGGTTTTATTCTTCAAGTCGTGGGAAGCACTCTTGGGTTTGGCCTTAAGGAGTTAGTTTGAAACCATTTGTGAAGTATGTTAAAGTTTTTTTTTTCAAAGGATGTCATACGACATCGACTTTTCATTACCTACCATCAATTTTTTTCCCATCTCACCCTAATTTTATCATTCTTGATTTTATGGTTTGTTTTTCTCTTTATTTTCATTGTTTCTAATGAGTCTTCTTCTTCTTTTCTAGAATTTGGTTTGATTCTTCTCATGCTCAACAACTTGAATTTTATCTTGGTCCACTATCCCCTATCATTTGGTATCATATTTAGACGTTTTGAGTTGCTTCCTTGTGCTGAATAAACTACTTTCATCAATTTGTTTAAACAACCTCTAAACAAATTGTTCTACCCAAAAACTTTTCAGAAAAACATCCTTTTCTGTAGGTAAATGAACTCGAAACTATCTAAAATTTTGTATGATATTTCTTGGAACTATGGTACATTGAAAAAAAAATATTTCTCACAAAACACAAAAAAGAAAAAAAGTGAAAATGTAGAAAAAGAGAAAACAAATCAAAAAAATATTTTGTAGGTTGAATTTCATATCCAAAATTTCTAGATCTTATATTTATCATATAAAGAGACTCTAATTTAAATTTTTTGATTTTAGTACATCGAGAACACTTTGAACGAAAAATTTAAGTTGTTTTCCATTGTTTTGGGTTTTTTGTTGGATAGTTTATTTTCTTTGATACTAGACTTAGGTTTTCATTTGTTTTTAGTTTTTCTTGTTCTATTATGCATTCTAGCACATTCTCACTTCTTGTTTAATAAGTACGAAAAGAGTTGCCTCTCCTTCTTCCATGCAACTCAAATTCTATTAAAGTTGAGCTTTTCTTTGGCTTATTAAAACCTTAAGATAGCTTTTGCTAGAGAGTATTCTCACGCATTCGTTCAGTATACTAATAGTATGTTTGGTTCATTGGAATAAAATAGGGTTGTAATAGAATAGTCATTCTGTGAAAATAGAATAAGGTTGTAATAGAATTGAATAGATATAACAGTGGTTTGGTTAGATAGAATGGAATGAGTATTGTAATAGTATTCATGCATTTGGTTGAAAGGAATAGATCATAAATGACAATTTTACCCTTAGATTGAGAAGACAACAAATAGACGAAATGTAGACTAAGATCACAAATCAAAGACCCAACAACTTCAAGAAACCCTAACTCGCCGACGAGTTTAGAGAAAAAAACACTTTCAAGAGCAGTTAATTCTCCTATTTAGTTGAAGCTATTATCAAATCCAATTACATCACTGCCGACAGTCATCGGAAGTTCATGACAAATTTCTCATAACATCAATTTTGGCTTGATTTTTTTTTTTCCTGAAAGCTTACCAATAAGCCTAGATCTATAGAAAAAATGGTTGGCTTTCGATGAATTTTCATGGTCCACCTCTCTATCTCCCCTCTCAAAATTTTATTTTTCGTTGTCTTCTCTTTCAAAAGTTCGAGCTCAACGCCCTTTATTTTTAGCCAAAAACCTCTTATTTCTAACTTGAATAAAAAAACCTAGAAAGTCTATTTCCTTTTTTTTTTTTGGTTTTATATCTGGTAATCCATTTGCAGATTAGGTTGAAGAACACCAATTAAAAGCTCAATTAGGTTTTCTCTTGTTTTGGCTTGAAATAATGTAGGGTAAAATTGAAAAACAAAATTTGCATTTATTCGTTATTGTACAGAATTGCTATTCTTTAATATAGTTAAAGAATAACTATTACAGGTGCATTCATAATCAGACTGTAATAACGTATTCAACTGAATAGGTAATTCAGTGAACCAAATGAATGAATAACTATTCCCTTAAGAATAGACCCGAAATTGAGATGCTATTCATCCCAACCAAATCAGCTCTAAATTGATTACTTTTTAAAATTTACAAGTGAGACATTATTAAATTATTTTCATTGTTTTTCAAGAGTTTTTTTTTATCGCGAGCGCTAATTTTGAAGTTTGTTTTACTTAAATAATTTCGTGTTTATGTTTGTGATCTTAGATTCTCATAATGATGCGCACACGAAACTGTTTAAATAAAATAAATCTCATTATTAACACTCGCAATAAAAACAATTCTTAGAGACAATATTTTTATATGAATTTATAATATATATATACACTAATAGATCAAACTCAACTTCCTTTTTATTGTTATGGTCACCTTTAACCCTGGTAACAAAGGTAAAAAATCACAATTAACTCGAGTGTCATTGAATTGGAACAAAAACCACAATTTACCCCATGGCAATGGATCAAAAACCATTAATCTAATTCGATGGCATGATTGAAACCGATTTCCAAGTACAAAATACATGTCGACATGACCCATGTTTAACACCCATTGGCAAGGTTAGAACATAACATATGAGGAGAAAATATATTTCTTATACAAAAATATAAATTGATGGCTTATTTTTTTAGAACACGCTTTATACTAAAATATAGTTGAGTGCCATATATATGCTAAACATAAAATCCGATAACATATTTCTCAAAAAATATTCACATTATCCAATTTAAGTATAGAAAAATATAACACTTAGATAATTCAAAATTATACATTGTAAATTTAAAAACCATACTAGTATCAAAAGATTTTCGAGTCACTTGGTCTACTAAATCGACACTGGAGCAATCACAAATCTCCTATTAGCCTAAATTTAAGAATGAAACTTGAAAATTAGAATCTGGTCAATAAATTAGAAGCCTAAAAGGTGTCACTTTTTATAATAATCCTAAAACATTTTGGTTGTGTGGCGATCCCTTTAATAAACTAAGATACAATTGTACAATTTAACAAAATCATATTTTTACCTTGAACGCAAATAAAACAAATTTACTAAACTACATACATATATAAGAAAATTCAATAAATTAATAAAACTCAATTAGTATGGTTTCCAACCAAATAATAGTATTTAAACCAAAAATATTTTTAAAAACAATTTAAAACTGAAATTTCAAAATTTTGAAATTTTAAACTTCATAATCGCTTGGTTTATTTGAAGCCGTTCAAACTTACAATTTACTTGGTATTTCAACAGTATAAAAACATGAATTAGGAGATTAAATGTTTTACTAAAACTTAGAAACTTTTTTTTGTCAAATTTGGTTACTAAAAACTCAATTTTCGAAAACCAAAACATAAGAAATGATCACAATATGTCTAAATTTTTTTTTGTGTTAACAGTTTCAACTAATCTACTTTGGGGCCTCATATTTCTTAGCACAAGAGTCATATGACCAAGATAGTAATACCAAATGAACATATATAGATAGATTTCTAGTGTGTCAAAGTCAACTATTAAAAACTGTTAAAACTCACATATTAGAAACTTCAAAAATTATTCTCCTAATTTGCTCAATAGAAATTAATGCCACACATACCATTTGAAAGATCTTGAAGAGAACTTTCATTTGTCATCAATAATATATCAAGAATCTCATCGAAATTTGACAATCTATAAAACTAATCCAATTATAAAATACATGAATTTTAAGAAAAATAGTTTAAAACACAAAGATTTCAAGAAATTTAAACCAAAACTCACCTTAACCATTAAAATCCAACATTGATTTGCAATTCCTCTTCCGTAGGGTTAGCTTCTCCCAAATTGTCATTAAAGTGAATCTATATTTTTTCCTTTTATTCTTTCAAAAAAAAATTTACCCTATAAAATACATAAATTTGGGCTTATAAAAAAAATGAACTAATAAACCACATAATTAATTGGGCATTTAAAATAATAATCAATTGAAAATTATGTAATACTTTTTTTTGAAAATTAGACATAAACTTTTAATAGTTGTGAACATTTGATAGTTCTCATACAATGTCATGTGTGAATGTGCTCATATTATTTTTTTTATTGCAATTATTTTCAATGTAATATATCCATATAATTTTTTTAATAATTTTTATGTTAATCTCAGCACATGTTATTACTCATATGCTGTTTATATTATTTTTTATGTTTTATCATATTTTAATTATTGAATCTTGAATTTAAAATCATATTTTTCGGTTTGATTTTTTTTTATTCTCCAATATAAACAAAATTTAAATTCATAAAATTGAAAATCATTAATTACAAACTAAAAGTTTTAAAAATTAGGTTTCCAGACTCCCAAGTGATTAATGATTATTCACATGTTCTCACAATTTTCGATGGAACCCCAAATTGCATTATCAAATTAAGATTTGCATTGTCAAATTAAGATTTGATGTAATATATATTTATATGAGTGTAACATTACGATTTTTGATATAATATTTAAAATTATTTATAATTACTCATCAATTTTTAAATAAGAGAATAATACACTTCAACGCACTTGAATTCACGTCTTCCTATACTAACAATAATATCAATACCAATTAAATTTTTCTCATTGTACATGCAAATAATTGACTTTTTATGCACTTGATTTATTATTGAGGACGAGTCGTCTCCAAAACATTATGTATCTCCACGCGTTTCAAAATGAAAAACATTATAAATAGACAAGAAAAATATCTTTTTTAAAATGGAAAATATTTTCGAGTCTAACTCTTATTTATCATTTAATATATTTTATGTAATATTTCTATTGAGTATAAATTTATTTATTTTTATTGATTTTCTTTTACAAATGTATAATTTTTTTCTAAATTTGCAATGGTTATATTTTAATACTTAAGAAATAATTTATATTAATTTTTTTATCCTGCATGAGTTAAATTGTATATATCAACTTTAATATTTTATATTTATTTGATAAAAAATTGTTATAAAATTTATAACATTTCAATAATACCATATTTGAGAGGGAAATTGGTTTTTTAAGGTTTTTGAGTTATTTTTAATTTAGGTCCCTTGTGGTTTTGAGAGTTCATCCTCATCTCCTTCAACACTTCAACTTCCCTGCATATGTTACCCACACCTTTAAATTCAAATTGTTCACCTCAATCAAATCATTCTTGTCTTTTATTGAATTCCATTATAATGTGAATAAAGTAAATATATTATATATTTTTTACTTAAAAGTTATAAATAATTGTTTTTTTTAAGCATTACTTAAATATGTTATGTTATTTTTTTATGATCTACATAAAATTATTATAATTTAATTTGAATGGAAAAACAATTATATATAATTTAAAAACTTAAGGAGTAAAAAAGTAATTTACCTAAAATGAAATAAGTGTTCTAAATGGAAAGTCACTTATCAAAAAAAAAAAAACCCCTTGAACATAGACATACTTAATTATTTAGACATATATGAAAATTAAATATTATAAACAATTTATATTAATTGTTTAAGAAGAAATTAAAATATTAATAATAAATTATTTTCTTATATTTTTTTATAAAAAAGTCATGAATTTAAGTATAAAATATAAGTTTTGAGGGGTGCGCCTAATACGCCACATTAGTATCAAATATGTCAGTGAATATATTACGTACTTAGATAGATTTAAAAGAAAATTATTGTGTGATCCCAATACCTGTAATCACTTCATTCAACAAGTTGGTATCTCAGACTAATGCCATCAACTGGCACGCAAATTAGCATCCAATGAAACAGAAACGTGATTAAAATGTCTTTCAACATATTTTTTTAAATAATAATAATTATATTCTAAATAAAAACATAGTGTTATTTTAATTTTTTGAGTAAATTAAAAATATTTTTTTCAAATTTTCAATTTTATATAACTTTTATGTTGTAAAGATAATATGAAAGTTTATTATATTTTCAAATAATAATAATATTTTTAAAAAAAAATTATATGCATTGAATTTTATATACAATTTATGTATTTTTAAATTTTAAATAATTATTTTTTTTTACTCTAGTAAAAGGTCTTGCTTTCCGAGCATGTTTCTATCTACTACTCCTAGCAGGTTCTTGTTTTTAGGTTTGTGTTCGTGTTGTGGTTCTCTCCAAGGGTCTAGACAGTGTTGTTTGTGAAAGGATATATGTTTTATTTTACTCGTTGGTTAGTCTGCTCTATGAAGATTTGAATCATGGAAAGAGATTTGGCTGCATTATCTCTAGATGACAAAGAAGAGGAAATTTTGTAGGCTCAGAAGGAACCTAATTTGGTTTTGGAGGAAGATGAATTCTGTTTGTAGAGTGTTTTTTAACAGCAAGTGTTATAGATTTCCCAGCGATGAGAAGCACAATGGAAAATCTTTGGCATCCGGTAAAAGGGGTACAAATCTCGGATATGGGGGAGAAAAGATTCTTGTTTAGGTTCTACAACAGAATGGATCTAGAGAGGGTACTAAAGGGGTCCCCGTGGACTTTTAATAACCATGTTCCACTAATCTTTGTGAATTTTGGGGTACAAATTCATGAAGTGCCCCTCAGGGTTTTTCTTTGAGGCGTTGGCAAGAAAAATTGGCGATTTTCTTGGAAAATTTGTAGAGTATGATAGTTCAAACCTGGGCAAAGGAATGTAAAATCCTCTGCAAATAAGGATTCAATTGGATATGAGGCGATTTCTGAGGAGCAAAAAGAAGGTTTTGTTTTCGTCTGGGAATTGTTCTTATGTTAGTTTTAAACATAAACAATTAACCTTATTTTGTTTCTTCTGTGGACAGTTAGGGCATAGTGATTCTTTTTGCCAACCTAAGATGAAGTTAGGGTTTGAAGTAGCTGAGATGGGCCGGGATTTGTCATTGCGAGCTCAATCTAGAAGAGCTCTCGTAATGAATAGTGTGTGGCTGCGAGATGATAGGGGAGGAGTAAAAAAAAGAGTTCTTTTGAAGGGCATGACTTGGGTAGACACAATTAGGAGGATGCGTGTAATACCCCTAACCAGTCTCCGTCACCGGATTAAGGTTACAAAGTATTACTGTACAATCTAAAACATTTAAATATTATATCATTCAATATTATAATCACATCATAAATCATTCATACACATCCATATTATCCCTAAATCGAGCCTTGGGGCCGTAAAAATAACTTAGAAATAATTTGGGACCAATTTGAAACAATTTGAAAAGTTTAGGAAAAAGATGCAAAATTTACAAAATAGGGGTCACACGATCGTGTGTCTCACATGGTTGAGACACATGGCCGTGTCTCAGGCAGTGTAACCTTCGAACTAGGGACATACGGTCTGTCCCAGTCTATGTCCTCACCCGTGTGACTCTAGTGTAACCTTCGAACTAGGGACATACGGTCTGTCCCAGTCTACGTTCTCACCCGTGCAACCCCTATTATACATGCCATTATAATCCTTGGCCAAAATACTCAAAAACTACTGAAAAGATTTTTGGATAGTGTGATAGATCTTCGATGAGCTTCCAACCAAATCGAGCTTCTGATAATCTATAAAACAAAGGAAAGAAACTTCATAAGCAACAATGCTTAATAAGCTCGCATCAACATAAACACAACTTACCATTTCCATAATACATATCATAGTTTAAAATAAAATTCAACACCAATGCCACAAGCTTAGAAATGTTTAACCAACATCATCAACTCATAAGTTAGTAAGTTTTTCCATGATATAATGAAATCAACCATATGTACAGCATCATGTAGTTCATATTTCCATTCAATAAGTCTTGATTCAATTTAATTGCATACTTACTTTTCCATTCCTTTTTCATGCCTGTTGAACCATCTAAAATTTCATCGGATACTCAGGAAAGCTCACACGAAGTGTGCCTTTATATATAACCATAACATTTCATTTACATCATTACTCACACGAGCTATGAAATAGGCTTGCTCACACGAGCTGTGGGTCGAAATATATAAAGGTTAGATAAAGGAGTGGAAAATATTTAATTTGTTTTCATCTACAGTGATCCAACATTTGCTGTAACACCCCTCACCCGTATCCAACGTCAGGATAGGGTTCGAGGCGTTACCAGACTTAAACATTCACAACATGCAAAACTGGGCCACAAAATTATCACAAAAAATTAAAACATCTCGAACACATGCATATCGTCCCTTATATAGGTCTTTGAAACTTATAATATACATTGAGGTGGTTCGGGACTAAACCAAGAACTTTGAAAATCTTTGGGCAACTTAACTAAATTTTCTTACTTCGGAGAGTCACACGCTTGTGTGAATTAGGCCGTGTGGTCACACACGTCCATGTGGCTTAGGACACGCCCGTGTCCTGTGCCTATGAAGCTCTATGTCCATTTGGTTATGAACAAGTAAGGGTCACACAGCCAAGGCACATGCCCGTGTGCTTAAGCTGTGTGTCACACACAGTCTAGACACACGCTCGTGTATCTATCCGTGTGGACAATTTCAAGGTTATTTTTCAAGCCAATAGTCACCCTTAATTACCTACATACACTTATACATTTCATAGCAATTGACATGGCATGTTTGAGTAATTATATATATATCTACAATCAAGACACAAGCATGGCATTCTCATAACAACACATAACATATTACCAACCATGCATGGCAAACAAGCATATGCACATCACCAATATCAGACATAACATGAATAGCTAGATTTATAAGTCAGAATCATTAGCTCACTAATGACCAATATATTTGGCCAAATTATAATAACACATGTTATAAAACTAGGTCCCTATACATACCACTCACTTGATAATTCTACCATATTTGTTTATACTCTCAAGGTGTTGGCTTGATAGTGTGATGCTGCCTCCGACGATTTCCAACCCCGAGCTAACCTGATGTCACTAAAAGAAATATAAAGGAGGGGGTAAGTTTTACACTTACTAAGCTCGCATGAAAATAATAAACAATTTACTAACATGCTTTTCATAGTAAAACTATCCCAATTGCACATTTACACATGTTCTGGTTAAGTTGTTTTCTTGAGTCACAGTCACTAAATCATTTATATTTGGAGCTATGGAACTTCAAATTAAGATCTCATAATATAGAATTCTTTTGCTTTCACCATTTCCTTTATGTGAAACTAGGCTCATTAAGCTTTAATTTCATATTTTATTAAGCTTCTAACTCAATTTCCACTATTTTTAGTTCATTTTCAAAGTCGGACCAATGCTGCTGTCCAAATCTGTTTTGGTACAATATAATGATCATTATCATAAGATCATTTCCAACTATCATGAACTTACCATTTCATGGATCCCTTACTCATTTTTCACAATGGAGCTCAATAATAATAATGATAATATTACTTACATTTCTTTTTCCACACGTTACATTTACGACTTACCAACTTGTCCATTCAAGGAACGACTTACGGATTTGAGTACATCATGATTTGAAGCCCGAAGTCTAGCTGAAGCACATAAGTGCTGAACGGAAGCCCGAAGGCTAATTGAAGCACACAAGTGCTAAACGGAAGCCCGAAGGCTAACTGAAGCACACAAGTGCTAAACAGAAGCCTGAAGGCTAACTGAAGCTCATCAGAGGTGAACTGAAACCCCAAAAGGGTTAACTGAAACTCATATGAGTTAATGGAAGCTCATAAGAGCTAAACAGAAAGCAAACACGAGAATTCGCAACAAATGTTGAATCTCGATTTACTTGGCTAATTTACCGTCAATTCATCTTTTTCACTGAACGATCGTACTCATTTCCTGCGTTTCGTTCCTCTGAAATACTCAGTTTAATTTCATAACTTTTGTACATAATTTATTTATTTTCAACAATTAACATACATAAATATTAATCACTATTTATAAAATGATATTGAAATTTAATAATTTAATCGTACGAACTTACCTCGGATCCAGAAATGGAAATTTACCATTCTAGTCCATAACCTTGTATTTTCTTAATTTAAGCCCAAATCTTAATTTCCTTGATTATTAAGCTTGGAAGCTTGGCCAAACCCTAACCATGGCTGCTCTTGGTACATTCTGCTGTAGCAAGAAGAAAGGGACACATTTGGGGTTTAAAATGTCTTTTAATTTATTTTACCCTTAAATGACCAAAATGCCCTTTTTACTATTCTTTCAAAATTTACCCAACCAAGGCCATTTTTGTCCAACAAGTTATACAATGGTTTAATTATCATTTAAGGACCTCCCATGTAAAATTTCATTACTATTAGACACCTCTAACATATAAAACTCAACTTTTGCACTTTTTACAATTTAGTCCTTTTTTACTAAATTGAGTGCCCAAATCTCAAAATTTTCGAACAAAATTTTCACGAAATCATTCTATGAAATCGTAGACCATAAAAATATAATAAAAATAAAATTTTTCTCATCGAATTTGTGGTCCCATAACCACTATTCCGACTAAGCCCAAAATTGAGATGTTACATTTGCCGCGCTCTTTTTCAGATCATTGCCCTTTCCTTATTCAAATAGACATAAGATTGAATAAGTTGTCTAGAAGGAAAGCCTATTTTAAGGCATGGTGGGTGAAGGAGGATTCTTTTGAGTAAAAGGTAAGAAGTTTTTGGCAGTCCACCAAAGACAACATCTTGGAGAAATTGAATAAGTTACAACATGGTTTAGTATGATGGGCGGCCTCGGTTAAATACAAAAGGGTAAGTCAAAAGAAGAATTTAAAGGAAAAATTAGAGGTTCTGATAGAAAGTGAAAGAATTGATGAGAATTTAGTAGAATTAATTGATATAAAAATCCATCTAAAGCTCGAGATTGATAAGGATGAGATGTATTGGGAGATAAGGGCTCGTGCTTATTGGTTGAAGTTGGGAGACAAAAATACAAATTTTTTCCATAGTTACGCCTCACAGAGGGAAATAAGGAATACTATTCAGAGTTTAAGGCATGAAGATGAGAAAAGACTAGTGATGAGGGTGAAATAGAGAACATTGCTTGAAACTATTTTCAAAATCTTTTCTTGTCAAAGGAGTTTGGGAATACTGATCATACCCTTTTTGGAATTAAGAGATGCGTCTCAGAGGAGGTAAATTCAAAGTTAATTGCGAAATATATGAATGAGGAGGTCATGATGGCTTTGAAGGAAATAGGTCAAATAAAGGCGTTTGGAAATGATGGATTTTCGGCTTTTTTTCAACAGTTCTAGCATATTGTGAGGAGTGATGTAGTTGACTTCTGTTTGGGCGTTTTAAAAAAAGGCATGCCTATGGAATCTTTTAAAGTTACTAATATTGTGTTAATTCCTAAAGTTTCTCATCCGACGAACTTAGGGAATTTTAGACCAATTAGTTTATGCAATGTTCTGTATAAAATGGTAATAGAGATGATTGTTAACCAATTTAAACACATATTAGAAGCTTGCATTGATAGCGCTTAAAGAGCCTTTGTGCCAGGTAAACTAATTTCAGATAATGTTCTACTTGCTTATGAGATTTTGCATACTTTTCAACAAAAGAGAATAGAGAAGAAAAGGTTCATAACGCTAAATTTGGATATAAGTAAAGCTTACGATAAAGTTGAATGGTCTTTCCTAAGGGTAATAATGCTACGAATGGGATTTCATACTTCGTGGGTAGAGAATATGATGAAATGCATCTCAACTATCTCATACTCAGTAATCGTGAATGAGAAAGCAGGGGGAATTTTTAAACCAAAATAAGGCTTTGACAAAGGGATCCATTGAGTCCTTTTCTGGTTTTTTATTTTTAGTGAGGATCTCTCGTCACTTATAAGTCTAGCATTGAGGGATGGTTTGATCAAAGGTGCCAAAGTAATAGAGGGGGCCCTCCAATTTCGCATTTACTATTTGCCGATGATTGTATTCTATTTGGTGAAGCAACTGAAGGGGAAGCGAAAATTTTAAAGTCAATTTTGAGGGAATACAAGAGATGTTCTAGGCAATGTGTGAATTATGACAAATTCACTGTTTTTATAGTACAAATACTTCTGAAAGGATTAGACGTGTTGTATCTGACATCCTTGGGGTAAGCAATTTGAATAATATTAAGCAATATCTAGGATTGCCAAATGTGGTAGGGAAAAATTAAAAAAAAGAAGAAGCTTCTTTTTAGATTTTAAAGGATTGCATGAGGCAAAATTGAAGTGTGAGATTTCTATCGCAAAGGGGAAATAAGGTTTTTATAAAAGCAATCTTGCAGGCTATCCCTACTTATTCTTTGGCATGTTTCTTACTCCCAAAGTCCTTTTGTTGCGAATTAGAAAGTATAATGGCTTGATTTTAGTGGCGTAAAAGTCATAAGAGAAGAGGGAGCCATTGGTGTGGATAGGACTGACTATGCGAATTAAAGGAGAATAGACAATTGGGATTTCGTAGTTTGACCAAGTTCAATGTTATTATTAGTAAAATAGGGATGGCACATTATAAATTATCCAAATTCATTATTATCCCGTGTTCTAAAAGCTAAGTATTTCCCGAATACTATTTTTTAAATGCTGAGTTAGGGAATCTAACTTCTTATACCTGGAAGATTGTGTGGGCAGGTAACGGTTTGCTGCATGACGGAATGTGTTGGAGGATAGGAACCAAGGAGAATTTTTCAATTATGGCTGATGCGTGGCTTCCAAGGGCTGCATGTTATAAAGTGTTGTCAAACATTAACAATGACAAGGTCAATATGGTTTCAGACTTAATTGATGCGCAATCAAGAGAATGGAAAATTAAGCTTATTAATTCTACCTTTTCAAGAGATGATGCAGTTAGAATATTAAAAATCCCCTTAGCAGTGGAAGCCCATGATGATATGATGGTTTGGAGAGAGGAGCCTTTAAGGGAGTTTTCCATGCGAAGCGCCAACGAACTATTACATGAAGGTAATTCTAGTCCTAGTTATATATAGACCGAGCTGAAATTTTTTTACAAAAAAAACTATGGAACATTTATATCCTAGCAAAAATTAAAATTTTAATCTGGACAATTTCCTGGAACTTCATCCCTAATCTAGCTAATTTGTGCTTAAAAAGATTGGTGGCGGAGGTAGCGTACCCCAAATGTGGAGGGGTTGTTAAGAACGTTGATCTCATTTTCCGAGAGTGTTATGTAACAATTAGAAGTTTGGGTAAGTTTAAGTCTTGATTGGGCATTGAAAGAAACAGACTTGGATAGTAGGGAGTGGCTTACTTGGGTGTTCAATAGTAGTACTGGTTTGCAATGCCAAATATTTTGCTACTCCTTATAGGCGATTTGGACCGATAGAAATAAATGGTTACATGAAGGGAAGAGGAGCATGGGTTATGGTATTGAGGCATGGGCCATAAGTTATGTAAAGGAAACGGATGAGTGTGAGATTAAAAAACTAACCAGGGAAAGTGTGAATATGGAATGGTGCCCCTCGAATGGGCCAAATATTAAAATGAACTTCGACACGGCATTTGATATGTCACAGGCCAAATCGATTTCAGGGGTGGTGGCAAAAAATGCTTCTAGAGAGATTCTTGTATCTAAAACAGTGGCTCACGAGGAGGTTGCTTCTCCGTTCGTAGTAGAGGCCCACTGTGTCTCCAAGCAGTATTATTGGGGAAACAGATAGGATATGCATCAATAATAATAGAAGGGGATTTGGCATCAATCTTAAAGAAAAGCAATTCAGATCTAGTGGATAGGTCGATTATAAAGGCTTTGATAAGAAACATACATCATAAAAGGTTCTTTCATCATATATTATTTAATCACATTCCAAGATCTGTGAATTTAATGGCACACGAACTTGCCAGGGAAGCTATGAGAGATGGGTTACAGACTTACCTTATTGGAGGACTGCTTGAGCACGACGCATCGAAGGTTGGATCGCGAAAGGGAAGAGAACCAGATTGAAGCTTGACTGTTGGATGCATCTCGGGTTGGGAAAAGAAAGAGGAAACATATGATGGTTTAATGGTTTTTGGAAATTGTTTCCTAGGGACTTGAACCGTCGAAATGAATAATGATCAAACTATGATTTTTTTTTATCTATTTTTCTGTTTTATTTTTGTATCTAGGTTATTTTGTTGGTTGGCTTTGTTTAACCCGTATGGTCAAATTAACTTTTTTGGGCTCCGTTGTATTTTTCATTGTGGGTCTGTCTGTGTGATCTTAAATTGTGTTCACTAATTTTTATGAATAAAATACGAGTATGATAATTTAAAAAAAATCTAAATAATTATAGTAAAATATTTCAAATCATTTTGAATTTCACCTAACTTTTATATCATAAAAATAATAAGAAATTTTTTATTTTTACTTTTACTTTAACATTTTAATTATTTTGAATTTTATACTATAAAATAAGATGAAAAATAAGAAATATTTAATGCGTAATTAATTGAATGTTTTATTCAATATATGTTGGGATAGCCTCTGTTTTTTGGTTGCAAAAAGTTGGTTCCGCTGTGTCCATTGTCTGTGTTGGGACACACACACTACCATGTCTGATTTTATTTGTCATTTTTTACGTCACCCATGGATGTGTCCGTCTCAACGGGTTTCCCCCGTTTATTGTTTCATAGCCCCTCAAACAAACCAAACACAAATACTACATGCTACCGCTTCAATATTATCAACTCGTGTCATAATCTATACTCATGCATCAAATTTATTTCCATCTAATTTGTTTACAATTTATTTAGAAAAATATATCTAATTTCTTCATATTTTTACTTTTTCTAATTTAAATTTTACATTTTGTTTTTTTTGTAATATTTTTTATTTTTAGATATATATTTTTTTTATAATTTATTTTATATTTAAAAAATTATATAATTATATATATTTTACTTTTAAATATTTTTATAAAAAATATATTATGGCATCATTTGTGTCACGTGTCACAATCTAAGAGTATTATATGTCTTATATTTAACACTGTTACAGAAAAATATCAAAACTCTTGACGGAATAAAAATTAGAGTGCTAACTTGGAAAAAAAAAACATAAGTACCAACTTGAGAAAATGTGTCAAGTTCAGTGATCTAAATGAATATTTGAGCTGGATAAATATAATTACATATAAATAAGATTGTATTTTGTACTTTTTCGTAATATGCAATAATCATTTAATTATATGTGTTTGAGGATCAAATTGATTAAATGTATAAGTATTGTTTGAAACTTAGATGATCAAAATAGAAATGGGTTGAAAGATGAGTGATGAATAGTGTAGTTTAATGAAAATATTAGATCCATTTTATGATTTTAACTAGAAAACAGAAATAGAGATGGGATTAATGCGGTTACAACCAAACATTAATGAAAGAGTATAAGTGGAAGTAATCTCTTCTCCTAACCTCCCCATTAATTGCTACCATTACCAACACTTCTTTTATCTTCTCCACAAGTTTCAGAGATTTGAACCCAAAAAGCCATGTTCATGTTCAGTCGAAGCATTTGTTGTGCAAAGTTGAATCAACTTTCAACATTTGAAACCCTCTTCTCTAACCTAAAGGTATTTCATTCTTCTTATTTACTTTAAACCTCTGTTTTCTCAACTCTTCTCTTCTTCTTTTTTTCTTAATATTTTGCAGCTAAGGCCTTATGCTACACCTCTCATTGGTCCATTACAGACTTGTGAATCCAGAATTTACAGGTAACAATGGCAATCCAATCAATAAAACTTGAGAATATTTGGTCAAATTAAGATCATAACTACACCTATAAAGCTGGCTATTTTTAATATATATATATATATATATGGTTGTTGAATGAAGAAATTTATCATTATTTAAGAAATCATAAAATTTACCGATTGAACTTCAATTAATTCTTGGTTTTATTCCTTGATTCTTTTTGCCAAAGTCTTGGTCTCAATTGAATAGAAATATTAATTTATGTTTCACACTAAGTTCACATTTTGTAGTTCATTCTTCCAGGTCCAAAGGAATCAACCATAAAGGAGTAATTAACTTGTACCTAACAAAAGAGGATTGATTAAAATATTATAATATAGATTGTGTTGGATTAACTTACTAAAAGCTTTAAAATAATTTTTCCAATCCTTTAGGTTGATTGATACAACTCTGAATTTTAAATCTAAATCCTAAACCTTAAAGTTAACTTTTTGATTCAGGGTTTAAAATTTAGAGTTTGAAAAAATTATCAAAATTATGTATAAATGATATAGAAAAAAATTATTGAGTACAAAATAACTTGTTTCGTACAATTCTTTAGCTTCATAAAAAATATAAACTATGCTAAAAGAAATATTTTATATTTTTCCTTTAATTATTATTCATAGTAATTTTAAATTATTTTCATTTCTAAATCTTTAAATTAGAAAATATTATTAAACATTTAAGCCTATTTAAACCCACAACCTTAAAGTTGTTGCTACAACACCGGTATTAGTTGAATTAATATTTAATTTTTTTTTTAAAAATTAATTTTTTTAATAAAAATAATCCTTAAAAGCTCATTTTTTAAAAATCAAAACAAATACAAATTTTTGATACATCAAAACAAAAACAAATGAATGCAGTAGTTTTTTTTTTCTTTTTAACATTGAACTTATCTAATGCATAATATACAAACAAATAGAAATCAATGCATGGACAGTCAAAAAGGGAATCTCCTCAGGTAGGTGTGAAACCATGAGAATCATTTTATATATATATATATATATATTTCCTTTTTTTGGTTAAAGAATTCAATGGAAACTTAATCCCACGCACCCTATTTCATATTTCCATTTTATAAATAAAATGCATTTATTTTTCCTCTATAAGCTCTTCAACACTCACTAGTTTCACAGTAAGTAAACAAAACCCAATTTGGTTTTTCCTTCCCATTTTCGTTTCCTTGCCTTTTCCTCAACAAAATTAACATTTCTAATGGGTTCTTTATCTAAACAAGAGCAGGTGGAATGGTAAGATTAACATTGCCTATATACATCGATTTGTTTTTCTTTCTGCTTTTTTTTTTTCTAATGGTTTTGTGTTGTTACAGCAGGGAGAAGGCTGAATATGCGAATGTGAATTGGGATGAACTTGGATTTGCTCTAACTAAGACTGATTATATGTACGTCATGAATTTCACTGAAGAGGAACAAAAGTTCTTCAATGGAACCTTAACTCGCTTTGGCAACATTGAGATGTGCCCTTCATCTGGAATATTAAACTATGGCCAGGTGAGAACTCATTACCGCTATTCTATGTCATCCGGTTCAGATATGGACACCTAACGCTAAAACAAATGGTGGCAACAGGGGTTATTCGAGGGACTAAAGGCGTATAGGAAGGAAGACGAGGGGATTCTGCTCTTCCGACCCCAAGAGAATGCTCTGAGGATGAAGATCGGTGCGGATCGAATGTGCATGCCATCACCAACCGTTGACCAATTCATAGATGCTGTCAAAAAGACTGTGCTGGCTAACAAGAGATGGGTATTCAACTTAAGACTTTACACTCTACCGGAAAATAATTTCTTCTTCTTGCCAAAGATTTTGTTTAGTGAGTAAATAATGTTTATATGATACAGGTACCACCTTATGGGAGAGGATCTTTATACGTTAGGCCTTTGCTTATGGGAACTGGTCGAAATCTGGGAGTGAAACCATCATCAGATTACACATTCTTAGTGTATGCTTCCCCAGTGGGCAATTATCATAAGGTATGCTGCTGTCTTGAAGCTTCATTAAAAGTCAAGCATGTATGGGAGTTAAATAATACTTCATTCTTGAAGGGTGATCTGAACCTGATGGTTGAAGACAATGTCCGTAGAGCTATTCCTGGTGGTACCGGAGGCATTAAAGCTGTCACGAATTACTCGCCCGTAAGAACTGCTTTTGCTGTTTCATTTCTTTTTGGTGCATGATTGTGTTAATGTTGGTTTTGTTGGCTATTTTTTTATTGTGCATGCAGGTTTACAAGCCATTAACTGAAGCAAAAGCTAAAGGGTTCTCAGATCTCTTATTTCTGGATGCATCGACTGGAAGCAACATTGAGGAAGGTTCTGCTTGCAATATCTTCATTCTCAAGGTAAAACTGATGGGGGTGTTGGAGTAGTTTGTAGGGTGGATGGTGAAGGACATGAGAAAAATTGCTAAAAAAGAGAAGCATATTAACAGTCATATGTGTATTCAAATACAGGGAAATGTTATCTCAACTCCAACAACTCATGGGACAATTCTCCCAGGAATCACAAGAAAAAGCATCATGGAAATTGCATCTGATTTTGGATACCAGGTAACTCATCAATAACTATCTATATATATGTGTATTCGCGTGCCTAGTAACCCTGGAGTCCCGATCTCTGGTTGTCAGGTTGAGGAACGAGCTATTCCGATCAAGGAGGTGTTTGATGCTGAAGAAATCTTTTGCACAGGAACAGCTATGGTTGTGAAGTCTGTTGCAAGTATAACCTACCAGGGCAAAAGGTAAGGATAATAATATCTTAGAATTCCTTTATTTGCTCAAATCTGTCAAAAGGATGATTGGCTGCAAATGTTTCAATTAAATACAATTTCATGCTGACTGCGGGGTTGGAGATTACAGTTATCGTTTTAGTTGCTACTTCCATATCAGTTTTTCTTATCGATCATATTAATGTAGGATCGAATACAAACTGGGAGTAGAAACACTGGCTCAGAAATTGCATGCAACACTAACAGGGATTCAAACTGGTCTGATCGAGGACAAGCTGGGATGGACCATGCTCATCGATTGACCTCCTCTTTTATGATGCAATATCTACATTTCGCGCTGGAAGTTGCCATTTTCGTTGCGGTTTTCTTTAGTTTCAATCAAAGGAAATGTTTACTTTCAGGCGCTCTGTGAAAGCCAAAGAATAATAATAGCTTAAAAATTTCCATTGACACAATCCAATCTTAAAGCTTTAATTTGACAGAGGCCCTTTTATATAGACCCCATTTGAGGAAAATATTTTAAGCCTCAACTCTCAAGCACAAATACACAGAGATAGAGAATGAAGACATGGTTGAAACAGAGTATAACAATTTGAACCATCACCAGAAATGACTTTAAAAATTAACAAATTTCTTCTTAACAGCATAAGGAATCAATATCGGTAAATATATAGAGTAAGATGTTAGTTTAATAATAATAATAGATCAGTTTCTAATTTTAAGACTGTTAAGATGAGTTACAAACAAGTCATTCCATGTATCTGTAATTCCCGGTAAGCACCAATGCATGCAATCATCATGTTTCTTTCCTCCAGTTGTGGAAGGATGGGCATCTGCTCTGAACTCGCTCATGCGGGTAATATCTAAGATGTGGAAATTTGATCCCTTGAGAGACTTGTACAGGTGTAGATTCACAAGGCGTGCTTCCACATTTGTACCATTTTTCGTCAATGAGAAGAGTTCTTCCACCTAAAAATGGATCCAAACCTTTTCAAACGTTGATTCCGAGCATAAACAAACCAACGCACGAGTAGTTTCTTCCTCAAAAATAGATGAAAGTAGTTGAACTTATAATAAAATGCAGGTCACACTTTAATTAACCAATTATAATGTTCAGTGTGACTAGAAAATAATAGAGATCATTGAAAGAGACTCACTTCTTTTGGTGATAAAGGCTGTAACCGCTGACATGAACCACCCTGGTCCCAATCACCTCCTTCAAAATGTCTGGGTGATTGTGTACGAAAAAGTTTAATAGCACTTGGTTGCATTGTTTTCTCCACAAACCGTATCTGCTAATCAACAATATAACACATTATGAGTGGGTAAACACACACATACACACATATGTATATGTATATGTATATGTATATGTATATGTATATGTATATGTATATGTATATGTATATGTATATGTATATGTATATGTATATGTATATATATTAATCAGGGATGTTCACATCATAGAAGTATATTATTATTTCCAAATTACTCAGAATGATGATCATAACAAAGGAAAATTAGTAGGTATAACTCTGCCAAAGCTGAGAGTTCTCTAGACAGAAAAGTATGCCTCTACGAGGACAAGGTATAGGAGCATTCAGTCAGTTCAGGCTCGATCCGAGTTTGTCCAGGCAGCAGCAAGCAAATAAGCTTTCTTTTGAAAGCACCCTGTGTGAATCTTATTAAAAAATTAAATTACATTAAACACCGTGTACGATAACATACCGTGTGTTTCAAAACCTTATCAAATCCAACATCGGGAGGAATAGGAGGGATCAAGGGCAGACCCCTTTCAAAGAAAAGCATGGGTGACTTGATTGGGTCAAATTTTGAAGGAGCCCACCACCTACGGAAGAAAAAATCAAAATGGTAATCTAAGTCTGGAATCTCTGATACTACATGGAAACATATGGATTGGAATAACAAGAAATTGTTGTGACCAGGAACCAACATATTCACAAATTACACAACCAGTGCCAAAACGCTTTGAGTATTGTATATATCTTGCTATATAGACATCCAAGCTCAACAACATTTTAGCATGTATTAGGATCCAATTTTGGCATGTTGTTTAACATGACCATAGAATCAAAAAGGAAAACTCAGGACCAACAAACAAGAACTTAAACATATGTTAACATATCATCAACAGTCTATAACATATTAAAATGGAAAATAAAAACTACCAGTGTCCTGCGTTAAAGATGAGTATATCATGGAAGCCTGGAGCCTTTTCCCAAGTGCCTTCCGGAATATCAACATCAACTCTATAACCCTCTTTATATCCAAGGTCTTCCAACTTGCCACCATTACTATTAGCTGACCAACTGCATTAAACAAGGCAGAGTGAACCACATTAATCGCTACCAAGAATAGTACAGTCACTCCAAACTCCAGTCCAGACCGTGGAACAAAAACACAAAGCAAAACACCCTACTAGCTATGGTTAAAAATAAAGGCTTAAAACAAGCTTACCTACCATAGCGTGCCAAAAGATTAGTTCGATGATATGCAATGGTAAGATTATAGTGAAGAAAAGTAAAGCCACGATCAGCTCCAGCCGGACGCCATTTCTTCACATCACCGGCCACACGTCTCAGAGCGCAAAACAAAGAAACAAACATGTTTCTGTTTAGGGAATCACCAACAAACCCTACACTGCTGAATATTGGTTAAGGGCAACTAATAAAAGCGCAACATAATCAAAACAGAGTCCATCATAACTAAAAAGAAAAAGAATAGACAATAGAACCCTAATTGCTTCAATTAGCTTCACAAAAACATACTAACAAACAACTCAATTTTGCTCGTACTTTCTCTAATTTCAAAATCTCGTGAGAGGTGAGAATACCGATATTAGTAACCCTGTAAGTGTGAAGAAACTTGAGAGGATCGAAGGGCGGGAGATGGCAGTTACGAGGTTTCCATCGCCACTTAACGATATCTCGACCGTTTGATTTTTTGTTCAGAATGCAATTCCATCCTTTGAATATTTCCTTGCAGCTACTGTCATATCGATCCAATCTCACATCCGGGTCGTGGATCCACGACCCGTCAGAGTAATCGCATGAAGAGCTGCTCGACGTATAAGGGAAAGATCCGGAGGTGGCATTGGGCTCGATGTTACCGGTGACCATGGTGGGTTTTACTTGATGGAAGTAGGGATGTGTTGGGGAAGAAGAAGAAATGGAGGCTTTTCTAGAAAGAGAGAGAAGGCAAAAGATTGAGATGAAGCATACGAGTGAGAATAAAGGGAAAAGAGATGAGAGCATATTTGCTGTTGCCATGGCGGCAATCGTTAACCTTTGAACACTAAATAAATTTGCTAAGCATTAACTACCTTTTCCTTTTTCTTTTCTGTGATTTTTAGGGCCGAGGCCCAAAACGATGAACTTGGGCAAAATGTGTAGAACACAAATATTTTAAGGAAAAAAAAAACAGAAAATTGGGATGACATAAAAACTCACTTGGAAAACAAAAAAAAAATTGTCTGGAGACTAGAAATAATAATACATGTAGTACACTTCAAAGTGAACCCACTTCCACCATTAAAACTTCAAGCAAAAATGTGAGTTACTCCAAAGGCCTTGTTAATCACAACACTGTTTGCCCTTTGGGTAAAAGGAGGATGCTTTTCAGATCGATGAGCCCGACTTGATTGGTGGAATGTCTCAACTTGATACCATTAATGTAACGACCTTAAGTGGAAAACTTGACAAGCTGGCTTGTATGACCTCTTCGTTGATGCTTGTTCAAACTTGTTTGCAGCGGCTTCATTCTCCTCTAGTTTAGTCTCAACAAAATATCTTATCCACCAAGTTGAACTTCGATATTTGGCCTTCACAAAAATGAAAAAAAATAAACATAGATTTCACAGTATCAGAAAGCTTCTTCAAGTTTAAATCCCACAGGTTTTATTCATTTGCATGGCAAGAAAATTCAGAGCACCCCACAGCATATTTGGCCTCATTGCTTCACTTCAAGCAAATGCTACTGCTAACTTATCTTAGCTCAAGTTGACCTTAGACTCTAGTCAAAATACAAAATGTGATCAATCACACTTACAGGACGACCAAATTTGGATAGCTCTGTAACCTTAGCTCTCTGCTGACCTAGATAACCTGCCCAAGGAATCATACATGCATCAGCAGGAAAGTACAGAACCTGAATTAAGTAACTATGAAACATAAAAGTAGCATGCAAGATTGCAATATTAAAGAACTTAAAAAAAGTCAGGTGCCATTAACTTTATGATATTGATTAGTATAGAAATTAGCAATCTCAGCCCAGTTAGTATTTCATCACATAAAGTAGCTAACGAAAGCTCCATGCCCTAGTCAAATCAGGTTTGAGTTTTGGTTTTCTTTTTAGTACATGCAGACAAATATTGAAAATAAAATATTATTTTATTTCAAACATACAAAACACAATGAGGACATTACCAGAAAATATAATAACACCATCAGATGATACCCTCGCCAGTTCTGGAAGAGTTCTATTAAGGTACCTAGGAGACAAGTAATCCAAGGCATCTGACACAATGACTAGGGAAAAGGATTTTGCACGGTATGGAAGAGGAAACTTGATATCTGCCACACGCACGATGCCTTTATGCACAAGACTTTTGCAACCAGCATCAGCATCATCTAAGTCATATGGCTCCACACCCCAGGCTTGAGTATCATCTTCTTTTAATAACTTAGAGACCACTGAACAAGTATCTGGGCCTACATGCAGTACCTTATGCATGCTGTCACCATAAGCCTTCTTCAGAACAGGTAGTGCTCTCTGAACTTCTAATGTGCATGAAGAACCACCTGCAAATTCATCAAAATGTGCAGTACGAACTTCCTCATCTTTCCTTTTGGGAAATGGACACTCCAACAATTTGGAAAGGCAGAGAATAAATTGAATAGTTGCAACCTTGAATCCTCAAGAGAAAAATTACCATTTCATTCTACCATTTACAAGTGCCAATGAAAGAAATATGCATGTAAAAGTAAATTTACCCTAAAGTGTTATCGAACTGCAGATGATTGATAAAGTTCCAAAATTTAGGAAATCCATTTAGGTGGGCATTTCAATATTGAGACTCCCATTTACAGATCATTTAGTAATATACAACTAGCAGAACACCAAACAGGAAATATTTGGAAACTTTACTGATTCATTCTAAAAGTCATTCTTGCATAACCTACTCATAGACTGCACTGCAGCATCATAGATCAACACCACTTCATACTCGTACCCCAATAATTCAGAAACTTGGGAACTATAATAAGAAGATAATATAAGCATTTACCTTCAACTTTACTTAGTGCCTCTTTTACACTGGTGGATTGCCCTGGAAACCAACAAAAGAAATAATTAACTGAAAACAGAAATAAAAGGAAGCACATAACTACAAGTCATGTAGGAAGACAAGAGCTAGTATTTTTCAATCTCAGTAGCTCAATTAGCCTGATATAGAGATTATTTCATGAACCATAATAACTCAGGTATTGCATCTAAGAAAAAAAAGTTCAAAAAGAGTGCAGAAAAAAGAAACCTGAACCATAATGCAAATAGCCAATCAGAAGAATTGCACCCTGAAATTTCAATAAGCGAGTTGATCATTATTCTTGCATTTTAGGTGCACTTTACAGTATAACTAAAAACATTCTATTAAGAAAGCTGACAGAGATGAAGAACAAGAAAATGAACATGGCAGCGAACCAAAAATACCATTATTGACAGTTCAATTCTAACACAAAGTGACATAAATGAAGAAAACAAAGACGACAAAAAGCAAGATGAAAGTTGAAGCTACCACAACCAAAAGCCCAATAGATAAGAATGGTGATGAACGTGTCTTAGACTGTACTGAGCCAACAAAAGGGATGCTTCCGCCATCAGCAAAGCGCCGAGCAGGATTTACAGGCCTCCTTGACATGGTTATATAACAGTGATAAGACTGCAATGTATTATGGCTTCTGTTGGTGACAAAGAAGTAACTATAAATCTTCAAATATCTTCATAAAAGGAAAAGAAACATTTCAAAACCCTTTAACTTTCAATTTGATATCATGATCTATGAATAAAAAAATCAATTATTTTCATTTATTTCAGTTATTCAATGCTTGATATCAGTGACATTCACAAACTCACTTCATAATTGCAAAAATTGTTCAAGAAGCACCTTATCAAGATTCTTATAAGACATTGTGTAATAGCTTATATATCAAAACCCTTCACCCTTTTTCTAATATCAAATATCAGCAACGGCAGTACTTGTGTTGTAATAAATAATAATATAAAAACTAAATATTAGTAAAAAGAATCACGACTAATAGTTTATTTCATCTTAAAGTTAAGCAAAACAAAGGTGATAACATTTATACTTGATTAGCTTTCGGAAAACTGGCCGTTTTTCATGTATCACAATCTACAAAGATATTACCAATGGAACTTTCATGGATTCTCTGGATCGTAAAAAGAAATTAAAAAAAAAAACGGGGCAGACAGTAGAATTAACATTCCATCTACCAACTTCCTTCTTCTATAAGCAAGTATAATTCATCAACCAACCAAATAATAAAATCCTCAACCCTACAAAACTGCTTTGGCTACACCAACAGTTCCTAAAGATGCTTCATCATGATCACAAAATCCAGTTCAAATTAACAATCAAATAACGATTAACCCCAATGAAATCCAATATCTTTCCATAATCTTCAACACCCAATTATACTTTCTCAATGAAGAAACAAGCACAATTATTGCAACAATCATTTGATAAATTTAACATGAAAAAGAAAAGGATAAAGGATAAGGATAATTCGAAGAATTAAAACAAAGACTTTAATAATAGTGTTGTAATCAAATACAAGCAACGAAGCAATCACAAAGCAGATTTACCTGAAGCAAAAAAAAAAAGATTTGAAGAATTGAAGTGCTACTCTTTTATGGGCTTTACTTAGGGCACGATCCAGATCTGTATCTGGTCTTCACTCCAGTATATTTTATGCACCTTTATTTCAATTTGTTTAATTAATAAAACAGATTGTTTTCTTCTTCTTCTTTTTTAATTACAGAATCTTAGATCCAAAAGTATATAAACACTTGTTCAATCCATTTGGCATTTAAAGGGAAACAGAAGATTCCCTGTCGGAAAATCCGAATAGCCAGCAGGTTTTATTAGTATGTCGGCCTACTTTTTTTTTTTTGAAGAAAAATATAAGTAGGTGTTTTACCCTAATAATATAAAAAATAAATTAATTACTTAATTATGAAAATAGATCAAATACATAGTAATCAGCCGGTGCCGCCTGACTAGTATTTTTTGCCTGGTTACTCTACATTATATCTATTTTTGTAATTAAATAATTAATTTATTTTATTTCGAATAATTTATTATTTTTTATATTATTAGAATAAATAAATAAAAAGTCAAAAAAAGGGTTCTGTCTAGCCAAAAGAAATCATTTCCACTTTTTTTTTTACCTTAATTATGATTGTATCTATGGATAGGGATGGCAATATGGAATGGTGGACAAATTAAAATATAATCAATTCATTTCGATTTCGACTTGATCTTGACTCTTAAAAAAATTTTATCATGTATCCAAACTCAAAATTTAATAGAACATTTGATTTTATCTTAACATGATCTATATTTAATTTAGTTGTTTTATTTTTTATTTTGAAGTAAATAAGATTAATTTTTTTGAGTTTAGATTTAAAACTTAATATGTTCATTTATTGAAAGCAAAAATTTAATATATATATTAGGAGTATTTTTACAAATATCTTGAGATGGAGCGGGATAGATTTACCCTGATCTCGACCTAACCCAACCTGATTATTTTTTTAATGTCACTTTACCTTCTTTGAACTCAATTTTTTTAAAAAAAAATTCTAATCTTAACGAATCGAATCAAATCAAAATGGCCAAAATCAGAATTTTTTACCATCCCCATCTATGGACCATACGTTGGCTTTACCTTGGGCTCAAGTTCGCTTTACCTTTAGATATCATGTCCGAAATTCAGATTTATTTTCATTACTAATAAACTTAGACATATTATTAAAACAGTAGTATTTTTTTTTTGGACAAATCAGTTCATCGTTTACCCCTTCTATGTATCAATAGGACTTCTTTTAAAGGACAAATATATGTAGGGCATACCAATGACAAAAATTGAGAGGATTCGAATCCAATTGGCAATTTAATTCAATTCAAATTTTTTATATTTTAATTTAATTTCGGTTAGAAAATATCATTAAATCACATCAATTCAATTTAATTCCATTTTATTTTATTATTGGATATTGAAATTTTTTAAAAAAAATTGTTTAATTTTCAAAAAAAAATAAATCAATATTTTAAACATATAAATCCGATATAAAAACCCATTTAAAGCACAAAACAAAACTCATTGCTTCAAAATTTTAAATATAGTTTTATTATACTCTTACATATTCTATAATAAAATAAAAGAATAAACATTAAATCTAATTTCAATTTTAGTCTCACGAATTCATTGTTTTTTTATTATTATTGTTAAAACTTTCAAGAATTCAAGTGTTCATCTCTTTTTTACTTGTTATGTACTGTGTTTTTTTTCTATTATTATTGTTGTTAAAATTTTGGTTATCATTATTAATATTTCCAAGTTGAGTTTTTTTTTTTTTAGTCATTACATATTAATGCCTACTTTGATTACTGGTGTAATAATATGAAGAAAATAAAATGAGAAAAAAGCTTATTTATTACGCATGTGTTACAATTGTTAGAAGTAAAATAAAAAATAATTAGTACAAATTTAAACTTGAAATTAGATAAATGAGTAAAAACTCTTTAAAATAAGTGAAAATTTTTCATTCTCTTAGCTAAAAACAAGTCATAGGAGTACCTAAATGTAACCGACTAAATTAGTTTATTGCTAACCCATATACTAAAGCATGTGTAAAAAATAATGTTCCTACCAAACATAGCACAAGAGTTATAAAATACAAATAATTTAACATTTGGTTATGTTTGGTGAAGATTGAGAGTGATTAAATTAGTGTTTAATTATATTTTTAATAAGCATTTATAATTATTGATTTTTGAGATTATTTTTTATATGAATATAGTACTTGATATTTTATGTATAATTGAAAAAAAATTAAAGTTATCAAATAATGTCTAATAAATCTAAAAAATAATTTTATCTAATTAAAGTTGAAAAGTTCAAATCCAAAAATAATTTTATCTAAATAAAGTCCAAAAGCTCAAAGTCCAAAAACAATTAGGAAACCCGAATCAAATTGATTTAATACGGTTCAGTAATAATCGATTTCTTATGTCTATTGATTCGGTTTTAATTCAGAAAATAAAAATTTTGAATAAAAAAACCGAAAAAATGAAACCGATCTCACTAGGAGTTGTCATTAAATTTAAATAATAATTTTTTTTTTGTTTTTTAAAAAATTTCTTAAGGCAAAGGCAGATCGTTATTGAAGCCATGGTGAGATTTTGGGAAATTCTCATGAAGCCCCTTATTATACCTCCTAAATTTTTTGAAAATTTTAATGATTCATTCAAAATGTTGTGAAGTCTTGTTAAGCAGCTTAAAATTTGTAAAAAAATTAATTAGACCCTAAAAATTTTTAAAAATTTTCATTAAGCCCTTTAAAAGTTTTGAAACTTCAATTAAACCCTTCAAAACTTAAAACTCACCGTAAATAATAATTAAATTTAGCAATAAATAAAATATTAATTCATTAACAAAAAAGTCATGGTTTAATTATCAATTGCACCACCCATTGTTCCTAGCCTTTGAATGTCAATTGTGGCCTTCGTCTCTACATATTCCACATTGAGTTGGTCGCCTCACCACCCTAGAGTCTTGTTAATTATGGTTAACCTTTCGGATCTTTATGTAATTCTAGATTCAAAAGTAATTATATGTTGAAAAAAAGAGTCAAAGTATACTTAGAATTTTAGATAGTTACAATAATAAATCATCAATACTCTAGTACTTGAATATATATTCATATGAGTTCGTAAGTTGAAGAAGACCTTTATCAATTTAAGTCAAAATGCTCCTCAAAGATCTACACACTTTTTATAAAACAATCTCAACTCAAACTACAAAACTTTGATTAGGTGATTCAATTGCACTTTGAGATATACGAGTTAATAAAACAAAATTGCACGCTAGTAAGTAGTGTTGCAATGACTTATCTGCTAGCAACATTTTTTCAACTATATATAACATGCAAGCTCTGGCATATCAATTAATCTCATTAGGAGTGGCATGGGCATATGATAGTGGTTTAGTGAATGGTTTCAACTATGTGAACTTTATAAGTGATTATTCTATATGGAAACTGTGCCCAATAATTTATAATATGATGAGAATAAGTAGAATGAACTCATTATCATTATTAATTGTTAGTTGATTGAAGGGTCTATTATTAAAGTTATAACTTTTAAGCGTTATTGTCACTTTATCACATGAAAAATGAAAGAGTTTCCATCTTTCAACTAAAGTGGCAAATAACCCTTGCACAATTCTAAAAGTCGCACATTTCTAGTATTCCTTTGTAATTTGTCTTCTATTTGCTCGTACAGAGCATCAAATTTCTATTGATGGCAGACCTGAAGATTTAAGGTTAACTAAAAAGTTTAGGTTGAGAAATTTAGGTGCAAAATAAGGGAGTGGGATATATATATAGGGTGCCCCTTGATAACCATGGTATGGGCAAAGCTAGGAATTTTGAGTTGGGAGCCAAGATTAAATTAAAATTTTTGGAGAGGCAAAAGTTAAATATTTTATGTTAAAATGGTTTAAATCAAATTATTAATTTTTAGAGGATTAAAATTTAATTACAAGATTAAAAATAATTAAATTAAAGTATTAGTTTCAAAAGGGACCTAAAGAGCAATTATATCATTTAACCAAGGGGCCAAGGCTCCACCAATGGATGTTGAGGTCGCATTGAATTAAATTGGGTGATTTGATCTATGAACAATATTTTAGGTCTAATTTCGACATCCACGAATGTTAAAAGTCTAGATTTATTTAAAAAAAACACATAATGAAATATAACAAAACAATATTTTGAAATATATAAAACAAAAGACATAGTGGAAAAATCTCATTGTAATTTCTCTAAAGGATTAATATGTCATTTGGTACTTGAATTCAGTTTTAATGTATAATTTGGTATTTAGATGAAATGTCACCAATTGCCTTGATAAATATTTGACACGCCTACTCTAGTAAAAAAATATAAGTACTTAGCTGGGATAAGAACTAGTTCAAGTATCAAATTAAATATTGAAACCAAACTCAAATACATAATTGAAACAAAAAAAAAATTATGTATCAAATCGAATATTAAAAGCAAACTTAAGTACCAAATACTATATTAACCATTCTGTAAACTAAATATGATAAATCTCTAAATCAAAGAGAGAATGGTGGGCATGGCTTAGCTTTGGTTACAAATGACTGATTACAATTTTCTTGGTTATCAAGAATGATAAATAAGCAGCAGGGCAGAGGTAATTGAAGATACTGAAAAAGAGAGGGCTAAGCCATGCAGTGGCCGACTGATGATGCCTTTGCCAAATGGATTTTCTTTGATGCTTCGAATCCGCTTTTGGCCCAAAAGAGAAGAAGACATCAAATCTGTTTCCAAATCCTTTTCTACTGTGCTTTTTTAATTGTCCATGCTTTGCCCACGTCATATAACTCATATATTTTAATTTGTCTTAATATAAGATATCTTTTTAAAAAATTCAAATGCTGTCGCAAATTTTAGATTATCTAATAAAGAGATCATAATAAGACACCCTATATTACAAGATGATCAAAATATTGAAATTTAAATATTGTAAAGTAATTTCAAAAAATAGCATTACAAGTCAATGAATTAAACAACTCTTTAGAGATTTCTGTATATTATAATAATATTTAGGTTTAATGTTTACTTTGGCTTTCGAATTATATATATTTTCTTGCTTTGGTGTTTTTTTTCTTCTCACTTTGATACTTAAAACTATATTTTATTATTCAAATTAGCCCACAACGTTAAAAAAATAAAGACTAACATATAATGTTATTAGAATACATCACGTCAGTCTTCTTTTTTTATTTTTTAATATTATCTATATTATATTAATTAAAATGTTAAAAATTTTATATATAATACATAAATAATTCAAATTTTTTAAAAAAATCAAAATTAAAATAATTTTTTTAAATAAAATTTTCTAAAATTAAAATATATATATATAAACGCAAATTTTAGAACATCATAATAATATATAAAAATTGAAAAAAGTATTTAAATTTTAGAAATTTTCAAAAATATATATTCTACACTAGTTGTAATAAATTTTAATTTTTTTTAAAAAGTTCTATATTCTAAAAATGAATAAAAAAATTTCAAAAAGTAGAAAGAGTTTAACTTATTGTCTAGAAATTGAAAAAAAAATTAATTCAAAATTTTAAAACTTAAAAAAAATCAAAATATATAACTGTAGATTTTTTTATTTTTTTTAAAAAATTGCAAAACATTAAATTTTTTTAAAAATTATGAAAATTTAAAAATATTTAAAAGTTAAAAAAAACCGGTCAATGCTGATCAATAATGGTCAACCTTGATCAACAATCAGTTAAAGTCAAAGTATTTTTAAAATATTTAATTTTTAATATTTTTTCTATTTTTGAATTTAAATTTATTTCTTATCAATTTTAATAAATCTTTTGGAGCGTGACCCATTTTAATTAGTGGATTTCTCACATGATATATTTTAATAGTTGCTACATGGTAATCGATTTTTTTTTAAACTCCGTTATAAAATATGTACTGAACCGTAATAGAAGATAATTTTAAGTATTAAAGTAAGATAAAAATAATTATTATTTTATTAAAAAGTAAAATATAAGTAATTTTCTAACATTATATAATAATATAGGTTGGGGTATTTTTTTTTCACCCGATGTGATAGAATCCGGTAATATTATAATTATTTGGAAATTGGGAAATACCAAATTCCAATTGAAGTCACGAAGCACAAGCTACAGCACAGCCCACATGTCACAATGTCACTCAAATCCACCCTTTTTAAGCCAAATCGGCCGCTTACTCCTTTCTTCTTCTTATTACTTTTATCAATCTTCTCTCCTTCCTCCCATTTTCTAATAAGACACACACCTCTTCACATATAACATGCTTTTAGCAATGGAATATTCATCCTTTTCCTAACTACAGCTCTACGACTTCATTTTGAATTTTATTTCTGTTTGGAGACAAGCAGATAAAATTCAACAATGGCGGTGGAGGTAAGATGTTGCGGAACCGATTTCATTATTCACATACTCATAATACTATTGTTGGTGTTGTTCGCTGGGATGATGTCCGGCCTTACTTTAGGCCTTATGTCCTTGAGTCTTGTTGATCTTGAGGTTCTTGCCAAGTCTGGTACTCCCACTCATCGTAAACATGCCGGTATTTCTTCATTTCCTATTTTAAAATGCGTTTCTATTTGTATTCAATAACAATGATTTATTTTAATTTATGAGAACGAATCATTAATGGAATCATAGAATGTTTATTTCTTGATTATTTAGCTTGTTCATTGAAATTTGTAGTCCACAGTTTTTTTTTTTTCCTAAAAATACTTCAAAGTTTGAAGGATAGACTTGGAAATCACATGACAAAGCTAAGTGATGATTAATGAAATTTTTGACATATTTTGCTTTGTATGATGGATGTTCAATAGTCAGAGTCAATGCTCTGCCAATGCTAACTTTATCACTTATTCACTCGTTCCAACAGCAAAGATATTGCCGGTTGTCAAAAACCAGCATTTGTTGCTTTGTACGCTACTTCTATGCAATGCCGCTGCAATGGAGGTATATTATTATAAATACATCTTCAACAGGTGATCCAGCTTCTTGATTTTGGAACCCTTTTTTTTGTTACTTTTATTCAGGCACTTCCCATTTTCCTTGATGGTCTGGTCACAGCATGGGGTGCTATCCTAATTTCGGTTACCTTGATTCTTGTGTTTGGTGAGGTGAGAATCCACTTTGATTAGATTACTCACTTTTGATGAACCTGGAACATGAGATTTTCCATAAGGTCCCCATACTTGGTTTAACAATTGTTTCGTGGTCTCCGGCATAAATTTGTTCTTGGAAGCGCAGATAATACCACAAGCTGTTTGTTCTCGATACGGTTTGGCAATTGGTGCAACAGTGGCTCCTATTGTTCAAGTTCTTGTTTGGATCTGTTTTCCTGTTGCCTACCCAATAAGCAAGGTGATGAGTGTTGCGATAATTCCTCGTATGCCATTTTAACTATGAGAGTGACAATCAAGCTTGTAATTCCTGCAAATAGCTCTCTTGACTGATCTTAAGTGATTTTCAGCTGTTGGACTTTCTTCTAGGCCATAGACATGTTGCACTTTTCCGGAGAGCTGAGTTGAAAACACTAGTAAATTTGCATGGCAATGAGGTGTGCTTTAACTGCTTTCTTAGTATCTTATTTGATATACTATAGGTACATTACCTTGTTTTGGAATTCAGTTGTTATTAACTTGGTTGTCATTTATCCCATCAATACTTGCTTTAAGAGAATCTGCTTTCTTTCATCATAACTTTGAGATTTATGATCCTTTATTAGGCCGGAAAAGGTGGAGAACTGACGCATGATGAGACAACAATTATTGCTGGAGCACTTGAGCTTACTGAGAAAACTGCTAAAGATGCCATGACGCCCATATCTGAAACATTTGCAATTGATATTAATGCCAAGTTCGACAGGTATGATTTTCTGCAAATCACCAACAAAGATAGATATATAGCAATTGCATCTCTTTTTCGACTTTGATTGCAAGTATAATTACATCTATGGACAGGGAATTAATGAGTTTAGTTTTGGAGAAAGGGCATAGCAGAGTACCAGTTTATTATGAGCAGCCTACAAACATTATTGGAGTCATTTTGGTAATCATTTTCTTTGGATACAAATTATTTTCAGCTCTTTCTAAGTGTTCCCTTTAACATGAATATGTCGTAAGCCCCTTTTTGGTACTTAATAAGCTTTTTCATATCCCTTAGGTTATTATTTTTCTAATTTTTGAGGGCTGATTGTGTTTTATTAAGTCATTTATCTTTTTAATCTTCAAGGTCAAGAATTTATTGACAATCCACCCTGAAGATGAAGTGCCTGTGAAAAGGGTTACTATACGAAGGATTCCAAGGTATCTTTTACTTAATGAACTCCAGAAAAAATAGACATATTCTGCAAAAACATTCACAATCTATCCCTTTTACTCATTGGTTGATAATAATATATATGTTTGCATGTTATAGGATTCAAGAGGCGTTGCCATTATATGATATATTAAATGAATTTCAAAAGGGTCATAGCCACATGGCCGTTATTGTAAGACGATGTGACAAGACAGAGCAGTCGCCATCTACTAACTCTGCCAAGGGTAAGTATTAGCCACTGGCATTTTTTTCCCCAAATTTTCACTCGTACGATGACTTAGCAGTCCATAGGGACATTTATAAAGCAATTTTTGCCACTTCAAAACAGGTCCCTTGCCGGAAGTGAAAGTCGACATTGATGGCGAGAAACATCCTCGAGAGAGTGCTTTAAGACGAAAGCATTCATTTAAGAAATGGAAGAGCCTTCCCGTCACTAGTAATTCTTTTAAAAGTGGTTCTCGGAGCAGGAAGTGGACAAAAGGTTTGAATTCAGACATCCTACATCTAAATGGCAATCCACTCCCAACACACTCTGAAGAAGAGGCTGTTGGCATAATAACAATGGAAGATGTCATTGAAGAGCTTTTACAGGTACCATTACCTCTTACCATATTTACCAAACTTGATTCCATTTTTGTCGACAGTACCTCACACATTTGCTTTAAAAATATGACCTTGGCCAGGAAGAGATCTTTGACGAGACAGATCATCATTACGAGGACTGATGACCATGTCAGACGTCTGGATCAGTGGTGGTATAAAATGAGATGAAAGAAGGAAAAGCTCAATATAGGCTTATGATGAATCAGCACCATGGGACAAGAAATAAGAAACTAGTAGTGTACATTAATTGTCAAGTACTCACTTCACTTGTCATGTTTACTTCTTTTCTGATCTTTCCTCTTATTTTTCCTATTTCTAGCTTTTTCTTCAGATTTGTGCTTCCTACTGTGCCTTTTATTTGATCTCTCAGGGTGGTCCTTTTCGTTCTTTCCATGTTCATGGGGATCTGAATCAGAAGAAGATTCATCAGACTTCAGGGAAGAAGGCTTTTCAGGACCCAACTTGACACGATCATCCATTCCAGTTCAGCTTGTTGACGGCTTCGCTAGGGACGCGGAATTTGTAGGTAGATAAGGTCTAGTTTCATCCATCCTAGAACCTATAGAACCTCGACTGCACTTCGCCCTGTCATCCTAAAATCGGTTTAACCATTGAACTTTTTACTGATAAAAATCTAAATCAACATATATAGCCTACGTGAGGGGTGACTTCACATGCAAAGAGACTCATCATGTGAATCCACTAATTCTCCCCCAACATAACAACTTTTTGTATAAATGTGGTACAAACCTTGACTAAAGAAATTCATCGATCTCATTGTCTCTTAGACCTTCATGTTCCCTTGAATAACTACCCTCTGCTACTGCTTTGCTTGATGAGCATGAAGAACTAACATTGCTCTCATGCCTCCTATTTCTGCTTCTATAAGGGATGCTAATATCCACATCAGTTCTGCTATTCCCACTATGGTCATTTGATCTTGACTTTAGCCTATCATTTAGTTCCATCTCCTTTTGTCGAACTCGCCACATCTCATTCACTTCAACACCTCTATTTGCTGAAAAAGAGGGGAGAAGAAACATATCCAGATAATTTACACACATTAGCATCAAAATGTAAAAGTTAAAAAATTCATTTATAGGGGATTCGTCATTATTCTTGAAGCACATGTTTCCAACATTTTGTCCGATACATTCAACATTATAACTGATCTTACTGTAAACCAAGCACAGTTGCGGCGAGGAACCGTGAATTTGGGCGACCCCTCACTTTAGGGTGCTGAAGAAAAACATGGATGCCATCCCTCTCTGCTTGTCGTCTACGTTCGGCTGCTTCTTTCAAAAGAATTGCAGCTATTCTGTTTTCTGTGATGCAGAAATAGCATTGTTCATAAACAGATTTCATTAACAGATGCAATTTTTTTTTACCAAGCGGCAATTTACCCATGTCAAAAATTGATCAGATCCAACCAAAAACTATGATCACATGTGCAAATCTTATCCTTTAATTGCTCAAAAAGAAGAAACTCTGATACGTTGGAATGCAATACTAACAGCTCAAACATTAATATAAACAACGTTCATTTGATCTAACTGATGCAGTAGAAATTGATTAACAGAAGACAAGAGAAAGAAGAGGAAGAGAGAAGAAGACACGGAATCCTCAAAAATTTTCCTCCATAATTCATCATTTCCCATGCCTTTCCTGTATATTGGCATAAGGAATGGCGGCGACAAAGAAGTTTGCTACAAGCGGAGCAGTTACAACAGTCCCATAAAACGCCCCGTGTCACTAAAAACACTCATCACCTTAAACGCTCCGTTTAAGATAACCAACTAGAATGCGTTCTCTTTTTTCCATATCCCCCGATTTATCGAACAGAATTCTTAATAAGAAACTGCTTTTTTTTTTAATCCAATGTCGTTTGACACGCTGGCTGTATCACCCTCAATTATGAGTTAATGATCGACTTTAAAAAAAAAATTTGGATGTCGTCACTGTATCAAGCAATACCAATATATATTTTTCGTAAACTAGTAAAAATAAGAGTATTTACTGTAGACAAATAAAGACAAAAAATATATATTTTTTAATGGGTCAAACTAGCGGCATCAGGAAATTTTAAAAAAACAATTTTTTTACGACGAAAGCACTAGTGATATTTAGAAAAAAAACTGTTGTAGAAATAATAATTTGAAGCTTTGATCATTGTTTCTAAAGATTTTGAACCGTTGGAAGATTTAAACCATATAAATCAACGAGAAAAAAGAAATTTCTTCTTTAATGTCGAAATCGACATGAAAAGTCACCGTAAATAACAATATCGGTAACTATTATGTACGATGTCTAGGGTTTTCAATTGAAAATAAAAACAAAACAAAAAAGACACCGCAAAAAGAAAAAAGAAAGAAAGAAAAGAATAACAAAATGGAAAGTAATGTAAATTTTAATGAGAATTTGAACCAAAAAAAGAAAGCATTTAATTCCTCTTATATATATATATTTTACGTCTTGAGTTATAGAAATTAAATACTTCTATTTTTTTTAAATTCTCAAAATTTCTTTATGATAAGGTTTATGTTGAACTGGCCAAGTATCCCATGAAGTAGTAACATCTGGAGGAGACCATTCTTCAAATGGGATAACTTTGTTAAGCTGGCAAAGAAACTTTCAGATTTCTCTATAATGAAAATCAGAATTTCTGATATCATCAGGAAAAATCTTGTAAATCCAAGCAGTAAGAAAAGATCCTAACCGAGTTGATTTTCTACATTGCATGAAATATTGGGGCTTGTAAAAGATAATTATCATATAAAGTCCCGATTTTTCATGATAAGACTGATTTATCATGTTTAGCCATTGTGGTAAAGGATGAAACCAGCTTAGAAAGGTGAAGATATTCTAATGTTCAGGAAATTAGATAGTAAAGGAGATCAGGAACAAGAATTGTATGACAATATGGAAAAGAAGTGTAAGGTACCATAAAAACCATTTTAATTCTTCTGGTTGTTCAACAAATTCAAACTTGATTGGGTGTATAAAAGGATAATCTAGATGTACACCCTATGGCTTGAGAATAAGTCCTCCAAAATTTTTAAAAACCTGAATATGATATTCAAACATCATTTCTTTAGTCTTTTGGTGAAAAGTTTTTTGATGAACAAGGTTCATAACTTTTGGCAGGAATTCTAGGTTGAGGTTAGGAGCAAATGATAAGAGGTATGAAAGGTTGAGGATGAAGAGGCTGGTCTGTACATTATTATAGGTCTGGGCCAAAAAGTTCTTTTGTAAGCAAAGATTTTTTTCTTGGGCCTGGAAAGGAAATCAGCAAGGATGTTTTCCTTTACTTTGATATGCTTAGTATCAAAAGAGAATTTTGAAAACCATTCAGCCCATCTAAGGAGCTAAGGATATGGGACTATCTTTTGTTTGAACTTGAGCATTTGAGGGAAGGATGACATATCCATTTCAACAAGGAAATGATATCCTGCAAGATGAAATTCAAACTTTAAGATAACCTTTTTTAACTGCCAGAATTTTCTTGAAGGTGGAATGATAATGGATTTCTCCTTCTGAAAATCTTCTACCTTTGAATCCACAAAGATGTATTTTGCCTTCTTTTTCTTCAAGTAATATTGCACTCTACTATTTATCATTGGCGTCTGTCTGTAAAACCCTTTTCCCATTGGAAAGAATTTGGAGTAGAGGTAAATCTTGTAGCATTTCTTTAAGCTTTTGTACTGCTCTTGTCTAAGAAGATGACTATGTAGGAGGCTCTTTCTTAAGCATTTTTCTTAGGGGATTAATATACTTAGAAACTTTAGGAATAAAGTCTCTAAGATAATTAACAATCCCTAAGAATTGTTGTACCTTTTTTTAGACAGGTTTTCATTTGGAAACTTAAGAAGCTCTTATGAAATATGAGGCCCTGGAGAGTACTGTCTATCTTTCAACTTCATTCCCATAAATTCAATTTCTGGTTTATTTATTTGCATTTTTTTCTGAAAAAATTATCCTATATTTGAAAATAAGGGATTTGAATTCTTCTAAGAGTCGAGCATGAGATTCTTCTTCTAGGCTATAGAGTAGAACGTCATCAATGTAGATTAAAGTATTTTTCATAAAAGGTTGGAAAATATTTATCATTGCTTTTTGAAACAGTGAAGGAGCAGTCTTTAACCCAAATGGCATAACTTTCCACTGAAAATGTTTGTTAGGAATACAAAACCCTGTTTTGGTTCTATCATCAGGGTGAATTCCTAATTGCCAAAATCTTGCATTGAGATCAAACTTGGAAAATATTCTTGCTTTAGCCAGGCTAGAAAAAAGAGAATTTCTATTTGGCAATAGAAACTTGTCATCTTGAAGGAAATCATTAAGAGGCTAGTAATTGATAACCAGTCTTAATTTTCCTTTGATTTGTTCTGATCTCTTATTCACATAAAAAGCTTCACATGCCTATTGGGAATTTGATGGTTCAATCAGATCTTGTTGTTAAAGTTCTTTGCATTCTTGTTCTGCTAACAATAAATGATCTGGATTCATTCCCATATGGCTAGCTTTTATAAGGTTAATGTCTTCATTTTTCTTAAACGGAAGGGTAATAAAAAATTTAAAATTTTTCCATAAAGGGTTTGACATTTGAGTAGGAATTCTGAATGAGAATTTGCAAAGGAATTTTCTTTTAACTCCTGAATGATTTGAAGAATTTTTTCTAACTAGATAGAAAAAAGCTTGGGTGTAGAGACAAAGGGTTGAAATAGATTTTTGAAACGTAATCCATCAGGAAGGATTCTCGAATATTAGGCCTTTGTGTAGAAGTCAAAACCTACTACAATGTCTTTTCCTGGGAGTTTTGAACCCACTATTGTAGTTCTAACACTACATCTTGGAAAGAACTTAATAGTGATGGGTTTACTGATCAAATGAGTAGCAAAAGGATGATCTGCAGCAGAATTAAAATACCTAACATATGGCTTCCACCAGTCTGGAGGTAACACATCTGGATTCATGATTGTTTCAGCTACTCCAGTACCTATAAAGGCAATTATAGTAATGGGTTTACTATATCTGTCTAAATAGATTTTCACAGGAATATGAGGAACATGTACAATACTACTATGGTTTTTCTAAACTTGGGCTTGCAGTAAATGAACATCTAAATTATCTGATCATGAATCTGAGATTTCATTAGAATGAACAGGAATAGTCCGATTTGAAGGTTCATCTTCAATCAAGCAAACGGACTCTATATCATCTTTCTATTGAATCTTTATTCCTGATTGTTGGATCATCTGTGTAACCTTTTTTGCTTTCTTCTTGCTCTTAGGATAGTTTTTTTGAAAAATGTCCTTTTTGATTACATGGCATCGGTCAGACTTTGTTGTTGATTTTCGCTTCTTTTTGAGATATCTCCATTATGGCTTCTTTCTCCTTTTCCATCTTAAAGAGATTGTGTTCTTTGAAAAAGAATACCTTTTAAAATGTTTCTTCTTCTTAGAACAACAATCTCAAAGCTTGTCTTTGGAGCATTTGTACTTTAGACGAGATTCATCACATGCTCGATCAATTCTTTTATCACCATGGAGATAATCTTTGAATATTTTCCTCCTGTTGCAAATGTCTTCTAAAGCAATAAAGACCTCTTGCTGGATTTCTCCAACTATTAACTGGAGAATGTCTCTATTTTATCTTTGGAGAGCTTGATTAACTGCAACTTAAAGAGGATCTGGAAGAGAGGAAAGAATTACTAGCTTTAAATTTGAATTTAGGCCTAAAGTATGAAATAATTTTATCATTATGTTAAAGTGCTTTACCAGATCTCTTCTGCTATATGAACAGCATTTTCTTTTGTAAAACTCTCTTCTTTTGAGGGTTAAAAGATCATATAGATTTCTCACAAAGTGATGTTAAATAATTCGAATTGGTTGGGCAAGATCTTGAAGAACCAGGAATTGCATTTGTTCTTGTTGACTAATAGAATTCCACCAATCTCGTAATATTCCAGTAAATCTAAATACAAGCTCCATGAGGATATTGTAATTACTTTTTTCAGTAAACTTGCGAGTTTCAAGCCAAGAATGAAATTCTTGAATTTTATCTGGCCATTTTTCTTGTGGAATGTCATCAAGAGTAAAGTTGGTTCTTCCAATGGAAGTTGTTTGTATAGAGCGTTGTTGTGATGAAGATGATTCTGGTGCTTCTGGCATATCTTCATCATCTGATTGTTCCACTTTTGAATGAGTTTGTAAAACCTTTGAAAGACTTTCTTCCTCCGATTGACTTTCTGATGAAGATTTTGATGATGAACTAGAATCTGACCAATCAGTATCTGATTATTTTTCTTGAAGCTGTAAAGCTGAAATCTTTGGAATCACCGATTCTTTATAGTCCTTTAAAAAAATTTTCAAAGGATTTTGATTTTGTTGGATCATTAAGGACTTAGAAGCTTGTTTTGGAGGAGGTGCCTTTGGAGGTGAATTGTCAACAATTGGTCTTTTGCAAAGTTTGATTTCTTCTTCCTTCTCAGCTATGCCAGATTCTTCAGTAGTTTTTTTCTTTTTCTTTTCAGCTTCTTTTCTTTTAATTTCTAGAAATACTTCATAAGTTCTTGGCTTGGTTCTTTTTGGAAATTTTGGGAAGGAAATACCAACTCCTTCAGCTGGAAGAGGATTCTTTTGTCGAATTGAAGGAAATAGCTCAATTATATCTGATCTTAGAGATAGTACTGGAATTTTCCCAGTTTCTTGGAGTGTCTTGATTTGTTCTTTGAGATTTTGTATTTCTTTTTCTCTTTGTGCTAAATGAGAAAAGAAATCTTGACCTGGCACGGCTGGTTCTTGTGCCACAACATCTAACCTTTTTTGCAACAGATTAATAATGTCTTTCACCATCTTTGTATTGTCATCAACTTTGGCTTCAACAGTTAAAATTTTTGAATCAATCTTTTTCAAAGCATGATTTTGGGCTAAAGCATTCTCAGTTTGCCAGTTGAGAGTGGCTTCTACAACACTTATCTTTGTCGGTGCACCAGAAATATCTGTTTGAATTTTTGAGGGAATTTTTGGTGCATGGGTGTAATTTTTCTCATTGTATTCATCAAGAGGTGGAAACTCCTTATCATATAATGTTTTTTCAGAAGGTTGCAACGCACATACAGCAGAAGTTGTTTTTTGTTCAGGCAAAGGATTTTTCTGAACCCATTTGTTGAGTTTTTTGTAACATGGTTGAGAAAAAGGTTTTAGTTTTCCTTGGAGAATGATATTTTGTGGTTTAGATGGTTTCTAATTTTGAGGAGGAGGTTTGCAAGGTTTTAGAGAAACTTTTTGAACTGGTGATGGTAAATTAGCTGAATAATCTACAAGATAAATAAATTTACCATTATCCTTATCAAGTGGTCCGATGTTTGGATCTCCCTCCATCCATCTTTTGTAAAATTATGACTGAGTGGACTTTTTGTTCTTCTTTTTTCATGGTTTTGAGGCGGAATTGTCCATACCATCAATCCATGCACTAATTCTACCACCAGCACATAATTCATATGAACAATGTAGATCCCGCAAACAATGTCCAATATTCTCATCTTTAAACATATACAAAGGTTTTCCATCAGCAGAAAAACTTTTTATAATGTTTTTTTCTAGACCGGGATCACAAAGGGCACAGCAACATTCAAAGTCTTCTCTATTATGCTCTGCAACTGGACTTGCTATTGGTTGCATCATAAGTTGTGTAGGAAAGATTGAAGGACCCTTAGGACTGTGAAGATGGCCGTGATCAAACTTTATTTATGTAGCTCCATCTCCCTTGGATGTAATCTAACTTTTGGTAGACTGAATGAGTTGACTATGCTTATGAATTTGTTTATAGTTAGTAACCTATTTTTCTGAGAGAAGTTTAATAAGCTCCTTCTTGGGGATTTGTCTAGGAATATGAACATAATGAGGTTGATCATTTGTGTTAACAGATATGAGCAAAGAATCTCCTGTTCCATGTCTTGATAGATTGAAAGCATGATCTTGGACTTTATGAACAATCTGATAGTGTGTAACAGTCCGATTTAGACCCTAATCAGAATGGTGGTTTCGGGACCACGAATTTGAGTCAAAAAAATATTTAAATATTATTATTCGTGTTTATTATATGTGAATTTGCATGTGTGAAAATTTCGTACGAAAATTTGATTGTTTGTGTGATTAATTTGATAAAAGGACTTAATCGCATAAGTTGAAAACTTGATAGTTTAAATCATAAAGGTTGATTTGATAGTGGCTTTTTAATATGGAGTATTTATGTTGCAAATAATCCTTTATTTTTGTAATGGCCAAATGTACATTTAATGCATATGTTTATGATATTATTTTTATAAGGTTAAATAAATAAAATATGTTAAATGTTAACATATAATATATTAAAACATAAAAAAATAATAATAAAGCCATGCATTCATACTTTGTTATTGCCGAAAATAAAAAAAAAGAAAGAAAAGAAAAAAGAAACAAGGTATTCGGCCATTGTTGGTTCAATTTTAAGGTATGTTTTGTTCTTGTTTTTAATGATTTTTACGTTTTAGAAATCGTTGCTTCAAATACTACTCGATCCATGCTTGAATTTTTGATTTTGGTGAATATTTTGTGTTATACCATTGATGAATAATTGTATTTTGTGATGTTTGATGATGAAATATTAAAAATATATTTTAGATTAACATATTTTATATTGGAGTTTTTGATGATTTTGAGTTATTAGTATTAAATTGCAAAAACAATAAATTGAAGGACTAAAATGCAAAATAAATGAAATGTATGGACTAGTATGAGTATGTTGAAAATTCGGCTCAACTATGTTGTTGTGATATTTGGTGTATTTTGTGTTTTGTGCAATTTGGACTAAATTGTAAAAGTATGAAATATCAGGGGTAAAATGGTAAATTTTCCATTTGTGTTTTTGGATTAAATTGAATGAAATTGTATTTAACTGAGGTTAATTTGAAATTATATAGATCAAGAACAAAGGAAATCGGACTTGGATTGGGGAAAAACCAAAATAGTCGAATAGCCGATTCGTAACGTCCATCGATATCCGAGGTAAGTTTTAAGCAATTAAACATGGATTATTTTGAAAATAGAATGTTTTACTGTGATGATTCAAATTTTATAATCTATTATTATGTTAGTGGAATGTGATATATATAAATGATTTAATGTAATTGAGTTTTATTTGATTGATTTGAAAACCATGAAAGTGTGTATGTATTACATGGAATGATTCTATAGTTTGGATACTAGGGCTTTGAGCCTAGCAAGCTTTTTGCTGGTGACATTGATCGGGCTTCGTGCCTAATAGGCTTATTGCCGGTGAATAAATATCAGACCTTGGGTCTAGCATGCTTTCTGTCGGTGTGTAATTAGGCTTATGCCTAGTAGGTTTTATGCCGGTGATTTGTTTTCAATTCTATGATTATAAGAGTTCAAGTTACTATGGATATTGAGCAAGTGAAATTCAGTTGAATGACGTTGTATATGTTCGGCCACGTAGGTAAGTATATGTGAGCTTATATTGAACTTGAATATTCGATTACATGTGAGTTTATATTGAATTTGTGTATTCGGTCATATGTGAAGTTAACTTGAATGTGCATATTCGGCTATATGTGATGTTCTATTGAATTTGAACTATAGGTTACATATGATGTTTTATTTAACTTTTATATATTAGGCCATATGTGAGTCCATTAAGAATTTTGTGTATTCGGCCATACATGTAAGTGCTAATGTGATAACATATTTGTTCTTGTATAATTGGCTATATAGGAAATAAATATATGGTGATATATATATATTCAATTTTGAACATTCGGCTAAGGTATCTTAATGTGTTAATAAGTAATATTATTGATATAATTCGGTTAGTTGAATGTTTTGATTATTCATTGAGTTGTTTATTGTGCTTAAAGCTTACTAAGCTAAGTTAGCTTACTCTGTGTGTTTGTTTATTTTGTTTTATAGATTTTGGTTGTAAGTCACGAGCTTGGGGATCATTATCGAAGTCATCCACACTATCATCAACTTTCGGTACTATTAAAAGTTTATTTTCGAACTTATGGCATGTATAGGCTAATATGTATTTTGTTCAACTTTGAATATGTATATATATTGAGCCATGTGAATATGGCTTATCTTTAGAGTTTGGATATGGTTATGTTTGGCAATGATTTATCTCATTTTGATTATAATGATATGTGAAGTGAATGAAAAGTAAATGTGAATGGTATTATATGTGCTGGTAATAGCTTGAAATGATAAGTGGAATTGGCTGTGGTTGGTCGCTTGATTTTGATATGTTTAAATATAAATAAATATGGTTTGATGATTTGATTTTGATGTATGTTTATTCATTTATAAACGTGAGCTCAGGTGTTAGCATGTTTAATGTATACTAGAAATGCATGATATGAGGCATGCCTATATTCGAATATGCAAAGATTAATCTAGTTCGGTTTGCATGGAAAAAAATGTATAAGTACTATAATTAGTTATGAGTTTATTAATGGTGAATTATTGAGATTTTATTGTTTAATAATGTTTGTAAGTGAGACATTGATAAATGACCATTTGAATAATGATTTTATACAATAGTACAACATGAGCATTATATATATATTTGCAAAATTGATAATTATGTGTACGTATATACATGTACTTTGATTGTTAATTCGAATGATGTTTTGGGTATATAATGAAAGTATATGCGTATGTTTATATTTGTTAATGAAAATGTGATTATTTGAAAGGTATAGATTCGGTTAAATTTTGAGGTATGATTCGTAAATGTAATATGATAAATAAAGCATGTTTAATATTTAATTAGCCATGTGCTTTATATATATTTATGAGTATGAATTGTATGAATATGTGAATGTTTGGAATTTTATTTTTGCTCAGTAATGCTTCGTAACCCTAATCTGACGACGGGTACGGGTTAGGGTGTTACATAGTGAAAGGTTGCAACTATTGTAGATGGTACTTCAGGTGCTCCAACTATCTGAATCTGACTTTGAGAGCTTCAAGCAAATTTGGATCTGCTAATGCCATCGTGAAATTTGAGAAAAGAGTAACCATAACAAGGCCAGAATTTAAAGTGGCTTCAATAGTAGCAATATAGACATGCTAATATTCCAAATATTTGGAATCCAACAAAGAAATTCTTGCTACTACAGGTTTGCCTTTTGTACCATGCTAATTTAGTGCAATCAAACTGCTTCAAAATAGATATGAGAGTAACCTGCTTGTAACCATTGTAACACCCCTTAACCCCGAACCGTCGCCAGAGCAGAATTACTAGGCATTACCGGACGTATCGAACGATTTATAACAATTCTTAAATAAATAACCAATATATTAAAATAATTCATAAAATTTATTAGTTTGTTTACCAAATGACTTCATTTTTTTTATAAAAATTTCGGCAGCATTTTTGCTTATTTTTACATAAAACCCCCTGCAAATTAAAACCATATAGTTCCCAAATATCACCAATTCATTTCACATTCACATTTTCTATTCTAAATACTTCTAATCAAACTCAATCTACACAATATCAATTTAAAATTTAACAATGTACTAATTAGATAAAATAGATAGACTTCTTTCATTAAAATCCATAAACTTTTAATACTAACATTTTTAACCATTATATATTAAAACATAATAACCTTTATACACAATCTATGTACATGCCACCTTTACCAAAGGAAAAATACATCACCAAGTTTTGCCGAAGCCGGGATTAATCTGGATGCTGAACCGGGACCTTTGACTTCTATCGACCTGCGCACGGAAACAACCGTACGCTGAGTAATTCATACTCAGTGGTATTACCATAATTCAAATTATAACAATAATGTACATGTAATGCATAAATCGTATATACAATTTAAATTCAATATTTCAACAATAGCAATTCATCAACCAATATCGTATATCCACAATTTGAGTTTGAATAAATCACGAACCTTAGGTTCATTTCTCAATCTCATTTCACATTTCAATTCACAATTCAACTTTTTCATATCATTTCAATAGCTCGTTTGACCAACTCGTTCGGTTTATCATTTCATCATTTACCCTATTAACAAAACTTGGACTTTGGCGGATACACGGATCCAACCAAACACACCAGAATGGCACCCAGTGCCTCATCGGATAGTTCGAAGCAATAGTTGACACCCAGTGTCTCATCGGCAAAGCCGAAGAAAGTTGGTACCCAGTACCTCATCGAATCTATCCGAAGAAATATAGTGACACCCAGTGTCTCATCGACTCGAGGTCGAAGTATCCCTGAACTCTTCCAATCCTATGGCATGCCAACTATATCCGACTCAGCCCGACTAGTTAATAGGGTATTTAAATCACATATATTCTCAATTCAATCACAATTTCTTACACTTTCAATTCAATCATTTTTCCACCTTCAATCAATAATTATTTCACAAATTCACACATTTTCACAACTCAATACATTTCCATACAATTTAATACCATTCACAATTCGATTCAAATTCATTTCCCGTTTTCAATCAACAAACAATTCAAATATTAATTCATATAAACTATTCAATTTAATTCCCACTCATAATAATAATAATACTAATAATAAATTAATACTAATATTATACTTACCTCACATTTCATTTACTAGACACATAAATTAAAATTTAGCATTTAATAATAAATAACTTGAATTAGAGTAATACAAACCGTTATTCTCCCGTTTTAGTCCTCGATAACTTTCTCCTTTCCTTTTGACGCCGATGCCTCGGGTTCTTTGTTAGCTACGAAAATAATAATTTGTAATATTAATTACAGCACTAATTATAATAAATAATTGAATTTCTATTCAATTTCTTCCTAATTCTCAATTTAATCCTAACTAAATTCACTTACTTTCCTAATTCAATTCACACTCTATTTCTATTCAAATTTCATCCAAACTAAAATTTAACTATCAAAATTTCAGCATATTTTGGTAATTTCGAATTTCCCTCAATTTAGTCCCTAAAACATAAAACTTATAGTTTCTTTTACAATTTAATCCCTTTTTCAATTCTAACTTAAAATTCCTTCAAGTTAATCCCTAATTCATCTCTTTTGTTCAACATAAACTATACTTGAAAACCTATGAACTTACAAAATATCAACTTAATTCCATCAAAACTTTGTTTTAAAGCTTTTAAAACATTAGAATTAAGAGAAAAGGGCTAATTTGACTTACCAATCAAAGCTTTAAACCTTAAACCTTCAATTTTTCCTTTTTCTTTCTTTTTTCTTCTTTCTCCCCTGTTTCTTCTCTGTTTCGTCTTTGGCTATTCTGTTTCTTTCTTCTTTTGTTTCTTTTATTCTTTTATTTTAACTTACTTTACTTTATTTCCTTTATTTTATTTCTTTTGTTTTCTTTTATTTAATTACTTTAATATAATAATTAAAACAAATATCTATTTAGTAATTAAATATAAGTATTACAAATGTATGTATTTTATTAATACACTTGTATTAAATATCACCATACATTTGTCTTTATTTAATTTATTTCTTAATATAATATTTATAATATAATTAATTTAATAATATCCTTTATAATTAATTTATATATTTATATAAATAAATAATATAAAAATCTAAGATTTTTACAATGTTATGCCGCCTCAACTTCCAAATGTGGCTTAATTGCCCATTTGGTCCCTCTTATTTTCTTTTGATCTATAATTAAACATTTACCCTTTATTCAATTTAATCATTTTTCCTAATTATTCTTAATTAGATTAAATTCATCTATCTAAAACTTAATTAAACACACAACTAGTCTCGTAAATATTTCTAATAATTATTTTCGGACTCAATTTACTAAGACGGAGGCCCGATATTATACTTTTTCGATGCCCGTGAATTTTGGGTCATTACAACCATTCTCTAGGAAATTCTGACGGAATTTCAAGAGTAACAAACTGTTCAGAAGAGGAGGCAGAAATATGATAACAATCAAACCGTGATGCTTGAATATATTCTTTTACTTGCTTAGAAGAACTGTGGATCAAAGTCTTTATTGACTTAATGGGAGAAAATGGGGACTTTTTATAAGCAGAATAAGGATTTACAGTAGGAAGATTTGTAAGTTGGATCTTATCTTTCTTTTTAAGATAGTTTATTTCATATAAAGAGGAAATCTTTTTTTGCTGAATGAGACTTTAAAGGAATACTAGGCATTGAAAGAGAAGTGGAAGAGGTAGAAGGTCGTGACAACATTTTATCAGACATAATTGGAAAAACTTCTCTCTAAATTGTTCTTCTAAAAAAATAAAATTCATGAGTTTTTGAGTAGTTGCTGGCTCTGATACCAATACAGGTGAGAATCTTAGACTGAATTCAATAAATAAGAACTTGTAGCAGGTATGCTATGCCAAAAAATACAGACCATCCCTCTTGGTCATTTACACAGATACTGCTTTTTAACTACAAATACTTACTTCAAGAAACTTCTTGCAATTCTCGACAATATTGACATCTTTTGATCAGAGTTTTAACATTTCTGATGTGCAGGATCCATATATGGCAAGCACAGAGCATAATCTATTATAACTCTATAATTTAACTCATGTATCCATCTCTGTCTAAAAGAAAATTTAGATAGAAAGAAAGAAAGAAACTTAGAAAGCCATGGATTAAACACATTGATATTTTATTAGATAGAAGACTCAATGATCTTACAAGATAGAAAACATCCTCTTTTATAGATGGAGGAGATAAGAAAACAGCCAAAATAGTTATAATGAAGACACATAATTATTAAAGCAAAAGCAAAAATGAAGGACTCAAGCAACAGTAAAGATTCCTAATAATAGTACATCTTCTTGACATAAGTAAAGATAAAAGTAGATATTCTTCAGAGAACTTTAGCTATTGGCACTGGAATAAGGAAATTGTGCACTGTCAAGTGAACTTTCACTGTAATCATCTTTACACATATCCTCATATTCAGACTTATCTTCTTGGATCCTTATCTCGTTGAGATTGATTTGATTGCAGTACTAAGGATAGTCTTGAGACCATTCTGATGGATCTATTTCTTTTTTTCCCTTCTTCTTCTTAATTGAAAATCTTAATCGTTATACATAATTACACCAATGTCACTGTTTACGGTGGCTTTTCGTGTCGATTTTGACACTGGAAAAGAGATTTCCTCATTCTAGTTGACTTCTATGGTTCAGATCTCCCAATAGCCGACTCCAAATCTTCTAAAATAATGATCAAAACTTTAAACTACTCTTTCTACAATAGTTTTTTAAAATATCACTGGCGCCACCTGATATGATGACAACACCTAAAAAATATATTTTTTAAAAAAATTTAATGGTTGTAGTTTTGACATACCGACACACCAATTTTTTTTTTTAATAATTACTTGTTCTAACAACATATGGGCAGCACCAAAAAAAATTTTAAAAATTTTCCAGTGTTGCTTGACAAATCGGTAACACCCATTCAAAAAAATTTTCTCCACAATGAATACTAATATTTTTCACAGGTATTACGAAAAATACATAATGGTGTCGCCTGACACAGTAGCAGCACCAAAAAATTTCTTTTTTTTAAAAAAAAAATAATCAATCATTGACTTATCATTGGGAGGTGATACCACCGGTGTGTTAGGCAGTACCGACGGACACTGTAAATTTTAAATCATTTTCGTATATAATTTTTCACTTGAGTTATTTAAAAAAAACCATAAGAAACCCAATTCCTTTTTTAGAATTTCCCGAAGATGAGATGAAAAAGGGAAGAAATTTACCAATTTAACGAAAATGAACCGATGCAATGTGAAAGTAAAGTAAAGTAAATAAATTCAATTAACACAGCCACTTAGCTCTCCAAGAAGAACTGATCCTCTACCACCATTGATCATCTCTACCATGGTTAGGTTAGATATTTCTTAATTTTAATTTAATACAGTTGATGGTCTCTTCTTATCTTAGTTACTGACGGGTAAAAGTCATTTATCTATACAACTGTATTGATTTTCAGCATTTAAAATATTATCACTAAAAGTATAGTTCCAACTATGCATATTCAATTTTAATGCAAAAACCACATGTTGTAGTTGAAATTTCGTTACATCAACTCATACTGCCTATGTTATTCTCAATCAACTGGGGGAGCTCTGTAATATGTTGGCACTATTATAAGGAAAAACATTTTTCGAATTCTTTCAGCCTTGATAATGGGGAAAATGATGACTGTTGCACTCTAAAATACGTTCACAAAACATGTCAGATTTGCCTTTAACCATTTCTAGGTATCAAAATGTCAATAAAATAATGCTTAATTAAAGATAAACACCAAAATCAATCAAGCCCTAGTCCTTATACGTTTGGGGGCTATTTTACACATCTAACCCAAAAAAAATTAATATTTATAAAAATGACCCTAGTTCAAAAATAATTACCAAAATAACCTCAAATGAACAATAAGTTTGTGTTTGGGGAACCCAATGATTGACACCTTGTAACATCTCGAAATAGGGCCTAAACGGAACAGTGGTTGTGAAACCACAAATTCGAGGTAGAAAAATTTATTTTATTATTATTTTGAGGTTCATGGTATGATTGCATGATTGTGTGAAAATTTCGTGATGAAATTCTATGCATAAAGTGCTTAAGTTGAGGTTAGGGACTAAATCGAATAATTTACAAAACTTGCATTCTAGAAGTTTTTAGTATGAAATTGCTTTGGAATATTAATTAGGAGGGTTTAAATAACAATTTGACCAATTTTAAGTTCATGGACAAAAATTAGGACATGAAAGGAATTTTTTAAAGTTTAGTAAGGAGGGGCAATTTGGTCATTTGGATATTAAATGAATTAAAAAGGGAAAAATAACACAAAAATGGTCATCTTCTCAACTAGTTTCTGCCAATTTTTGCTCTCCTCCATAGCTGGGGTTTCTTCAATTTTCAAGCTTCATAGTAAGTGATTCCAAGCCCCGTTTTTAATGATCTTTACGTTTTTGGAGTCCCGGTAACTTGATTAAGCTTATTCTAGCAATAATTCAACCTAGGGTTCATATTTGGAAAAATACCCAAAGCTGAAATTTGTGTATTTTGGTGTTTTATGATATAATATGAGGTTTTAAATTATGTTAAACAACTTATGCTACTCGGTTTTAAGTGAAAACGAGTAAAAGGGCTTAAATCGGAAAAAAATACCAATAGTCATAAGTATATGTTAGAGTGTGATTTTGATATTGCCATAGAAGGGAAAAATGATCAGCATGTCATAAAACATAATAAAATAGGATGAAGTTTAATTTACGAGCCTTGACGCAAAAGTGCAAATATGTGAAAGTTTAGGGGTAAAAATATAATTTTTCCAAAGTTTGGGTCAAGGACTTTTTTAATAAATGTGAATATTAAATAAGTTAAATTTGCTATTATAGATCAAGAAGAACGAAATTCGGGAGAAGATCGGGGAAAAGAAAAAGTAAAGGACTAAATTGTAAAGTTTAGTCACATTTTGTATCAAGGTAAGTTGCAGTAAATAAATGCAATATTCTTTTATTTTACATTATTATTGTCAATTTCCAGCATTTATATATTTATGTTATGAAAATATTTAAAGTCGAATTTAAGGTGAAGTGACAGAGGAAAAGTGTTAGAAAGCCCCGGTTAAACCCTAGGAATGTTAGGATATTAGGGTTGACAGGACAGAACAGAAATGAGCCATGTAAGTCCTTATTAGAAATATGGCTTTGGAGACAGGATTGAGCCATGTAAGTCCATATTATATATGGCATTGGAGACAGGAATAATTCATGTAAGTCCATGTCAAAGACATGGCATTGGCAGGATATTGAAAGACAGGAACGACCCTAGTATTCTTAGTATTCCGAGTGGTTCAACGGGTCAGGGTACGAGTTAAATTACAGTGAATTAACAGAAAAGGAAAAGTAGATTATATTTATGAAAAGGAAAGGTCAGGTAAGAAAGAAGGTAAGGGAATAAAGAAGAAGATAGAAATTGAGAAGTAAAGAAATTTATGATGTTAGATGATATTATGCATAATTATCCATTATGTTGAATGTTGTGATTTATTTGCTTGTAAGATTTTTAAGCCTAGTGCTTAATCTCTTTATTTTCTTCTTCTTATAGTACTTATCTAGCCACTCGGGGATCGAAGGAAACGTCGGAGGCCGATCACACTATCAAAGAAATAACTCGGTATAATTAGATGTTTTGTTTTGGGTATGGCATGTATAGAAACTTAGCTACTTTTGATATAATATGAACAATGAATGATGTGTAAATACTTGCTAGTGATTAGCTAATAAAATGGCCGATGATATACATGTTTATTAATATGTATGATTGAATGGTGATTATCACATGAAAATTATGAAAAATGTGAAAGTAACCTAAAAATAGATTCAAGTAACAGAAATGATGTAACTTTGAAAAATAACTAAAAATTGTAGAAACATAGTTTGAAGATGAATAATATATGAAATTAAATCTTATTATGTCTATTTTCTTATGGAATAAGCAAAACAGGTAAAGGTTTTGTATTTTATAAGATATCTGAGTTTTAGTGAAATAGGGCCAGAGCGATTTCTGGATCCCCTATTCCAACTTTATAAATTCACCATAAATTTTAAAAAAATAATTAGGTGGTTTACTTTATATTCCTAGAATCCTTATTGAATCTAGTTTTAATAGAAACAAACGGTACAGTATATGAATTTTGTACAGAGAGAAAAGTGGTTCGTAGTAAGTAGAGGCTAGTGCAGTCGAATTCTGAAACAGGAGTAACTTTAACTAATAAACTGTACTAATTGGCTAAGTCAAAAATTCTAGAAAAAAATTAGTAGATATATATATGAGTCTAGTTTCAGGAAAAATTTACGGATCTTAATTTCGAGTTTTGAAACTCGAGAAATGAATTTTTAAGCAACCATGGCACAGAAAAATAATTTATTCCGAAAATTAAAATAAGTGGTTTAGAGTTGTTTAAAAGGTAAGATAAGTTTAGTAACACCTCAAGCTTGAATCCGGTGACGGTTTCCGGCATGGGGGTGTTACACACCTTCTCGTGGTTTGGCCCCATGATTGCCTGATGATTGTATTAGGCTTTAAAAAATTAATTTTTTTGGGACATGAATTGCCGGCATTAGGGTTTTTTTTAAAATTGTATCATATTGGTATACTAAAATACCAGTATTTAAAAAAAATTGGTATTGGATACCCAATGGCCGACACTAGAGTCCTTTTGAAAAAAATTCACCTTTTTTCCGTCCCAAGACAATTTTTTTTCTTTAGGACACTGGTGGTCGACACCACCATTTTCGGGTCTCGAAATTTTTTTTGTTCTGGGACATTGATGGCTGGTACCATCTTTTTTGAGTCCCGAAATTTTTTTATTTTGGGACACTGTTGACCGGCACCAACTTTATCAGATTAAAAAAATTTAGTTTTGGAACACTGATGGCTGACACCATTTTTATCAGATATATATAGGTGTTTTGTCTTCCATTTGAGTTTTTGTTTGCTTTATTAGTTGAAAATCAAGATTAATAATATCAGTTTTTTTTGTGAAATAAAAATTTTTGTAGATGAGTTCCCAGATTTTGTTTGTTTATGTTCATTTCGATGGAGAAATGATAAATACAACTGAAAAAGGTTATGTCTTTCAAAGTCGGAGAAAAATAGGAATGAGATTCAACAAGTGTGTTTCGCTGGCGGATTTAAAACAAAAAATCAGTACAAAAATAGCTACCCGTTGTGGGAAGCAAATGTTAAAACTTTTTTTTACAAATTTTCGGTTTCAACAGATTTACTCAAGTTCTTGGAAATGAAGCTTGAAGATGATAATGATCTAGGGACAATGATAGCAATTTATTGCCCCCTAAGATGGATAATCCTAGCCCGGTTGAGTTGTTCGTAGAGATAGCTGAACTGGATCCCATTCAAGTTGTAATTCTAGCAAGCTAATGTTCTAGTGATCAGTTGCGTTGTGGAGGTTCAATGCCAACTCCTAAAAATCCAAACACCAGTGGATGTTCGTATAATATCCCAAACTCTTGTACTCATCTAAAGATCCATCCAGAGGTGTTGGCCTCCATAAAAGATGGTGATAAAGAGTCTGATAATGGTGATCAGTCCCACTATAATCCTAATGATGATTTCAGTAACACCGATTTGGATGACATCCCTGAAGACATAGACGAGGAAGACCTGGTAGAGGGTGAAAATGTAAACCCTCATTCAACCGGGAACACAGGCCTCGGTATAGTTATAAGGAATAATCCAGGGTCCTTTATGACCAACGTGGATCCTGATGCAGCTCTTGCACGCGAGTTCTTGGAATATACAAATATTGTGTCAACTCATCTACTTGATAAAGAATTCGACGGTGAAGAGTTGTTCGTAGGACAACAATTTAATAACAAGAAAGGTTGTTTACATGCAATAAAAAAATTTAGCTTGAAGTTAGGTATAGAGTATAAAGTAACAAAGTCGACGCAGTTTTTGTAAGTCAGGGAATGTTGGAAAGCCTCAAGTGGGTCTAACTAGCATGTTCGAGCCGCGTTAATACAGCGGACACAAATGTGGATGATAAGGAAAATAGAAAGTCCACACACATGCACATCTGCTCATATGTCGCAAGACCATCATCAAAAGTTAGATGCAAAAACCATATGCAATTGCATCATTCTTTTAGTGAAAGACTCACCCACCATTCAAGTGTTGGTCCTTATTGTGGACATGTAAGCTCGATTCAAGTACAAAGTACTGTACCGGAAGGTATAATGGATGAAGCAAATAGTGATGTGAGAGTTGTATAGTGACTGGGATGCGTCATACAATAAGCTTCAAAGATGGGTAGTCGTGATGCAAGAGTATGTGCCTAGCACAGCAACTGATTTGAAAACACTGCCTCCTGAGACAATGATTGATTTGTAAACACTGTTGTATAAAGGCCTGGATGGGGAGATACAACCGGGGAAATGAGTTTTTCACCATTTTTTTAGACGTTCAAGCCATGTGTTAAGGCCTTCCCCCACTGCAAGCTGATGGTGTAGGTGGACAAAACCTAGTTGTACAAAAAATTCATGCAAATTCTCCTTATTGTTGTTGTACAAGACGACAACCAAAATGTACTTATGACCGTATTTTCCATCGTGGAGCATGAGTGCTTCGAGTCTTGGGAATTTTTCTTTAAAAATCTGCAGAGGCACGTTGTCAGAGAAGACAACATTTGCCTAATATCAGATAGATCGAAGGGACTACTTGTTGCGATAAGGCGATCGGGGGTTCCGTGGAGGTTTGTTTATTACATCTGGCACATTGCAGCAAACTTCGACAAAGATTATAAGAATAGATAATAGAAAAAAGAACTCGTGAACATGGGTAAAAAAATATCGTTTGTATTTATTTAAAAAATTCCTCTTCAAATTTTATTATCATGTAAGTTTTTAAAATAGTTCCAAATTGCAAATGTAGCTCATAAGTTAGAACCGCGAAGATTCAGGCAAAGGTTCGCGAGTCTTGAATCTCAGATGTTATCTTTACCAACTAACCTTCGGACATAATTAGGTAGCAAGTGGACTTAAAGTTACAATGAGGGGTTTCGGTATGGCCAGATGACGACCAACCTAGTAGAGGCGATTCGCTCTATCTTGAGGCGTACACGTCATTTGCCAATTTCTGCTGTTTTCTCGACAACATTCTATAGGTTGGTCACATTGATTCTTAGGATAGGGTTGAGACAAGCTAAGTAGATCGAGGCCAGAACGTGTACGTTGAGACTGTCTAAAAGGCCATGGTGGTAAACAAATCGAAGGGCGCAAGCGATAAACGCAGAATTGTATTCGCATGACTTAGAGACTTTCCGGGTTCAAGAATACATCGACCGCCATTCAGGGCTTCCGCCTAGGTCGTACACAGTTGATTTGCGAAATAGGCATTCCGAGTGCAGGATATTTCAAACTCTCTGATATCCGTGTGTGCATGCTCATGCAGCGTGTGCAAAAGCAAACTTAAATGTTGAACAATTCATAGACGATATCTACACGTTGCAACACACATTGCATATTTGGGGAAACAAATTTCCTATAATTCCCGATGTCTCAAACTGGGAAGTTCCAACGCCTACTTTTCGAGATGGTGCCTGGCTATAGTCTTTGTAAACATCCCAAAGGTCGATCACAATCGACGAGAATTCGAAATGAGATGGACGTCAGAGAGATGGGCGAACCCAAACTGTGCACCATGTGCCGAACATCCGGACACAACTGATCAAGTTGCCCACATTGTGTCTATGTTTTCGGTCAATCGTCTCGTAATGCCGGACTCGAAGATAACGAATGATATATTATTGAGCACATGTTCTTATAAAAACATTGTAAAAATATTTAAATTATACAAATGACATACATTATTCAAATTATACAATTGATTAAATATAATAATTAATACATATTTTTTCTTAAAAAAATAATATACAAATAATACAATCTACATACATATTTAATTTTAAACACGTTAAATATATTAATTCAACTGAAATTCAAATAAAGTAAAAAGTGAAATGAAAATGAAATTAAAATTGGGAAGGAAATGAAAAAAAATTGAAAATATATTTAAAAAAGATATATGAGTAAAATTTAAAAAAGAAATTGAACTTTTTTATCGAAATAAAGTTGAAATGAGAAATTAAAATTGGAATGAAATAAAATTGAAATTTAATAGAAATTAAAATGTACATATAATTAAAGAAGGAAAAAAATTTATTTCAAATTACGGGCCTACAAAAAATAGCCTTTGAATGGCTGGTACTAAGGTCAAGGCCCGCTTACCAAGGCTTGAATTGACATGACATGAGAAAAAGGAAAAAAATTGGGACCCGAAAAAGGTGATGCTGGCCATCAATGTCCCAGAACAAAAAAAAATTCAAGACTCGAAAAAGGTGGTGTCGGCCATTAATGTTCCAAAAGAAAAAAAAGTTGTCTTGGGAGACACGAAAAGGTGCTGGTGCCGGCCATCTATTGGCCAACACCCAAAAAAAAATTATTTAAAAGGACTTGCTATTAGATGGCCATAACCTAAATTTTTTTTCAAATACTGGTATTTTAGTATACCAGTATGATACGGTTTAAAAAAATACCTTGATGCCGGCCATTCATGTCCCAAAATAAAAATATATATTTTTAAAGCCTGACACAATCATCAAGTAATTATGGGGCTAAAATGCGAGGGGTGCTGGCCATTGGGTTTTCAAAACCCAAACTTACTATTGTGAATGTTTTAAATCAGGATCGTTTTTGTAAATATTAATTTTTTGGGGTTAGGTTAATAAAATAGCCATGTTTGGGATAAGGAAATGGAAGTAACAATCGTCCAACACCATATATTGCCACTGCAAATAAATGCAGTACGAGGCTTATCGGGAGAGGGTTAAGACCGGAAAGTAGAGATATCGGTCCATTTGAAAATATTCCCCCAAGGCTCAAATAGTCGAAACATGCTTGCCGCATTTCCTTCCTTGCTGGATCAGGGGAAGCACTGAACACTTTGTATAGTGCACCAGCCAATATGTTTATTGTAGATACCACTGTCTGCATATCACAACGGAGAAAAACCAAAAGCCCTCTAGTCATTATTTCCTTGTTAATATCAATGTTATTTGTCCATCAACATTTGAACACTGCATTTGAACCTTACCTTCCTCAAGGTGTAAAACAATTCTAGATATACACAGAGCGGATGCATCGTGTAGATCGTACAGGGGCCTTAGAAGATCCCTTATCACAACAATATCAAATAATGCAATTGTCATTTCCCCTCCAATTAAAGGGTGTCACATATCGAATGCATCACCCATTAAAAGTGCACCAAGAGTTGGGTCTGGAGCTACATGCATGCTTCTATTCGACATGGTTCTTATGTTCCCCTTATCGATTGTCGAGATAAAGGGGGCCTTCAATTCAGCAGGAATATGATAATCCATAATCGATTTGGTTATGAGTTAACAAGTTATCTTTTTCTTTGAGTTGGTTTTCCATCACTATAAGAGTAAAAATAAATATAAAAAGCACATGTGGGGCAACCACAGTTTTAAAGTAAAGGGCCATTTCGTCGTTAGAGAGTGAAGGTACTTTTTGACCAGGTATATCAACCAAGCAACGAATCTCAGTGCTGCTAATAGGATAAAACAATATAGGTGAAGGATATGCCAGTATGACATGTCCATGATTTGCATACGGAAGCTCACAGTTCTCTAGAACCAAACTGACAAAATAAGAGGGGACATTAACCTACATAACAAAACCCAAAAAAGAAAATAAATATCTTCTTGTTGTCTTCAAATGCAAAATAAAAAAAATGAACATGCTTAGAAAAGCTTGATTAACTCTAGTAAATGTTCAATAACCTTTAACCTTAAGGTCACAAAAAGAGCGTCGCAGATTCAAGAAAGAACTGTCGCATACAATAGTAAGGGGAGCATAGGTCTTGACTCTTGACCACCCTTAGTTTTGTACTGAACTCCTTTGATAGTCATATTTTCTTCAATGAGAGATGTCACTGTTCCTTGTTCAATACTTACACTGCATTATTGTAAAGGAAGAGAATTTAAACTAAACTTTCTTTGATGGTTATGAAAACAAGCTAATAAAGTAGAGAAATGTTGAATTGTTCGTTGATGGTTAAATTTATGATTGGAAAAAATAATTACTTGGGAAGAGAAGCAGCTTTGTGATGCATCCTTTGTATGAAACGTCCATTATGAAAGCTCTTTCCAGCTACATCAGATTGAAAGTGTTTAAGGGTATAAAACAACCTGGTGTTCTTCTCATTCTTGTATAGAACATAACTAAAGACTCGTTGAGCATCAATCTCATACACACAATCTGAAGTGAGAATCAAGTTTAGAAAGGGTATAAAAAATATAGGGGAAGAAGAAAGAAAAGTGACTAAAATAGGTTCCTGCATGCCTTGAAGACCTAGTTCAAGTAACTTGAGGTAGCCCTATGGTTGCAAAAGTTCACCAACAATTCTGTCAGGCTGGTTTGGATCTCTCTCGATCACACGCACTCGCCGTCCTTCCTGAAACGTGTAAGCTCGTAATACAATTAATCAAATATTAGTTAGATTTTGAATATAATTGAAGAAAGATGTAGTTGGATTGGGACCTTTCTAAGTATATAAGCAAGAGCAGAACCAGCAACACCAACACCAACTATGATTACCTCTGTAGCATTCCTTCTATCAACCTTCCCATTCCTTGTTTTGTTTAAGCAATATTCCCCTTGAAGCACTATTGAAGCGTTTGTGTTTTTAAAAAATCTTGTTAATAAAGTATTGTACAAGAAAAGAAGCCACATTAGAGAAGCTATCACTCCTTCAACCATAAAATTAAAAGCCATAATATGAAGAACAAAAAATGGGAAAACAATGTATTAGCAACTGCCCATATCTTTGAAAAGTCAAAGATATAAGTGTCAGAAAGTTGGAACCGAAAATAAGAGTATTTATCGCAACACAATGAATATTGGTATGGAAGAACAAAGGAGGAGGATGACAACTTTAATGACCTCGTCGTTTCTAATTGATGTTTTACGTGTAATTTTAGCAGGCGTTGCTGCCCTCTTAGACACGGTATGGCACTGGCAGGTGGCAAATACGACTATATAAGGTAAGTTATAAAATTTAATATTATATTAATTAATTGATTCTATTGGTTTGCTAGGTTGAGATGGTCTTTTATGATCATGATTGAAAAAAACTATTTTTTCTGTTTTTATTTTTTTTGCTATTCTCTTGTTATTTTTTCTCACTATTTTGCTACCATTTCACAATTATGTTGCTACTATTTTGTTGTTAATATTTAGACATTATATAAATATTATTTTATTGTTAATTTTGTTACTATTTTAGAGGCATTTCACATTTGCTTGTTAAGTTGCATTTATCTTAGTGTTATTTAAGTATACATATATTTTTTTAATTCAGTTTGTTGAGAAACATTTATTTTAATATTTTTAGTATTTTTGATGTATTATATTTTTTAAAAATATATATAAAAAAATTAATACGGACAGGCTAGGTCGGGCCCGAGTTTTAGCATTTTTATTTGAGCCGAGCTTGGGCAAAATTTTAGTCCCATTTTTCAAGCCGGGCCTAGCAAACGGGCCTAAATTTTTGTTGGGCCCGGCCCGGCCCGATCCATGGACATCTCTAATCTATAATAACATTTATAAAACAACTAGCCTTTTCCTTATTTTTGGGTAAACTATCAAAATAGTCACTTTTGTTTGTCTTAAGTTACATTTTAGTCACTGAGCGTTAATTGTCGTTAATGGTGTAACAGTACACTAACATGACACGTTAAATCATCATTCCAAATGAAAATTTGAGATTAAATTATACAATTGGTCACTATATTTTTTTGTTTTGAACAATTCAATATTTTCTTTTATGTTCTTTGAACTTTCCTTTTTTTTATCTTCCATTTTTTTCTCCTTCTATTTTCCTCCCTTCTCTATTTCTTTTAACGTAGTTTTTTTATATTTTTCATTTGAAAAATTAGCCTCTATAATTTTGTTTTTTTGAAAAATTTAATTTGTTTTCTTATTTTCCTTTTCTTCTTCCCATTTATTTTTCTCTCTTCCCATTTATTTTTCTCTCTTCTCATTTTATTCACTACAGAAACATGATATTTGTCTACCAAATAAACTAATTCACTACAGAAACATGATATTTGTCTATCAAATAAACTAAGTCCTTGTTTCTTTCATATGATTCCTAAATTGAATTTCACTAAAAATCAAATATCAATCATTCTTAATCAAATCTAGATTTGAATATAACCTAATTTTGAAACTAAAATTGGATCTAATTAATCTATATAAAAAACCATATCCTCAATCAAATCTAAACATAATTTGAATTCTTTATATTCTAACTTTTATAGAATTGTGTAGGTTATTCATTTCCTTTTCTTTTATTTTTTGACGAATAAAGCTAAGTAAATGATAAAATTGATCTAAACCTTCTTGGATATTCCCAAACAAGCTTGATTGGAAGCCAAGCATGGATGAACTAAAGAGAGAAAAGGAGCATGGAACCAAACTGGTTTGAGTAAAGTTGATAGTAAGTTTTGTATGGTGGTCATTTTAGTAATTGAGAGTGTAGAGCTAGTTTCAAAAATCCGTGAAACAACGTAGTTTCGAGAGGGTGAGAATGTTGTAGGTAAGATAGATAAAGTAGTCGTAGGGGTTGGTTAGGAGGTTAAGGGAACTGGCTCAGGAAACTTTGTTAAGAGTGGACTGTCATAAGTCATAATTGGCGAGGTTTTCAAATAAGGCGAGCTTGTGGATTAGCTCATTGAGAGATCTAAATTGGTTCATTAAAGCAATGATGGACAATAAGGGTTTGTAATTGTGGGGTGATAATATGTGAAATAAGTTTTATTTTGGTTTCAGCTTTTGCCTTTTCTTTTTTCATAAACATAAAAGAAATTTTAGCAAATGAAAAATATAGAAAAACTACAATAAAAGAGATGGTGAAGGTGGGAAAACAGAGGGAAAAACATAAGAGAATGGAAAATAATATGGGAACCTTTGTTCCCCCTTCTTTCACACTGCATTCAAAACCAAAACAATAATTAATTAAGTTTGCTTGTAACATATCATAAACGAAGTTCAAGGTTTCCAAAATCGAATCGATCAGGACATTGGTTTCCAATTCAATCGGTTAGATCAGTCAGACCAATTCGGTTACAGAAATTATTAAAAACAATTTGATTCGAACGATTCACGATTCAACTAGTCTAACCCCTTATTCCAAATCAATACCACGGATAGTTCTCGATCTAGTCGATCTGACCAACTAATCTGATTCTGAAAACAGTAACTAAACTTCATGCATTTAATTTAATAAAATATAAATATTCAAGATTTTCATTTATACCATAGGTTCCACAATTTTAATTTATAAATCATTGACTTTAAATTTATACCTAGTTAAGTCTACTTATTTAAATACAAATCAAATTATATGATTTTAATATTTATACAGTAAATAATATGATAAAGTTGAGAGTTTTTCTAATATTTTAACTTAAAAAATTATAAATATATAAAAATGAAAAGTTACATTTTATATTGACTTTAAATTTATACCTAGTTAAGTCTACTTATTTAAATACAAATCAAATTATATGATTTTAATATCTATACTGTAAATAATATGATAAAGTTGAGAGTTTTTTTTTAATATTTTAACTTAAAAACTTATAAATATATAAAAATGAAAAGTTACATTTTATATTTTCGACATGATTAAAAAAAACTCTTTGGAAGAATATACGCAATCTGTTTTATCCTAAATTGTTCATAAGAAATTGGAAAAGGCATTTTTTTCATTCAAAATCAAGGTTTTCAAAATCCAATCAAGCTACTAGCTTGCTAATCAATTGGTTCAACCGTCCAATCAACCCATTTATTTTTCTAACCAATTCATCTAATGCTTTTCTCCAAACAAGTATCCGATCATATTCAAAATTCTCCTAAATAATTAAATTTTAAAATTTTTTAAAATTAAAATTATTAGTCGATTGAGTTTTAACTCGATTGGTATAGACATTGTTGCCAATGTAAGGGAAATGGACTCGAATGCGTTGAAATATATTATCCTTCTATTTATAAAATTGTTAAAAATAGTTAAAATTAATTAAAATCTATATTTAATTTTGAATTATCAAAATAATGCTTGACTTTAAAATATCTTAAATCTCAAATTTGGAAATAATAGATTTAATAAATCATAAAATTTGAAATCCGACTTCGAGCAGTCAATTGTTCCTTAATTTCCAATATAAAATACAAAAAAATTGGGATTTGATTAGTAGTTTAGAGTAGGTAGGCCTGTAGGTAGTCCTTTTCAACCCCCCCCCAAAAGACCCCACCCCACCTAAACCTTAGGGATATTCTGGTGGGATTTATCAAGCTATTAATTAATTAATTAATCACAAGTTGAACATGTACTACTTAAAACCGTATTCCTTCTGTTTTAATCTTAAAAGTTTGACTTGCACAGTAAGTAAACAAAACCCACTTTGGTTTCTCCTTCCCATTTTCCTTTCCTCTAACAAAATTAACATTTCTAATGACTTCTTTATCTAAACAAGAGCAGGTGGAATGGTAAGATTAAATTTGCCTATATACATCAATTTGTTTTTCTTTTTTAATGATTTTGTGAACATAAACCCTTTGGTGTTACAACAGGGAGAAGGCAGAATATGCGAATGTGAATTGGGATGAACTTGGATTTGCTCTAACTAAGACTGATTATATGTACGTTATGAAATTCACTGAAGAGGAACAAATGTTTTGCAACGGAACCTTAATTCGCTTTGGCAACATTCAGATGTGCCCTTCATCTGGAATATTAAACTATGGCCAGGTGACAACTCATTATCACTACTCTTATGTTATCCGTATCAGAAATGAAACAAATGGTAGCAACAGGGGTTATTCGAGGGGCTAAAGGCGTATAGGAAGGAAGACGAGGGGATTCTGCTCTTCCGACCCGAAGAGAACGCTCTGAGGATGAAGGTGGGTGCGGATCGAATGTGCATGCCATCACCAACCGTTGACCAATTCATAGATGCTGTCAAAAAGACTGTGCTGGCCAACAAGAGATGGGTATTCAACTTGAGACTCTACACTCTACCAGAAAATAATTACTTCTTCTTGCCAAAGATTTTGTATAGTAAGTTAATAATATTTATGTGATACAGGTACCTCCTCATGGGAGAGGATCATTATATATTAGGCCTTTGCTTATGGGAACTGGTCGAAATCTGGAAGTGAAACCATCATCAGAGTACACGTTCTTAGTGTATGCTTCCCCAGTGGGCAATGGTCTCAAGGTATGCTGCTGTCTGATGCTTCATTAAAAGTCAAGCATGTGTGGGAGTTAAGTAATACTTTGATTCTTGAAGGGTGTTCTGAACTTGATGGTTGAAGATAATGTCCATAGAGCTACTCCTGGTGGTACCGGAGGCATTAAAGCTGTCACGAATTACTCGCCCGTAAGAACTGGTTTTGCTGTTTCATTTCTTTTTGGTGCATGATTGTGTTATGTTGGTTTTGTTGACTATGTTTTGATTGTGCAAGCAGATTTACAAGCCATTAACTGAAGCAAAAGCTAAAGGGTTCTCAGATCTCTTATATCTGGATGCATTGACTGGAAGCAACATTGAGGAATGTTCTGGTTGCAATATCTTCATTCTCAAGGTAAAACTGATGAGACTGTTGGAGTAGTTTGTAGGGTGGATAGTAAAGGACATGAGAAAAATTGCTAAAAAAGAATCAGCATACTAACAGTCATATGTGTATTCAAATACAGGGAAATGTTATCTCAACTCCAACAACTCATGGGACAATTCTCCCAGGTATCACAAGAAAAAGCATCATGGAAATTGCATCTGGTTTTGGATACCAGGTAACTCATCAGAAATAACTATGTGTATGTATTCGCGTGCCTAGTAACCCTGGAGTCCGGATCTCTGGTTATCAGGTTGAGGAACGAGCTACTCCAATCAAGGAGGTGTTTGATGCGGAAGAAGTCTTTTGCACAGGAACAGCTATGATTGTGAAGTCTGTTGCAAGTATAACCTACCAGGGCAAAAGGTAAGGATAATAATATCTTAGAATAATTTATTTGCTCAAATTTGTCAAAAGGATGATTGGCTGCAAATGTTTCAGTTAAATACAATTATCAATTTTTCTTATCGGTCATATTAATGCAGGATCGAATACAAACTGGGAGCAGAAACACTGGCTCAGAAATTGCATGCAACACTAACAGGGATTCAAACTGGTGTGAACGAGGACAAGCTGGGATGGACCATGGTCATCGATGGACCTCCTTTTTTATGATGCAATATTGACATTTCGCATTGGAAATTTCCATTTTCGTTTCGGTTTTCTTTAGTTTCAATCAAAGGAAATATTGTTTACTTTCAGGCGCTCTGTGAAAGCCGAAGAATAATAATAGCTTAAATATTTCCATTGGGACAATCCAATCTTAAAGCTTTGATTTAACAGACGCCTTTCTTTATATAGACCCAATGGGAGGAAAATGTGATTCTTGTCATCCGTATCCCTTTTCTAGAGGAGGATGACAAATCAGATTTTTCTTTTAGATTGGGTTCAAGCTTTTCTTAGCTCCTTCTCATTAATGGGCTCCTGACTATATGAAGAAGTGCGATTCGTTCGATAAATTCCTACCTCTCTATCTATCTCCAAGATGTTTGGATTTTTCAAAACTCTATGAACACGTTGAAGAGAAATGCTTTGTTCGTTCTGTTTGAAAAAAGGAAGGATCCCGAACAATCAATTTTTTTTTAGTTGTTGAATCTCTCTTTGATTGATCAATGTGTCATATTCCGAATCCTCATTACGAATGGAATCAAAACGATCTTTGGATTGATCAGAAGATCTTTTCAATCGGTGAGAATCTATTACTTGAACAAAACTAGATCTTGGCAAATTACCCATTTCGTGACTTTTGCATTGGACGTTCCAAAAATGGGTACTATTGGTCGGGTTAATTCAATAATAGACGTCTGGTGGAAAGAAAAGAGTGCATGATCCCGCAAATTACTTGTAAATAAAATTTTAAAATCATATTATAGAACTATAGCGTTTCATGATTCATATGGTACATCGACTTTAATTCTCTATTAACCAATAATCTGGACCATTAACATGGTTAAAGCCAAACCCATTTGAAGTTTAGATGCAGCAGGGAAATAAACAATTCGCACGCACCCCTTTCTAAAAAAGGTAAATAAAATATATTAACAATTAATTATAAAAAATTATTTTTTATATTCTTATTAAAATATCATAATATTAATTAATTTAAACATTATTTAAATATATATTTTTTATTTTATAATATCATATTTAAAATAAACATTTTATTTCTCAAAAATATTTTCTGACGATAATATTAAACATTTAAATTTTAAACAAATTTTTTAAAATTACTTTTTTGCATCACTTTTTTAAAACATTTCTTAAAAATAATGTTAAACAAACCCTAAGTCTTTCACTACCCACCACGCAGTATTAGCTACTTTGATTAGTACAAGCCAACGATACTCAAAACAGATGGAAATATAGTGGAATGATCCAAATATACTAAAATTATAAACAAAACAAAATTTAAACTATTTCATAATAATTTAAGTTTTATTTAATAAATTAAATATTAAATATTAAGTTTAAATTATAAAATCTAATCTCTATATTACTTAAAATATAATTAGACTTTATATATATAAATTTTAAATATTGAAAAGTATGTTTTGAATTTTATCATACTTATGGTTGAAGGTGAAGGGCAAATTCTGTTAACATATGTTGACAATTAATTTTATCATAACTCGAACATTAAACTAATGAGAAGAATTAATAAAAAGCCAAACATCTATCAAACTAAAAAGTATGACGATAAATCTATTCCTAAAAACTACAAAAGCAAAACTAATACTTGTAAAATAAAAACTTATTAAATAAAGGAAAACAACACAATACATATAAACCTTAATTATTTATAAGCCCTAACATTTACAAATGTATTAATTCTTGAGTAAACTATACTCAAATCTCAAGGTTATAAAACTATTAGTAAGTTTACATCTTAGTCACTTAACTTCAAAAAGTTGCAAAATGATCATTAAACTATTTGAAAATTTTCATTTAAGTTATTGGACTATTAAAATCGTTGTTCTATGCCATTCTCTGTTCGCATTATCGACAACAATCGAGAGCTCTCATTCTCAATCTCTTTTATAGTTTAGTTTTTTCATAAAACATTTTGAAGTCACAAATCTATAAACTAAAATCTAAATTTTCAAAAAACATTTTGAAGTCACAAATCTATAAACTAAAATCCAAACATCTTTCTTCTCCGATCCCCAACATTGACTATGAGATTGACTTGGAACTCAAGTACGTGCTTTTACTTGTCAATAGATACTGATCTACTATATTGATAATTAAACCGTTGCTTGAAGTTCGCTTGTCAAGTTTTTTTTTTTTAAATTAGTAACCCAATGACTTAAATAAAAACTTTTAAATATTTCAATAATCATTTTATTAAGTGACCAAAACATAAAACTACGAGAGTGTAGTTTACCCTTAATTCATTTACTACAAAGAAAGAAATATCTTTTATTTGTGGTCCTCTTTCTTATGTTGTAATAATAAGATGATCTAGTTGTTCCAGCATTCTATTGACGTGGTATTGTTAAAAACTGAAGGAAGAAAGAGAAGTTGAGATCCATACAAGATGAATAATGATCCAAAGCCATGGACTTTAATGCTTTTCTTTTTATATAAATGCATGGAAAAAGGAAAATTTTGACTTTACTCAAAACTGTGTGCTACTGCTATCTATGGAACTCACATTTTGATTCGAAGAGGTGTCTTCATTATTCATGGCTGAGTTTGAAGTTTGAATCCACGACATGTGAACTTTGGGCCCCCTTCATTACATCTTTTTTTTTCTAGGCATTAGGCAGGGGAATCGAACTGACATCATCATCATCCATTCTAGCATTTGGTCCCAGAAACATAGCATTTCTTTTATACATAACTGCACCCTTGATTACATTATTTTCTTGAGACAAAACTGCTGCAAATATATTACAAGAAAAGAAAAAGCTTCTACACTACATATTTTGATTTATCACCTGCTGTTGCTAAACTAGCTATCCGCTGCAATTTCGGAACTTGAAACTCCAAACTAACTTTGCTATATTTAATAAGCTGAAAAAAAAAAAAACAGCTTCCCAGTGCTTGGTGCTCACTCAGGTTTCCAAATTCCATGGAAGATCAATCTTGTATCATTTCTTGCCACTCTTGCTCCATTCCTCAGTGGAGGCTACTTTTCACCTTTTTCATGAACAATAATATCAGTAAGTTTACAAGGTTCAGCCTCCTCCAGCATTTGAACTACCTTTCTCATGCTAGGTCTAAGTGCCGGAATCTTTGCCGTGCAGTGGACTGCGATTCTCAACACCTTGATGGCATCTTCCTTTGATGCCATTGAGATTTTAGGGTCCACCGCCTCGACCAATGTTTCTTTGGTCTTCAGTTTATTGTAGATCCAATAAACTATGTCCTTGTTCTCTCCAAATTCAGGTTCAACCGGCCTTTTTCCTGTGACCAACTCCATCAACACAACTCCAAAGCTGTAAACATCGCTCTTCTCATTGATCTTGCATGTGTATGCATACTCTGCCAGAAAATTATGCAGCAGTAGATGTTAAGTAAGGCGCTTCAATCAACCGTTTGAACAAATAATATTGAACAGAACAAAACATGAATAAGGAACTTACCAGGAGCCATGTAACCGTGAGTTCCAGCTATAACATGAGTCCAATCCCCTCCACTGCCATTCTGCACAATCTTTGCAAGTCCAAAATCAGCGATCCTTGGCTTCCACTCTTCATCTAACAAAATATTGCTCGACTTCACATCACGGTGTATAACCGGCCTATCACATCCATGATGCAAATACTCTAACCCTTTAGCGGCTCCTATTGCAATGGCATATCTCATCTCCCAGTCCAGCTCCATCTTGTGACATGAGTGCAGCCTGTCCCACAAGCTCCCATTAGGTAGATACTCATAAACCAGTAGATTGCTATCCTCACTTGTGATACTACAGTACAGCTTCACCACATTCACATGCCGAATGGCACTCAATGCCGCCACCTCTGCGTCATATTCTAGTGACCCAGAGTTCCTTGAGTTCCTTTGTGTTAGCATAGCTGTACTGCTATGGTAGTTTTTACGGTTGCCAGAATCTGAGGTCCAAATATGCTTCACAGCCAGTTCTTTTCCATCTTCCAGTTCAACTTTATAGACATTTCCTGATCCCCCTTTACCTATCAAATTCTCCGATTTGATCGCATCAATGATATCCTTTTCAGTGAAACTTAGCATGCGATAAGATTTCATGTTCCAAGAACCCTGCTTCAATGGATGATCAAGGTTACTCTTCCTTACCTTAATAAACATGTAACATCCTAATGATACAAGCAGGACTAATGCTCCAGCTATGAAACAGGATAAAAATGTTCGAAGATGACTCGATGTACCAGGACTTGATGAACATGGCTGAAAGTCATCAAGATCCGAGCTGCATAGGCCTGGATTCCCCTTGAAGCAATCTTTAAAAGCCTGAATAGATAAAGATTTAGGTATAGGACCAACCAACCGGTTGTTGGACAAGTCAAGAAGGCTTAATATTGAAGGTGACAGTGTAGTTGGAATGTGACCGGAAAGTTTGTTTTCGGATAAATTCAAGGAGTTTAGATTACGTAAAGATCCAATACTCTCAGGAATTTTCCCGGAAAGTGAATTACCAGCAAGGTTTACGTCATTGAGAGAAACACATGAGCCTAACGAATCTGGTATTACACCAGAAAACATGTTTCCATTCAAATAAAAGCTGCCTAGGCGTTTTAGTTCTCCAATAGTTCCTGGAATTTGGCCAGAAAATTTATTTGAAGTAAGCTGAATTGAGACTAATGATGTAGCTTGAGAGATTGAAGCAGGCAATTCACCTGAAAACTGATTATTGGCCAAGAACAGTTGTGCAAGAGACTTAGCATTACCAATATCACCTGCCACTGGACCTTCGAACCGATTCATTGTAAGATCAATAATCAAGAGATTCGGCAAACTCCATATTCCAGCAGGGACGGTACCGGATAGCGAATTGTTGTTCACTCGTAAACGAACCAACGACTTACAGTTTGCGTAGCTTTCCGGGAGAGTGCCGGTGAAGTTGTTCTGCAGCAGAAGAAGATCAACCATTTTGCCATTCTTGCACATATCTGGTGGTATAGGACCTGTAAAGAAATTCTCCGAAACATCTATGAAATTGAGATCCGACCATGACCCAATTTTTGGGGGAAGCTGACCCGTAAGCTTGTTTCTGTAAAGTGATAGTCCTTCCAGGTGCTTGAATTCACCAAACTCCACTGGAACCTCTCCTGAAAATTGGTTTTCAAGGAGCTGCAACGAAACAAGGTTCTTCAAGGACCGCAACTCCGATAGGTCGCCTTCCAGTCTATTCATCGACGCATCGAAGTACTTAAGATTCGTGAGGTTTCCGAATCCAACAGGAATTTTTCCAGACAATGAGTTGTTGTAAAGCTCAAGTTGCCACAGTTGGTTGAGTTTCAAAATTCCGGCTGGGATCGGACCCGACAAGCTGTTATCAGAGAGTTCAAGATTTTGTAACAGACTCAGATTCTGAATTCCCTGAGGAATCTGTCCTGTGATGCTGCAATTCGTAAGATAAAGCCAATACAATTTCTCAAGCTTCAGTACCTCCACTGGAAATGGAGTTGCAGCAAAGGGATTATCACCAAGGCTTAAGAAAGTCAATTCCGTGAGATTTTCCAGTGATTTCCAGGGGAAAATCCCGGAAAATCCACTGTTGTTCAAATTCAAGAACTTCAATCCATTTAAAGAAGACAAGTCAGGCACTTCTCCGGAAAAAGCATTGCACCCCAAATCCAAGTACTGTAGGCCAGAACATTTCTTCAGGTCCTCGGAAATCTTGCCATGAAAAGAATTGTTCCCAACATCAATCTTCTCCAATGCCTGCAACTCACAGATCGAATCAAAAGGAAGATACCCAACAATTTGTTGTTGGGGAAGATTGATTTCGGTGACGAATCCGTTGGAATTGCAAACAACTCCGCTGAAGTTACATGCAGACTTCCCCTGTGTCCATGAACTGAATACATTAGAATCGGACCTTTCTACTGCGGACTTAAACTTGAGCAATATCTCCACTTCATCAGACTTTACAGAAGAAATAACAAAGATGAATAAGAAAAAGATAAACACAGGAGGCGGCCATTGATGGGAGTTTCGCCGGACCGACATGGCGGAGTAGTGATTATTGACTAGGAAGACAAGTGTTGAAAATGGAAACGCTATAGAAAGTGGCATATAACACCAGGGCGGCTTTATTTGTTTGAAAATTTGAGCTCAATTCACGTGTACAGATACGGATATACCAGTTGGTTAGCCATTTACATGAAAATTAGGATACGTAAGCTGAAGGAGAAAAAAATGGAAAATACATACAAAAGCAGTTAGGTACTCATTATACTGCTATATAATCAAGATTTGCACCACGTTTGGTAGGGAAAGGAAAAAAAAATGGGTTTAATCTCAGAATAAAAAACAATAATGAAATGAAGTTGTTGGTCAACAATTCACACTTTTAAAGGGACCGAATCCGAAATGGGCCATGCTCCAGCACTGACATTCACGAAATTGCGTGTCCATTTCCCATCGCATGTACAGTAGACTTGTGATATTATATATATATATATATCTGTATGTTTTTGTATTCTTTCAGGTATTGTCGACTGGGAATAACCACATAGAGAATTAAATATCCATCACTAGTCAGCTAATGTGAACCTGATCTGGTTGGTTGAGTATGCGATTAGACATTAAATTATAGGAATGTGTTTATTTTTATTTTAAGTTATTAGATGTAATAAATCCTTTTTTATCTTCAATATTAATTATTAGATTGATTTGACTTTAAAATATTTATATACCGTAATAAGAATTATTACTTAAAATTAATTAACAAAATTTTTTTGAAAAAAGAAAAACTTAACAATAGATTGAATTAAATAAAATTTTTAAATAATTTAATAATTTAAATAAAAAATTTTAAATAGTTTAATAATTAAATTATAATTTTTTTAGTAAAAACTTATCTAACTAATAATATAATTTACGAGTTTTATGATAAATAATTTTATGTGAGAGCATGTTTCAACTTTAAATTAAAATTGAAAAAGGAAAAGCATGTTATGTTTAGATTGTCTTGGGGTCCATAATTAACACACATGCTTGTCTCATTATAGGTTCTTTTTTCATTTTCTGTTTATTTTTCCAGTCAAAGAAAATAAAGTAATATGATTGATTTTTCTTTAACATTTGTGGAATAAAAAATATTACACTCAGCGAAGTGAGTCATGGAGAGAAGGAAGGGAAAAAGTGGAAAACTAGTTGCCGCCGCGTTTGACTGAGGTGTCAATGGTTGCCCTGCCATGTGGAGTTTAGAAACATTAGGGACGAAAAACCAGTGCAATTTCGTCCTTTGGATTAAAGCTCCAGATGATTGGACTTGTCAGTTACCGGCTTCAAAACTCACAATCAAAGCCTCCAGATATTGACTCCTTAATAAATCAACTTAGGTTTTTTTTATAAAAATATCCAAAACTTTTGATTATTTATAGAAATAACCATTTTAAAAATTATGTACGACTTGTTTTGAACAGTAGGCGTCGGTGGCGCCATTGCCATTAGAGTCACCACCTCCAATTTTTATTAAAAACTAATTTTTTTAAGTATTGTCGTTGTCATTAACGGCATCAAACTGAAGTATAATTATATAAAACATTCATAAACCTAATGAAACAATTATCCTTTTAGATTAGATGAAAAAAAGATGCCTTTAGAATAAAAATAACAAAAATAAATTTTAAAAATTATATAAAATTCTTATTTAAATTACTCAAATATATCCTAAAAAAATTTAATAAGTTGTAATGTGTTCCGTACATATTAACTTTTATTTTCTTAATTTAATACTTATATTAAGTATTTTATTAAGGTAATGTTATCTTTAATCGAATCAATTATAAAATTATAGAAACATTCCTTCTTTTAAATTATAATTAATATTATAATGGTGACATTTTTATCTTTTCATTTTTTATATCATCTTTAAATAAAACAATTATAAATTATAAATCCAATGATTGAACAGTGTTTAATAGTATTAAAATACAAGTTTATTACCGCTGCACCTATATTCTTTATAAAATAAATTTTATACTAAAAATATTTTCTTTCACTCACATAGTGGGCGTGACAAATCTAGTATTGGTAATGTTAGTGATTTAGTTGGTATCGCCGGTTAACTCAACATCAACTTAAGATTGATAATATCACCGAAGATTCTTAATATGATATTTGTGTGTTAAAATTTCATTTACTCATAATTTATTTTTTTTTCATTTTAATATCATACATATTGTATATGTTATTATTAATTAGTTTTAAACCATACATTTTATTATTTATCGTATTTTATTTTTAAATATCTCTATGTCCTAAATACGTAGTTTTTACACATGTAAACATGTGATATTATATATTATAATTTTAAGATGCTTGGTAATTTCTAAATATCAATTGCGAAACTCCAATATAGCATAAAATAGGGTAATTATTCTAAAATAAAAAGATAATTATGGAGTGGTATTTGGTATATTGATATTTTTTTTGTCAAAAACAAGGTACCAAATCGCCAGTAACAGAAACTAATCCTCTCATCACGAATAATTTTCAAATATATAAACGACTAGTTATATAGTGTGTTTCATTCGCATGACTAGGATCAAATCTCTAACCATATGATTAATGGACGAGATGAGCAACCAACACACCATATACAAAAAATTGTCAGTTGTCTTAGTCTTGGCAAAAAACCTCGAATCTCATGGGTTTTGACCTGACCCGATCCTTTAGGGTCGGATTCTTTTTTTGAAAATTCAAATTTAGGGCAGGTCAAGTTGGTGGAATTAAAAAAAAATATAGTCAAGTTGGGGTTGGGTCTAATAATCATCCGCCCTGATATATTTACAAAAATGTCTCATAATATATATTAACTTTTATGTCTAGACTAAAAAAAAAAATTCTTTGCTTCAAAATAAAAAAAAACATTTAATTAAATTCGGGCCGAACTTGGTCTCCTATTAAATTTCAAATTCAAGAGGTTTCTTTCATTGAGAGTCAGAGTTGGGTTGGAGTGAATTGGTCAAGCTTCGACTCCTACCCCATTATCATCCCTTGTACCACTCTTTAAGTCTTAACTTTATATGGAATTTTAAACTATAAACAATTATTTAACACAATAATTTTTTTATTAATAATTTTTTATTTTATAATTGAATTGAAATATCATATATTAATTTTTTATTTTTAAAAAAATTTAAAAAATAAATTATGGATAATTTTACTATCAATATATCAAATAAATATTAAAAAAAATTCTAAGTAGGGTTTAGGAAAAAAAAAAACCTCAACAAATCGAAAATTGATACAAATCAAAATATTTAGACGATTTATGGAATGCAAATTTAAAAATTGCGAGTATCCAAAATTGAATTGAATTTTTTTATTTAATATATAATTATTTTTATTTTTTATTATATAAAATTAAATATTTTATATTTAAAATAAAAAAATAACTTAAAATTCTTGAAAATTATTATTTTTAAAAAATATTTATGAAAAAGACCTTAAAATGTTGTCAAATAATATTCAAAAGCCATAAAACAAAACTTATTTTATCAAAATAAGCCTAGAAAATAGAAAAATCAAGAACCGAGCCAAACCAAATTATGGACGGTTTAAAGAAAATCTAAAAAACTCAATTGAACTGAATTAATATCACCCCTAGTTCTAAGTACAAGTATAATTGGGCTGAGTCAAGCTTGAATACTGCCAAGGTTGAGCTCAAGCTTGACACGAAATTCATAACTCAATACTCGACTCGAGCTCAATTGAATATCTATTTTTAAGCTCGAGTTCAATTAAGTTTGTTTACCAATTTCTATACTCAAGTTCGACTCGATAATTAAATTTAAAGTTAATAATATATATTAAGAATAATAACGTAATTTAATAATATAAAAATATGAAAAACTTGTTAAGACTTACGAGCTATTCAAATAAATTATTACTAAGCTCGATCAATAGCTTGAACTCAATTTTATAATTACCAAATTTAATTCAAATATTTTTAAAATGAAATTGGAATGATTTACGAAAACTCATTTAGAGCCTAACTTGTCACGATTATTCGTTGAAGGAACGTATAGCTAACTTGTTTTTTGTCAAGTTCTCAACACATTTGCGGAGTCAGATTTGTGAAATATTTTGACGAATGATTAAGAAATTGTCTCAATCTAACAAACCCTAACCCAGAAAGGTAGACATTGAAATCTTTGACATATCATATCACCTTTTTCCATAAATATTTTATGGATTTCTTTGATTGGGAACTTGCTTTTAACTTTAAGCTTAAATCATTCAAAAGTTTGCAATATTATAATGCTTACCACTAATGCTTTTCAATGATTCATACAACAGGTATACTATTTTTTTAAAATTTTCAAAATGTATTAATTGAACTCGACTAGCATGAATATTATTATTAATACAGGAAATTGTGAGTTTGAGTGTGACAAAATATATCATTCTCTTATTTATAAATTAAAAATAAATTATGGATAATAATTTAAATTCATAAAAAATTAAAATATATTTTAATATTTTATGTTTGATATGAAATTTCCATATTATTACAATTATTAAAACAATAAAATTATGTGAGTGAGTGACATGTTGTAGTGTTCTGAAATAAGATTCCCCTTAGGTTGCCAGCGCTACAACATTGAAATGAAATATTAGATGAAGTAAGTCTACTTCTACTAGTCAATATTATGAAATAACTTGTTAGACTTTCTGCCTCTACTTTGACTAACAAGCAATTTATAAATTTTAAATTCGATTGATGGGTTTGGATTTCATCCTGTTCAAAATTAGATTTAAAATATTGTTCAAGTTTAATTCAGATTAATAGATACTAATTTTGGGTCTGTATTATTTTTTAAAAATTATTTTATTATATAAAAACAAAATATATCAAATACTTTAAAAATACTAAAACAAATGTTTCCCATTAATTAATTTAAAAAATATGCATTGGTCTATTTAAAAAATAAATTTCATTTTTCGTCTAAACTCATATTTTAAACTTATTTTTATTTAAACCTTCCTAAATCTTTGAATCTAATTAAATAGATAGACTCATAAACAAGCCTCTGAACCCACTTTTTATAATTTGATGATTTATTGTATCATAATTTTCATCATTGCAAACCGACAATACAGAAAGCGTTCCTATTACTTAAAAGTTTTTATTCACATTCTGATTTCAATTGTTGAATAATTCTATAATTATTTTCTTTTAGAAAAAAAATGAAATTTATCCATTCATTTATCTATTTAAATGATTTGTTGAGGTTGCGTCATCAACTAATTGAATCTCAATTGTAAAATTATAAATCTTTTATTTTTATAAAATAATAAATGTTATTTTGTGGGTAGTATTGTCAGCTTGCCACCTTCTCTGCTCTATTGAGCATGTGCTATTATTTTTCCAGCTTCTCATGGCGTGTTTCTAGCTTTTGCTTGTCCCAAACGAGGTTGGATTTGGCTCGTTTGCGCAATGGTGGCAGACTGTTAATGAAAAATTACCCCAACTCCAGGCATCAAAGGGGCTGGAACACATGGCATCCATTTGCTGGGAGATTTGGAAGGTGAGGTATATGTGGCATTTTGATGGCAAACAGGAAGACCCTCTAAATGTTTGGGAAAAAAGCCTCGGCAGGCCACCATCAACTAATCGAGTTCATGACAGTCCAGCCTAACATTGCCATAAATTCGGAATGGACAAAACCGCCACCCCAAGTTGTAAAGATCAATTGTGATGCTTCTCCAAAAGGGAAAAATCGAGAAGCAAGGGTGTCTGCAATTGCCAAGAACAGCAATGGAGTTGTAGGTGGAACCAACGCGTTGACGCATGAGTCTACAGCATTGGCGGCTGAAGCCTAAGCTATACTTGCGGCTGATAACAACCGATTCAATGCTTATCGAAAAAGAACCAGTGGCCTTGGGAGATTTTTGCAATTGTTGAAGATATTCTGTCTATAGTTTCTAGACTTAGAGATTTATCATTTAAGTTTGTCAAAAGAAACTGTAATAGAACCGTTGACTGAGATGTTAAGAAAAACTAGGATTAATTCTTGTCCGTTAAACTGGATTCAAGTTCCACTTGTGGAACTAGGAACACTCTTGTAATTTGCTTGGCGTTATCATTTCAACTAAAGGGTGAATATACTTGAGAGGTCCCTTTATTATAGGGATTTGATTAAATTAGTCTATCAATTATTAAATATATCAATTTAGTCCATATACTATTAAAAAGAATCAAATAAGGACAAATTGAAATAAAGTTAACATTTACGATTTAAAAAAAACATTTATTGCATAGTAGAGTTAATATTTTTAAAGTATTTATGGTTTTATAGATGAAATCTTTTGTTTAAAATTCAAGACATTTTTATCCAATAACTGTTAGCTCTATCATAGTTTTGACTTATTTGATTCTTTTAATAGTACATGGACTAGTTGATCCAACTGATATTAGAGGGATGAATTTGATCTAATTCCTAGGATACAAGGACTTCCCAAGTACTTTAACATCAACTAACATATAGAGAATGGAAAAAAAAAGCTTAATTACAATATTAGACATCCATTGAATGTTAAAAGTTCAATTTAATCCATAAAAAAATCAAAATTCAAACTAATCTTGAAATTAAACTAACAATTCAAATAAGTTTATGGTCCATAAAAATATTAAAAACCCAAATTTTATCCTTTCATGTGAAATTTTTGAAATAATTTATTATAAAAAATTATCAAACTTATCTCAATTCAGTGCAAAATTCAAAAATCCAAAATTTTTGAGGCATTATGATTGTCACGCAAGAAGATAACTTGAATTAGTAGGTAGTCTAAAACGGTTGTAGTCCATAGGTCAGATTGAGAAAATGACTCATGTTATTACTATGATGTTGTTATAAGTCTAATTGGAGAGATCATTGTCTTGGTTATTGGAGTTGGATTGACTCTTAGAAATAGAGGCATGGATGTGATTGTTTAAACTAACAATACATCGGATAAAACCCATGTTTAATTTGTAACATCCCGAATTAGGGCCTAATCGGAACAGTGGTTTTGAGACCATAAATCTGAAATATAAATAATTATTTTATGACTATTATGAGGTCCATGATATGAATACATGCTTGTGTGAAAATTTCATGAAGAAATTCTACGCATAAAATGTCCAATTGAACTTTAGGGACCAAATTGAATAAGATGAAAAACTTGTGTTCTAGAAGCTTTTAGCATGAAATTGCTTTAGATTATAAATTAGAAGGTCCTAATTAGCAATTTGACCAATTTCTAAAAGTTTGGACAAAAATGAACATGTGTAGGAAAAATTTGAAAGAAAGGCCTTAAGGGCATTTTGGTCATTTGGTAAATAAAAGAATAAAAAGGGAAAAAAAGTCAAAATTGGTGTCCATCTTCCTCCCACATTGCCCAAAATCTCAAGGAGCCATAGCTAAGGTTTTGTTCATCTTTTCAAGCTCAATAGTAAGTATTCCCTAGCCCGTTTTTAATATTCTTTACAATTTTGAAATGCTCGTAGCTTGATTTACCTATTTCCACCCTTAATTTGAAGTAGGGTCTATGTATGAAAATTTACCCATGTGTGACATGCATGTATTTTGATGATTCATGGAGGAATATGAGAGTTTAGTGTGTGATAAACATCTTTCACAAGATGATTTTTTATGAAAACCACTAAAAACGACTAAATTGAAAAAGGTGTAAAATAAGTGATAAAAATCTGATTTTGATAAAAATATGGGCTGTTATGAGTACAAGGAAAATTCAGCTAGGCTTGGATAACAAAGAAAATGCATGCATTTCATTTTACGAGCCTAGGGACTGAAATGTAAATAAGTGAAAGGTTAGGGGTAAAAAGGTAATTTTATAAAATTATGAATTATGGATTGATTTGGACAATGTGATTATTAAACAAGTTAAATTTGGCATTATAGATCAAGAAAAACGTGATACGAGTCTTGATCGAGGGAATAATAAGGTTTTCGACGAATAGGCTCGTTTATCATCATTTTGTACCGAGGTAAGTTCATATGTAAATAATGTGATGTATTACATGTTTTAATGCTTTAATGTTATATGAACTTAAATGCTTATTTGCTATCATGAATTATATGCCTTGATATTCCATGAGTACATGGTTGGTATTATGGATATCATAAACGACATTACGAGCAAGTTCGACAGTGATGCGACAAGTAAGGAAACCCCGTTTAAACCTTAGGAATAGTCTAGGATACAAGTGACATGTAACTAGGAATTAAGGAATCCTAACTCATTGAGCAGTCTGGGTTCGTGATATATATATGTGACCTCTGAACTCATTGTGTGGTTTGAGTTCATGATGTACGAGGTACATGTAATTTGGTTCCGGGTACTGGTCTTGTGTGTCCTACTGGTGGCTAGGTAGTCCTGAGTGGTTCGGATACTTGACAGCTTGTGTGAGCAGCCCGTGTAGTTACACCTTGACCGATAGCTTATATAAGCAGGCCCATGAGTAGCTCCTTAGCGAGTGTTACATGTTATGAGTTAGCTTTGGCTACGTACGTATATGTGGCACTTATGTGCAAGTTTTCCGTGTATCCAATAGTATTCCGAGTGTCCAACGGATAATGCAATGGATGAGGTGATGAAAGTCCCAAAGAGGGCATGTTAAAGAAGGTATGATCATATGATATACTACGGGTAAGTACAAGTATGTACGCTAAACTCACGAGCATTGCCTTAATAAAGGATGAATTGTGATGAGAAAGTACATATATATGAACATTTGATAAATTAGTCAACATGCTTGAATGAGGACTAATCTTTATAGTTATGTTATTATGTCTTTGTGTGATGAATGCTTTCTATCATTGCATATTATTTGCATGTAGACTTACTAAGCTTTAATGCTTACACCATTTCCTTTCCATCCTTTGCAGTACTGCCAAGCTAGCTCGGGGATCGGAAGCTATCAGAGTATTCGATCACACTATCAAAAGAATATTGGGTATAGTGAATTTGATAACTTGAGTATGGCATATATATGGGACTTAGATATTTTGTGATTTGTGTCATGTAAAGTTGGCCAAGTTGTAAAGGCCTCTAATATTGATGATTCATTTTGTAATGGCCATGTGATATGGCTTATATTTGATTATTGGGTTGTAATCTAATTACTCATGCATGCATGTGCTAATGCCTTGATGAAGTAATATGTTATTGCTTGGTGAATGAATGATGAGGTGTGGAATAGATGCTAGGAGAAAAGAAATGACTTAATGACTTAAGATGATCATTGTCATGGATAAGTATTATGGAATTTGGATAACGAATTTGGTTATGCATGAAATTGGTGTGGAATGTGTAATACCCCTACCCGTATTCATTGCCGGAATAAGATACGAGGCATTACCGGAGTTTACGAATTAAATTTTTTTTTATATTCAATATAGCCCTTTTATAAATATCTAACCTTCCCTGTAATATTAAATCGAGACCAATCCACATCAACCAAATCAATTCAACATATTTTCAAGATAAATTCATGCATATTTATAAGATAACGTCATCACATATCTAAAACCAGGTTTGTTAACCATACTAATGGCTAACTTTACATTCATTTCACATTAACATTTACTTTGTTAGCTTATACATGCCATTGATTTCCAAAATAAAGTTTCTTTATATACCGAAATCCTGAGGTTGACAGTGTGATGTGTCTCCGACCAAATTCGACTTTCGAGCTCTTAACACTATAAAACAGGGAAAAAGGAAACGGGGTAAGCACTTCGTGCTTAGTAAGCTCATGTAACAAGAATTATACTTACCTAATATTTTCAATACAATACAATAAACATCCATATATCCATTCAATGCATTATTACCCTAATATGCACAAACTCAACATTCAAGTTAGTACAATAATTTCCATGTACCAATAATATATACCATGATTGATGAGCTCATCAATATCATAATTTCCATTTCCTTGTTATTTTTTTATACTTATCCCGTTGAATTTATCGGAATTTCGATGGATTTTCAGAGGTACATATTTATTGTACAATTCCGGGTCCGTCAATTCATATTCATGTGCGCACATATCCATTTCAGAGAGCACACTCCCGCGAACCTCAACCTTGCAGCGGGATTACCAGTCCAGGCTAAATCCCCTGCAATATAAACTCATAGAGTATTGTCGGGATTACCAGTCCAGGCTAAATCCCCTGCAACGACAATTACTCTAATGAGCTTGGATCTGAATTACCAGTCCAGGCTAAATTCAGACCCTAATTCGGATTACCCGTCCGGGCTAAATCCATTTTACACATATTCTTCGGGAGGGCTATATCAGGATAGGATTACCCGTCCGGGCTAGATCCTTTTTACCGTCAATTCCTTTTCAGAGATCCATCGAATTTTCCTTTCATTCAAACGGGATTTCTTCCCATTTTATCAAATATATCAATGTTTCATAAATTTCCATATAATGAACATTCAAATCATATTCACATCAAAAACATGCATTTCAAGCATTTAAGAATATAATTCAAGTTACACGAACTTACCTTGATACTTGTTTGTAAACAGTAAAAATCTATTAATCCCAAACTTTTTCCTTTCCTCGATCTAGCTTCGTATTTGAATCTTCCGGATCTAAATAAATAAATTTAATTATCAATTCAATACATTTCCTGTTCATATGCATCATTCTCTATAATTCAACTATTATTTATAGTTCATTCAAAGCTGTCTACTTGAGTCATAGTCACTATATTATTTATAACTTGAGCTACGGAACTCAAAATTAAGATCTGTTAATTTTCCCTGAAACTAGACTCATATATATTTTTACCATAAAATTTTCATAATTTTTGGTTTAGCCAATCAGTACAATTTATTCTTCAAAGTCACCCCTGTTCTGTTGTCTAACAGTTCTGACCCTTCTTCACTAAATATATATTATCTCTTTATACAGAATTCAAATTATGTTCTCGTTTGTTTCTATTAAAAATAGACTCATTCATAATTCTATACATATAAATTTAAGTCCCTAATTATTTTTATTCAATTTTTTATAATTTTTCAAAGTCAGAACAGGGGAACCCGAATTCATTCTGACCTTGTCTCACAAAATTCATTATATCTCAAAATTTACAAATCCATTGCTTACACTATTTCTTCTATGAGAAACTAGACTCAATAATATTTAATTCCATATTTTGTTCATCTTCTAATTCGATTCCTACAATTTTTGGTGATTTTTCAAAGTTAGTCTACTGCTGCTGTCCAAACTGTTTTAGTGTAAGCTGTTTATTACCATTTTTCCCCTAAGCTTTTAATAAATGATAATTTCGTCCCTACTCAATTAGCCTCTCAATTGAGCTGATTTTTCTCAATTAACATTTTAGTCTATCACCTTAAACTAGTTTACAACCTTTAGGAATCAGAATTTCAGCAATAGACTTTAATTCCAAACATTTTCACAATTAGGTCTCAAAAATCAATTTCCATTGAAATTGCTTAATAAAATCATCTCATAAACAAATTAAAGCTTTAATTTCATTCTATTTCATCATAAACTTACAGCACTCAACCATGGTGACTTTAAATTTCATCCATGAAATCAAAAACTAATGAATTTAATAGTAGGATCTAGTTGTAAAAGTCTTAGAAATACAAAAATTACAAAAAAAAGGCAAGGATTAACTCACTTGGTGAAAAAATTATGAAATACCAGCTTAGAGAACCCTCCTATGGCGTTTTTAGCTGCTGGAATTGAAGAGAAATGAAGAGAAATCTAGATATTTCCTATTTAGTCCTAGTTTTATTTAGTTAATTTTGCAATATTTCAATTTTACCCTTAATTTATCAATTTTTCTGCTGATTTCATACCCTTGCCGTCCAGCCCAAATAACTTTTGGGTCTAATTGCCTTTTATATCCTTTCTCATTAGACTAATAAGCTATTTAATCACTCTAGCAACTTTTACACCTATTACAATTCAGTCCTTTTCATTTAATTGACTACCCAAACATTAAAATTTCCTAACGAAATTTTAATACCACATTAATAATATTTCATAAATATTTATAAAATTATTTTTGACACGGTTTTACGAGATAGAGATCCCGATACCTTATTTTACCCAATTTCTTCAATAATTTCTTTTTCTAACTAATCACTAAATCGATAAAATTTTCCTATCAATATTTTCATACTATTTTCCTATCATATCAATTTTCAAGCAAAAATATTGAAATAAATTTCTCTTTAAATCGGATCTATGGTTACGAAACCATTGTTCCGATAACCTTGAATTTAGGCCATTACAGAATGTTTCTAAATGTGTGACTAATTGAATATGCATTAGGAAGATATTTTGAAGGCACGAAAATGCCATGGAATTGGATATTGAGTGTTTAAATATGTTATGTTGCATGTTATGAAACAAGTTTGAGTGTAGGGATGTTTGGGGGTGACAATTGGCTTAGAAGTAGTGACCATTTTTATAACAAAATAAAATGATGATCATAAGATAAAGTGATAAATCTAAGGGATTAAATTGGTTAATTTTTACTTTTTGAAGTCAATCGTAATTTTTGATTTAATTCAAATTAAAAGCAGTCCAAGAAACCCAAACCCAATTCCTTTGTGTAAATTGACGCAACAATTTCAACCAGGCAAAAAGCCCTGTGGGCTGCAGGGGCAGAATAACTATCACTGAGTGGAATAGCGCGAACCTGTAAACAAACAGTATGAGAAACTAGGGTTTTCGTATTCTTTTACCTTTCGTCTTTAGGGTTGGTTCAGTGTCGATTTCAATCACCTTGTCGATTAAAAAGAAAAAAAAATGTTGGACATCAATTTATTCAGAGAGGAGAAGGGTCATAACCCTGAGATCATTCGCGAATCATTACGGCGTCGTTACGCCAATGTTCAAGATGTCGATGCCATCATCGACCTTGACAAAGTTTATCGCCAACGTAACTATCTAATCCCTCCTCTCATTCTCCCATTTCGAATTGCTATTTTTATTTTTTTTTGTGTAATGCTAAATTTCCGGTACAGTGTTATATGAACTTGAAAATCTGCGAAAAGAGTTTAATAAGATTAACAAGCAAGTCGCTCAACTTAAAATTGTGAGTCTCTCTCACTCTCACACGCACTCTCTCTTTTTAATTAGTCGTGGGATTTTCTTTAATTTTTTTTATGTTGGAATTGATGTGAAAAAAGGCTAAGCAAGATGCAACGGAGACAATTGCAAAGACAGAGGAGGTTAAACAGAAAATGGCTGAGAAAGATGTTGAGGTTAAAGATTCTTGGGCTGTTTTAAAATCTAAATTGGAGAAAATTGGTAACCTTGTGCATGACTCGGTTCCCGTCAGTGATGATGAGGTGACTGACTCTGCAAATTTTATTCATTTCCTTGGTTTTTGATTGCTAATGCTTTAATCAGGGTAATTTACTTGACTACCAATATATTGCAGGCAAATAATGCTGTGATTAGAACTTGGGGTGAAAAGCGTTTGGAGCCAAAGCTGAAGAACCATGTTGAGCTTGTCGAGCTTCTTGGGATTGCTGATACAAAAAAGGGTAATTGTATTTTTCAGGGTTTAACATGCTTTGTTGTATGTAATGGAAATGGTGTTTATTGGTTTTAAGATGTGTAGGGTCTCTCTTTAAGCTACGAGATAATAGAACAGTAGGCTGTATTTCTCATGATGAACTTTGTGTTGTTTTATGCATGAATTCAGCTGGCAAATTGAATTGGATTGTTTCACTTGCCATCATTTTAATTGATGTTCCATTGTCCTGTACTATAGGTGCTGATGTTGCAGGAGGTAGAGGTTACTACCTAAAGGGAGATGGAGTGCGTCTCAATCAAGCTTTGATCAATTTTGGGCTAGACTTTTTGGAGAAAAGGGGGTATACAGCATTGCAAACTCCATTCTTCATGAGGAAAGATGTTATGGCCAAGTGTGCTCAATTGGCCCAATTTGATGAGGAACTTTACAAGGTAACATTTTTAGATTGCTTTAGAGATCTCTCTTCTTTCCATATACTAGGATGGTATTGGTATCTTTACAAATTGTGAGATTTGAACTATATAGAATTGAGATTGTTTAATTCTTGTTATAACTTTACATGCGATCAAGTGTTCTTATTATACATTAGGAAAAGGAAAAAAAAAACAAAAAAAAAACCTGTTCTTTATGGTTAGGATGTGCAAATCAGTATCCAGGCATATTCCTTTCACCAATTATTTCATATTCTACAATAAGAAAGCATGACTGGTGTTGTTGATGTTCATTAGGTGACCGGTGAAGGTGATGACAAGTATCTTATTGCAACTGCTGAACAGCCACTCTGTTCTTACCACGTGGATGATTGGATCCAGCCCTCTGAGCTACCTATAAGGTTCTAACTTCTAAGCATGCAAAAGAAGTGATGGCTGTATGTGTCGCAAAATGTTTTTTTGGTTGCTATTTGTTTATGTAATTTGTTTTCCCAGATATGCTGGATATTCATCTTGTTTCCGCAAAGAAGCTGGTTCACATGGTCGTGATACTCTTGGAATTTTTCGGGTTCATCAATTTGAGAAAGTGGAGCAATTCTGCATTACCAGTCCAAATGGTAATGAGTCCTGGGACATGCATGAGGAAATGATTAAAAACTCTGAGGGTTTTTATCACATGGTATAATATTTATTTTCTATGAATTGATTAATTACTACACATCACTGATTTCCAGTTTTTCACCTAATCCCATTTTATCTATAATTGGAGCTCTTTGAATGTTGGTTTTATCTGTACTAGTGAACCTTATCAGGCTAGAATTATATTTACTTCCCATGCCTTGTGGAAGGGTCATTTGTCAAGTAATCTTTTGGTTTTCATTGTGAAACAAAATCACTTTTAGATAAATAAACTGGAGCCTTTTCCCTTCAGCTCAAGGTGGCCCTAATCTATCTTTTAACAGAAGTTCACCATGCACATAAAATTTTCCATTGGAAGTCTTGAGGCTGAAGAGTCTTTACATGGATTAGTGTGAATTTTAATTTGCAGCTAAAGCTTCCCTATCAAGTCGTGGTGATTGTTTCTGGTGCTCTTAATGATGCTGCTGCCAAGAAGTATGACTTGGAAGCATGGTTTCCAGCATCTCAGACTTACAGAGAGTTAGTGTCATGCTCAAATTGTACAGATTACCAATCAAGGAGGCTAGAAATTAGATATGGGCAGAAAAAGGTTGGTTATGTCGGCTTGTCTTGTTATATATTGAAAGCAGAGTGCAAGTGTTTTGGAAATATATACCGATTCATACTTTTTTCCCCCCTTCATAAGAGTGCATATTGGTTTAGGAATAATCTAGAACTACTTCCATACTTAATACCTATCATTCTTGAGTTCTACCATTTAAATTCCAGTTCATGCTTTGTGATTGCTTTCTGTTGTTAACCTTCTTGCAGAACAATGAGCAGGTGAAACAATATGTTCACCTGTTGAACTCTACCCTCACAGCAACCGAAAGGACAATATGCTGCATCCTTGAGAATTACCAGAGAGAAGATGGTGTTGAAATACCAGAAGTTTTACGGCCATTCATGGGTGGGAAGTCCTTCCTCCCTTTCAAGACCAAACCAGCTGCTGAAACTAAAGGGAAGAAATCAAAGGCCTAGTTATGTCTCACCAAACCATTGGTTACCATTGAAGGAACAAGCGCTCAGATTGCCTGAAAACTAGTTTTGTTTTTCAAAAATTGTGGCCTACTGCCATTATCACAACACTGAATATATAAATTCAATTGTTTTGTAGTACTTTGCAAAAAGAAAACCCCAGCTATGATACTGTGACAGACATTATAGACTTGGTGTTTTAAGTTATTGGATATCCTTTACAAAATTTGTCATAGAACTGTAATCAAACTACCATAAATTTGTTTTAGTTTTCTTTCTGATGTGCAATATAATCGATTTTTCTTCTTTTTGGAGTATTACTGATACGTTCTTCTGAAACCTCACCATCTTCATATATTGCAATAGCCAATAGGTTATGGTACACTTTTTCTATAAAAAAAAGATGAAGGTAGCTTGCTTATTTGTGTCTCTTGGACTAGAAGACAGATTAGTGCTGATTATTTTGGTAATAAATAATAATGAATTATAACTTAAATGATTTGAGGTATTTGGTTAAGAGGAGTAGCAGCTGTTGAAGTAAATGTTTGATCATATAACCGTAACAGGTTACAACATTCAGGCCCCAAAAGTTTGAGCAGAAAAATAGACATCTCAAGTATTTTGTCACCCTGAAAATAAACCCAGACCAAGTCTTTTAGAGCCACATTTCTCTTTGCGATTAAAGATAGGATAAGGACTTCAAAAACTAGTTTCCACACAAACTGAATATATTTATGTATTTATGTCAACTTCACCGTTATCTCTTCTTTTGGTCTTCTGTTTAAATCCATTCATTCTTTCCAAGTAGTACGTAATATTTTAACCCTCAACCCCCACTATCTGTCCATCTTTCAGTAAGAGAAAGGAAATGGAGTTTAGTTCAGACGCTAACCAGCGCATTGCCAGGCTCGCAGCCCATCTCCAACCTCAGGTTCTCTTCTATGTTAGTACAAGTTTTATTAAATAAGGTGGCTTGCTTGTTTATTATATGTGTTGGTTGTAACAGATGGACGAAAGTTCTATTTTGAGGCGAGCTGACTGTAGAGCGAAAGGAGGGTCACCAGGGTTCAAAGTTGCTATCTTAGGAGCAGCTGGAGGCATTGGCCAGCCTCTTGCAATGTTAATGAAGATGAATCCTCTCGTCTCGGTTCTTCATCTTTACGATGTTGTGAACTCTCCTGGTGTCACAGCTGACCTCAGTCACATGGATACTGGTGCTGTGGTAATATTTACTTCTCCTCCAGAGACTTCAATTATTCAACAGTGAAAACTAGTTTTCTAAGATACCATAGGCTATGCTTTTGAATGAAGAGCGAATTATTATGTCAATTATATGTAAAAATCGAGAGTAAGTGGAATGCTTTATTGGTTATAGGTACGTGGTTTCCTAGGGCAGCCGCAGCTTGAGAGTGCGTTGACCGGCATGGACCTTGTGATCATACCTGCTGGTGTTCCAAGGAAGCCTGGAATGACGAGGGATGACCTTTTCAACATCAATGCTGGAATTGTCAAGACACTTTGTGAAGGAGTTGCAAAGTGCTGCCCAAATGCAATTGTTAATCTGATCAGCAATCCAGTGAATTCTACAGTTCCAATTGCAGCAGAGGTTTTTAAGAAGGCCGGTACTTACGATCCAAAGCGACTTTTGGGAGTGACAACTCTTGATGTCGTCAGAGCTAACACTTTTGTGGTATGCATAACCATTTTATTGTATTCCTCATTTTCTTACATAAAGCACCAAGAAATCACATAGCATGTAGCAGACCATTTCTAGTTTTCACTCCTTAGATAACCATTTTTTTGTTTTGGGTACAGGCAGAAGTCCTGGGACTTGATCCTAGAGAAGTTAATGTACCGGTTGTCGGAGGTCATTCAGGAGTAACAATTTTGCCTCTTTTGTCACAGGTCTTCAATGTTATCTACAAATTTCACTTATTTTCACTTTTGGTAATCTATCATTAGTTGAATTTACTTGATTTCAATCTTTGCAGGTCAAACCTCCAAGCAGCTTCACCCCTGAAGAAACGGAATACCTAACAAATCGCATTCAAAATGGTGGAACAGAAGTTGTTGAGGTATAATAATGTTCTCTTTTTCTTACATAGATTGCAGAACCAACAAATGAAATATACAGTAGAAGTTAGAACATGTTTTGACATTTCTTAGTCTGGTCTCCTGCTGCCAATACTTCAGTCAACTACTAAGAAAATCGCATAAGCCTATCTGTATGTTTGGAAGTTAATTGTTAAATGCATAATGGCTAGTAACTAAGACCAAGTTGTTAGATAAAAAGGATTGACTACTGATAAAAATTGCTTTATTATTGTTGTTGTTATGGGTGAATTCATCTTTTTCACTTATGCAGGCAAAAGCTGGGGCTGGATCGGCTACCTTGTCAATGGTTGGCCATTCTACCTTCACTTTGTACAAGTTTTTTTTCTTAAAAAGTAGAAATTAATGGATAAATTAAACTAAAGGGAAGCCTTTAAATGTGTATAGGCATATGCAGCTGTCAAGTTTGCAGATGCATGTCTCCGAGGCTTGAGAGGAGATGCCGGAGTCATGGAATGTGCCTTTGTAGCTTCCGAGGTACCCTCTCAAACAAATTTTTTTCATGCCAACACCATCTTGTTGGTTTTGCATTTCCACATGTTCTTTAACAATCTCGATCTCAGGTTACCGAACTTCCTTTCTTTGCAACCAAGGTACGACTTGGTCGTACAGGAGCCGAGGAAGTCTATCAACTAGGGCCTCTAAACGAATATGAGAGGTATATGTTTTTGTCAGAAATATAAATGATTGTTATTATTTTAGGTAGAGATAGCAGATTATGCAGTGAACACCTGTTTGATTGTTAATAGGGTTGGTTTGGAGAAAGCAAAGGAAGAGTTAGCTGGAAGCATTCAAAAGGGCATTGCCTTCATCAAGAAATGAAATTGTTGCTGCTGAGCTAATCTTTTAATATAATATAATATAAGCTTCTTATATCTGTTAAAAGAGCTTTGTATATGTTTTGGCACTTAAGAACCTCTATTGAGATCTAAATGCCATTGATATACTCTTCTGGTTAATGCAGTCAAATTTTATGCTTGTAAAAGATTAGCATAGTTTCACAAAATAGTCTGCATCTTTAAAGCTTATTATTTTGTTCACAAAAAGTTGAAATAAAATTATATAAATTCATCTTTACCTTTATATTAAATATGTTAATGAGGGCACACGGAATAGAATAATCGATTCATCTCACCTTTACCGTTCTGTATAACTATTTAGACTCTTGATCCTTTTCCCTCTAACAATTTACAAGGTGAAAGGATTTGAAGGAGTGTAAACAACAGGTGTGGAAGACATGGTCATGTTCCTTGCTAGCACACGTGGTGCAATTGCATCCTCCACAGCAACAGGGTTAACCTGCATGATTCTCTCCGGTATAACAGTCTCGCCATCAACCTTAGCCAGTACCTCAAAATGCATACTCACTATCTCAGGCTTTGTCCTCCACTCTGGAAAGCCCTCCAAATTAAACCCATCTCCTTCTTTCAACTTCTTCTCGATCCCAAAACCAATCTTCACAAATGTTTGAGCTGACACATCAGCCTTCAGTAACTTAAAGTATCCTTTCTTGTTTGCCTTTGAATCCAGCACAGACGATAGCAGTCTCTCAAAACCAATTAAATTAGCATTGGAACCATTGATGGACGCAAAAGGCCACATTGTAGAGAAATGCTTTGGGGTTAGAACTTCAGCGGCTTCTCCTTGTAAATCAATAGTGGAGAGGGCATCCATGGTCTTAGTTTTAGACATTGAAGATAATTCCACAAGACCAGGTGCAAGTCGCTTAAGCTTCAACTTGTTATTTGAAGAAGATGGGACAGTAAGGGAAGTTGGGCCAACAATGCGAAGAGAAAGGAGTGGGGCGTCTTGGCTGCAAGAAGCACGACGAAGATGCTCGGCAAGAGCCATAAGACCAGATGCGAATCCATTATGAGTTCTGTTAAGAGGTAACGGAAGATCAATTGGATGGCGCAGGCTAACTGATCTTGCACCCTTGACAGTTACCACAGCGCCATCTGCTAACATTACCTTTTTCAAGACACCAGCATCCACATCATGCTGCATGATTTAACCATCGACAAGATTAATCAATTGACTTCAAAAGATTACACACACACACACAAAAGACACATCTTATAGTCATACCTAAATGGGCAACGGCCCCTAAAAGAGAATCTAAATTCAAACGCAAAAGCGAAAAACTACTACGTTCTTAAAAGAAGTTACTTTAGTACATCTTAATTTGCAGAGTCAGCAAATTCCCAAAATCCAACTACGGTACCTTTTTTTTTTTTTTATAATGCTAAATGCTAGGATTCTGAAGCACTACATTCCCTAGATCAAAACCTCAAAGAACAATGTTTTTTTGTTATAAGAGAAAAGGGAAAAAGATAGAACTCACGGGCAAGGAGATTCGCATATCTTTGGCATCTTGGATCCAGAGTTCCATGGGTCCAGCCAGCTGAAACGGGGCCAAAACGGGTAATCCATTGTCCGATATCCTCTTATGCTCCACCAACCCATTTTCAACTCCGGGTCTAGCTGGCTCTTCCACCCTAAAAATAGGCAAATCAACATATTCCCAACGATTTACATCCTCCAAGAGCTTAAAAGGAATCACTTTGTTATCGATTTCAATGTCGAATTCATATGCCACAGAATGGCCCACAAGGGCATCTCTGAGATCGAACCCTGAAATCTTAAAATCATCGGCTTGGAATCCCAATCCCTTCACAACTGCCTCTTTTAAATCCTATATAAAAACCTCAAAACCAAACCAATCAAATTCATATTTGAAAAAAAAAAAGAATCCAATTGAAAAAAAGAAAGAAAGAAAGAAAAGCTTACAGAAATGGCCTTAGGATAGGGAGTGGAAACCAAGGCGCTGGAAGAGGATATAATCGCAAATAAAACGAAAACCAACAGAACGTCACAAGATTTAGGATCGGCGATCATGATCGTTGTCCACCCACCGCAAACAACCACCGTAAAAGAAAAGAGGAAACCGAATTCGGAGTCGAGGTTAGAAGATTGTGGTTGGATATTTCTATAATCTTTTGGGTTAAAAGTAGGTGTGGGTAGTAGGGGAGGATTATAGATGAGTGGTGGAGGATGTAAGGGGAGGTGACGTGGCGTTATACAACCAATTAGAAGCGAAGAAATGATGCGAATTGAAAATGTGATTGGTTTGGATTTGCATGGGCCCCGTTTCCGTGTTAAGCGGGTGGGAGATTGATTGATTAAAGCGGAAAATCAAGAAGGTTCGTCCATTCGGTAAAACTAAACAAATATTGAGAATGATTTGGCGTCGCCCGGACTCGAACCGGAGACCTTCAGTGTGTTAGACTGACGTGATAACCAACTACACCACGACACCTTCAGATACCAGGCTTGAAATATTTGCTATAAGTTGTTTTTGTTAATATTACGCTCATTGCTATTTATAATTAACATAATTAAACTAGGTTAAATCCTGCTATTAGTCCTTGTTTTTTGAAAAAATGTGGATTTAGTCTCTATATTTGAAAATTTTTAAATTTCTAGTCATCATCAAATGATAACTATTTAATTCATTAAGTTAAGTTTTGCTATTTCTAAAATTTGATGCGGGAAACATATTATCATAAATGTAATGTCATATCAACTTATTATTTCCATATATTACTAACTAAAAAATTAGTTAAGGATTAATGACCGTCATTTGCATCTAGATTGAAATTTCACAATTCAAAAAGTTTTGTAACATAGAATGATTTCAATTAGAAAATATGAACTAAATCTACAATTATACACATAGTACAAGATTAATAATTGAATTTAACTAAACGGATTTAACTACGATGGTTTGTTTCAAGACAAAAATTTCACATTTTGAAAAGTATAGAGACTAAAATTTACCAATTTGGAAAGTATAGAGACTAAAATTGATGAGATTAAAATACAAAGACTAAATCAACAACTTTCACAAAATACAAAGATTAAACTATTGTTACTTTTAATATATTATTAATTCATAAATCAATTTTGATTATTTTTTTTTGGAAGGAATGAAAAATTTTGATAATTTAATATATTTATTTCGACTACCAAAAATATACATACCAGTTTTTATGGTTTCCATTGAAGTATCTTGCAAAGCACTTATGCTAATTGATTTTATTTATTTTTTGGATGTGATATTTATATTAAAATATAAATAATTTATATATTGTAATTCTCAAATAAATGAACTTAGAGTTAAAAATGAATGATAATAATACAAAATATGTAAGAAATTAACACATTATGATAAATTATATAAAATTTAAGATGAAGTGAGATAATATATATATATATATATATATATAAAATCGGCATCAAAGAGTAAATTTATATTTCAATTGAATCATTATTGATAAACTAAATAAAGCGAGATAGATGCAAGAATAATATGACCACAACACTCATACCCAAACGTGTACAAATATATATAGAACGAATTATTAGCATGTATATATAATTCATGACACTTTGAATTTAAAAATTACAAATATTAACATATGCAAATTATATACATAAACACAATACGATAGAAAAATGTCATGAAATCGAGATAAATAAATTATTAACATGTAAATTTTAACTAATTTTATAATATTTTGATTAAAAAAATAATAGGATGCTGAATATTTTGTTCTGGTTTCTAAAATAAAAATTCTTTAAATAACTAATTTTATCTTACTAGAAATACCCTCTCTTTCTCTCTCATTTTGTAAGCTCGAGGTAAGTTGTTTTGGATGCCCACCAGTCTTCTTCTTTCTTCTCTCCTTCCTTCCTTCCTCCTCTCCCTCCCTCCCTCATTTTATTTTCTTTGTTTTGTTTTCCTTTTGTTTCTTCCCTCGTTGTGTCTTTTCCTCCCCTTGTTGATGGTAGGTTTTCCCTTTTCTCGGTGGCAAGTGATCTAGGGTGCCGACACCCACCGTACCCTTTTCCTCTGCCTCTCCCCTCCCCTCTTTTCTTCTTTCCCCTTTCTTCTTCCTTCCTCCCTTTTTTTTTCTCTCTATTGTTGGCTCTTCCCTTATTGGTGGTAAGGGATGGATTTCCCTTTGTTGGGTCATTTCTTGTAGAGGTTTTCTCGAGCCTTAAAAGCTCATGTTTCTCAGATCCTATGTGTTTTGGTTTCTTGAGTCTTGTATGGCTTGTTTTGGCTATTTATGTTGTGTCCACCACCACCACCAAAGCAATGACTTGGAAAGGGGCTCAACAATTAAATGTGACGCGTTTGCTTTGTTTGCTAGCAACCTTTGTCCCAACGTGTTAGATTCATCAAAGGAGTGGCTTGAGTCCTCCTTTGCTCTCTCCCAGGTGGTGGAGGCTTGTTACAAGGGTAGTTTACTTTGTCTAGTATGACTTGACTTTATGTCAAGTGTGCATATCGTGTCTTGGTTGTAATCTCTTCTAAACTTCCAATGTATCCAAGATCGATAGTATCTCTTTCTTTGTATTGATGTTACAATTCTTTAAAAAATCTCATTAGATTAAATCTGAATATGTAGAACATATGTGATAGGTTAGGATTTGTATGGGGCACATTTTTGTGTTAAACGGGTGGGTGATTGACTAAACCACATTGTTTGGTGTATACAGTAAATTGTAAAACAACATTTGTGATAACCAACTACACCACAGACACCTCATGACTTTTCTATTGAAATGTTCATTATAAGTGTTTTCCATAGCTTACACTCATTGCTATGCTACCTGTCATACCCTGTCACACTTGGCTCCCCTAAGGACCCGAAATTAAAGAAGAGTCTGCGAGCTAATTGTATATAAATAGAAATTTACGAGCTTTAATGAGATATGTAAGAACTTAGGTGGCTAATTGAGAATGGTTGGATTTCAATTATTGTTTAGTTAGATTGGAACCTACTGGTTCCATAGTGGGTAACAAAATTATAAGGATTGAGTGGTGGCATTAGCTTGTGGAAATCGTTTTATTTGACTAAGAACCGTAGTATGTGATAACTATTTTTAATTATATCTCTTAGGTTGAATGTTATTTATTAATATTATTTACTGTCATTAATTATTTATTTGTTAAGTGAATTAAACAGATTAATTATAATATAAGGATTATTGATTTATTTTCCCTTGCTAGAGTTTATGCTAGTCTTAAATTCATAAAATTGGGATAACCGCTTGCATGAAATAGGTTTAAAATTGAAAATTGTTTTGTAAAATGATCGATCCACCTCGGTGGAGAATTTGACCTCTCTAGCCTAGGTCTACTGTTTAGGCTAGGTTGGGGAGGTTACACATTTACTAATCAACTTTCAATTGCATGCATAAACAAGGAATTAATTCAATCAGTCAATTGTGATTTATTCCATTACTCACCTTATACTCACCGGTTAATCCACTTCTGGAGTCTACCAACTCATCCACATTCGTTTTGGCCTCTAAGGCTCGATTCCTTTTTGCTTTGAATAAAAAGATATTTACTTTCCATTTTCATATATGCACACATTCAAAATTTCGAGCATCATATTAGTTCATTTCAATAAAAACAATTAAGCTTATTATTATTTTTTTGTAACACCCCTAACATGTATCCGTCGCCGGACTAGGGTTAAAGGCGTTACTAGACACATCGAAACATTTCAGGAATAATTCACAAACATCATCCACAAATTCATTCAAAATTGTAGTCATACATTACAATAGAGTCCCTTATATAGGTCATCAAGACCCTAAACATGCATTAGAAAGGGGTCGGGACTAAACCGAGCTAATACAAAATTTTTCGAAAATTAAACATTTTCCAAAGTTACAGAGGTCACATGCCCGTGTGAACAGGCCGTGTGCCTCACACGGCTTTAGACATGCCCGTGAGTCTAGACCGTGTCAAATCAAGGCATACATACTGACTTAATCACACGACCACAAGACATGCCCGTGTGCCTTGGCCGTGGTCGAGACTAACTTGGGTCACACGGCTAGCCACACGCTCGTGTGCCTTGGCCATGCTCAAGACTGACTTAAAATAGTAAGTTACCCTAGGGGACACACGGCCATGCAACATGACTGTGAGTCGCACACGGCTGAGACACACGCCCGTGTCTCTGCCCTTGTGGACAAAAATAGGCCATTTGAAAAGCCAATTTGCCACCCAATTTGGGTCAAACCTACAAGCATCAAACCAAGCACATTTGCACTATAATTTCAGCCAATTTCAATACCAAAACATACATCATTCATGCCATATTATTAACAACCAAATTCAAGCTTATAAACTATACTCAATCATATCAAATTATAAGCCAAAGTCATATTAAATCATATAGTTTCATAATCTCTAATCATACAATCAAATCTCATGCCAAAACCTTACCAAATTCCATACTAGGCACATTCCAAAAACTTACCAAATTGACCAACTCTCTTGGCCATCCAAAACACTTCACACATACCACTATTGTTTCACATATCATATACCAAAATCAAACCATAAGTTCAACCATAATTAAGCCATATCACATGGCTAAATATACACTTCACAAAACATATTCAATTACCTCTAGCCTATACATGCCATACTTCAATATATACATTTTTAAAAGGTACCAAAATATAGTTTGATAGTGTGGTGACGATCCTCGGTGATCCCCAAGCTCCCGATAGCTACGATATCTATAAAACAATGCAAACACACACAAAGTAAGCTTTCAAAAGTTTAGTAAGCTATATACAAATAAACTTAACAATATAAACATATAAGCATCATAATATACATATAATCTTTAACCATATGCTATCACAAAACACATAGCTCAAATGCATTTCACATATTCTCCATTCATTTGCACATAATGTATATGTTCTTATAATTTTGTCACATATAATCACTTGATCATAAAGATACATATACTTACCTTTCAACATCAAATATGATATACAACTTCAAACGTACCTGAATCAGATACACATATCATATTATCATTCATTTCTCGGAATTATTGTTGAACCGTTCGGAATCATAAGGATACGCGGATAACTCGGAAAGCTAGTATAATGCCAACGTCCCAGACGTGGTCTTACATGTAATCAAATATCGATGCCACTGTCCCAGACAAAGTCTTACATGAAATCAAGTAGGATGCTAACGTCCCAGACATGGTCTTACACGTAAATCATAAGTCGATGCCAACGTCCAGACGTGGTCTTATACGATAACACATATCGGATACTATGTCATGAAGTATGTATCCTAACTATTCCTAAGGTTCGTACGGGGCTTTTTGGACATCAGAACTTTGTCGATACTTTCTCGAATGTCTCATATTCAAAGCATAAAGCCATTCATCATTGTTCAATAACATATACGCATAAATAAACCATTTCAAATACATTTACTTGTATATAGACTTTATAACACCCTTAATCCCGTCCCGTTACCTGAATAGGATTACAGAGTATTACTAGTCATTACAGTACATTTGCACATAAAAAAGTATAAATGCAATATTATCCATCTAAATATAACTTCAATGGGTCCACAGTACTTTACAAGTGTAATTAAAATAAAACGGGACTCGATCGGAAGCTTATGAAATTTTCGTGAAAATTTAAATTTTCTTCTTTTGAACAGTACCACACGCCCGTGTGGCTAGTTTAACATGCCCGTGCGACTTGGGACATGCCCGTGTCCTAAACTCGAACACTGACTTTTAAACACGGCCATGACACACGTTCGTGTGGCCTGCCCGTGTACTAAACTGACTTTAAGACACGACCATGGCAACCAGGGTACACGCCCGTATACCAGGCCGTATAGACTCAATAATGAGCCTTTCACACGTTACTATCTAACCCTGCAAATATCAATCCACAACCAATACAAATACCAATACTAAACCATTCTAAACGCATTTTATATACTATCCAATACTTAACTTTAAACACTTAACATGTATCATTATCAATTATCAATGTACTTATTTCACTATTACAATCACAATCCAATATAACATACTTAAGACATCCTAGGTACATGCCATTATCAATAATTAACATGTTTACCGTATTGAGTTCGGGATCATCCTAGGATGCTGATTCGACAGACTGTCTTTAACCTAACCTGCACACGGAAACAAATCGTACGCTGAGTATAAACTCAGTGGTATTTCTATAAACCAATACTTAAAATATAACATACACATAAATTCATATAATGATCATAATTATTTAATCATTCACTTCATATATAAACTATTTATAATTCACTTATTCTTTATCATTTATTAACTCGATTAGCTTTTCAAATGAATTCATAAATCATCTAAACATTAATACTTTCCATTCGTATGTTTTACTCACACTTCGGTTCCCAATTCAGTATCAATAAACATTTATAGTATCAATCAATTTATCGGTTTCATACAGTAACATTCCGGCACTCTATAATAGTCAGTTATGCAGTAACAGTCATTTATTCAACAACAGTCAATTATTCCATAGCAGTCAACCTTTAATACTTTTAATTACCCCTATTAACATGACTCGGACCTAGACGGATACACGGATCCAACCAACACACCAAGGATAGTATACGGTGTTTCATCGGTCGAAGCCGGAATACACCGTAACGGTAACAGTCTCAATCACAGTACACAAAGTACCTCATCAGAATGCATCTGGAACAGTCACAGTCACGGTACACTAAGTACCTCATCGGAACGAATCCGAAACAGTCACAGTATGGCGACACTTATACTGTCTCATCGACACAAAGTCGGAATATCCCTAAACACTTCCAATCCTATGACATGCCAACTATATCTGACTAGCCCGTTACTGTTAATAGGGATTTCAGTAAACTTTCAAATTCTCAGTTTCATTTCAATACACTTTTTCATATCAATCCACATGCAATTCAATTTCAATACAATATACATTTTTCAATTTTCCATTCAATATTCACATATTCTATTCAATATCAATAATCACTAATAATTCATGAATTTTTATTCAATTCAATACCATAATAATAATAATAATAATAATAATAATAATAATAATACTTACCATTCATATAAATAATAAATTCAACAAATGATTATTAGATTCGATTTATAGAAATACAAACCGTAATTTCCGAGCTAACTCCCGTTGTCTTTGTCTTTTTCCTTGCTTAGCCGAGATTTCCCGAGACAACATTAGCTACAGGAATTTAAAAAATTATACCATTAATTTTCAGCACTCATTATAACAATTAATTGAATTTCTATTCAATTTACACCTTATTTCCAATTAGGTCCTAACTAATTCATTCATTTTACTAACTTAATTCATTCTCCATTTCTATTCAAATTCCATCCAAACTCAAATTTAACTAATAAATTTTCAGCTTATTTCATTAATTTTGAAATTTCCTCAAACTAACCCCTACAACATAAAACTTATGAATTACTTTACAATTCAATCCTTATTTCATTTCTAACTTGAATTTCTATCAATTTAGCCCTTAATTCATCATTTTATTTAACATAAACAATATCTAGAAATCTAATAACTTTCAAAATCTTAACTTAATTTCATCAAAACCTTGTTCCAAGGCTTCTAAAACATCAAAATTAAGTAAAAAGGGCTAAATTGACTTACCTATTAAACTTCCAAGCTTCAAAATAGGGGTGTTCATTCGGTTAACTGACCCGAAATATCATTAACCGAATTAACCGACCTTTCAAAATTTTTAATCGTTAACCGAACTAAAATTTTTTCAAAAAAAATTAACTGAACCAAAATTTTTCGGTTAATTTGGTCGGTTAACCGAATTAACCGAAAATTATATTTTTTTATTTGTGGTTAAAAATTAACCGAATTAAACGAGTTAACCGAATTAACCGAATTAACCGAATACCCGAATTGAATCACTACATAATTAAAAACATTACATAAGTCTTTGAATCACTACATAATTAAAAATATTACATAAGTCTATGAATCACTACATAATTTAAAACATTACAAGTCTTGGAATCACTACATAATTAAAAACATTACATAAGTCTTGAAATTAACACATAATTGAAATGTAAGTCTTTAATATTTTCCATTTGTATCCATGTCTTCTCTCTAAAAGATCTCCTTTTGCATTAAATACACAACAAAAAAAACACATGTACAACAATTTAGCATATAATAGAAATATATCCATTTAAAAAAATCAAATAATATAAACAAACAAATAGATTATAAGTTAACAAAAATAAGATAGTAAGCATACCCTTCAACTCACGAAAGCTCATGAATTTAGGGTAGGCTCTGATGCATTCCAAGAAAAGTCTAAACATTGAATCAAATAAATAAGTAGGAGTGATATGGTAAAAAAATTGAAACTATTAAAATAAAATAATAAATATACCATTTTCAATCTTGTCAAGCTCTTGGATTTGTTCTTCAATCTTTTTGATGTCTTCTTGTGATGATGATTTTCGAATCCAATCTTGAGTACACACAAGAGCTTGTACAATTTTAGGAGTTAAAGAACTCCTATATTGATCAAGCACACGTCCCCCGGTGCTAAATGCAGACTCTAAAACAACCGTAGAAACCAGTATAGCTAACACATCTCTGGCCATTTTTGAAAGAGTGGGAAATCTAGGGCTATTCACTTTCCACCACAATAAAATATCAAAATCTTCAACAAATTCCTCAGTAGCCTCAGCTAGATATTTATCCAACTCAGATGTTTTATCCTCACCACAAATTTCCAACTCACGCTTTTTATACAAAGCTTGCATTCGGCTTTTCATTTTTTGTTATGGTTCATCGAGAGAAACGTGTGTTGACACACTCGATTGGCTGCAAGTACTATGAAGTGAAGGCTTATACTCATCAAACAATTCATACAAAAATTCCTTCAATTTTTGCATCATTTCAGAAGCTTTTTCAGAACTAGACATTTCACTAAGTGCAAATTCAAGATACTTTAGTTTTTGTCTAGGATCTAAAATACAAGCAACAAACATAAGCAAATTCATCTTATCAATATCACCCCAATACTTATCATACTTCTCTTTCATCTTGATGGCCATAACATTGAAATCAACATTACTATTTAACTGAGCATCTCGTAAAAGAATATCAATTTCAGAAAGCTCATCAAAAAAATTATTGGATGTGACATATGAAGTGCCAGATATACGCAAAGTGACTTCATAAAAGTGTTCCAAGAAATCCCTCAAGTCTCTAACATTAGTCCAATCATCCACACTAGGCCAACCCTCTCCCCTTTCAAGTTCAGCCCTAAAGTTTGTATCTTGCTCCTCAAATCTCTCAAAAGCTCTCTCAATGTTTTGAGCAGTGTCTAACATTAAGTAGGTCGAGTTCCACCTAGTACAAACATCAAGACACAACATCTTCTTGCACTCTATCTTTTCCACCACAACACACTCCTTAAACTTTTGTAATTTAGCTGGAGATTGTCTCACATATCTAACCGCCCCCCTAACACGTTCAACAGATTTATTCATTTCCTTTAAGCCTTCAACAACAATCAAATTCACAATGTGTGCCATGCATCTCATATGAAGATATTTACCATTTTGAACTAAACCCCTTCGAGGGTTCAATTTTTTTCTCAAATAACCAATAGCAACATCATTTGAACTTGCATTATCAACAGTAACAGTAAACAACTTATCAATTCCCCAAGTCAACAAGCATTTCTCAATCACCATCCCAATGGACTCACCCTTATGACTAGAAATTGGACAAAAGTTTAAAATCTTTTTATTCAATTTCCAATCGTTATCAATAAAGTGACACAAATAATTAACTCTTTGCAAAGAAGTCCATGTGTCAGTAGTTAAGCAAACTCTAGAACAAGAACTTCTCAAAAGTTGTTTTATCTTGACCCTTTCATCTAAATACAATTGATAAACATCCTTAGTCATAGTAGTTCGTGAAGGAATATGAAACCTAGGACATGCCACAAACATAAATTTCTTAAAGCCTTCACTTTCAACAAACTTGAAAGGTAATTTATCAATCACAATCATTTGTGCTAATCCTTTCCTACATGCTTCTTGATCAAATCTCCAAGTTGAAAGATGCCCTTCCCCCCCCCCCTCTAACTCCCTTTCTAGGTAAAACTAGTTGTCCTTGACTAGGGTCAACAACATTGCTAGGATTTTTCTCACATGAACCAATATGATATTTCAATGACCCTGTACCATTTTTTTTCACATCACAACAAAATTCCTTTTGACAATAATTACATTTAGCCTTACTTGTACCTTCACTATTAATAATCTTAGTGAAGTGAGACCAAACTTCTGACCTTTGAGGAGTGGCTTTTCTTTTTCCAGTAGTCACATTTGCTTGGCTTGAAGCTCCAACTCCTGAATTTTCAGAATCTATTGAAGTAGGAGGTGTAACACTACCCTCAATAGATGTTGGTTCGGTGGACATTCTACAAGAAAAAAATTATATAATAAATTAAAATACATTTATAATATTAAAATACATATTTATAATATTAAACAATTTTCATAAAATACGAGGATAAACAAAGTAAATAGAATACTTGTTAAATAAAATTTATAATAAAAATTAAATAAAATATTGGTACAATTAATGAACCAATTTTCATGCGTAGTTGAAAAGAAGTTGGATGTGAAGATTAATGAACCAATTTTAATAAATGATTTCTTTTCAATTAATGAACCAATTTTCACATTACAATTAATAAAGACTAATGAACCAATTATACAACAGTAGCAAAAAGCCAAAAAGAGAAAATGAGAAATGGACAGCAAGTTATAAAACAGTTGTAAAACAAATGAATATGACATTGACGCAATTGTTATAAAACAACAGTTATATGGAGGGCAAACGTTATTAACAGAGTTTGAATTTTGGTTGCTAAGTGTGAACAAAAGATCTGTTGTTCTAAATTTTTATGTATGAGTCCTATAAAAAACACAATTTATTTATGTATGGTAAATTGTGTCGTCTCTTTTTTTTTATATATTTTATATTAGTTTTATGGTTTATGTTTGGAGTTTATAGCTGTTTTTTTTAAATACTATGTTTAAAGTTTAAAATTATGTTTTTCTTAAAAATGTAATGTACCTTACTATTATACTTAACACTTATTGAGTTAATTGTGTAATTTTAAATATATATATTATCTGCTTTTATAATTTACTTATTGGATTTATTTTATAAATTTTGTAATTAAATAAATATATATAGTGGTTGAAAGTGAATATTGAAAACTGTAATGAGGAATAAGGAGAATAAAATAATTAAAGTTAGGAATGTAGCTATTAGGAGTAGTGGGAAGCATGAAAGGGATGACATCAAGCACGGTGGCCTCAGAATGTGTACTGAAAATGGTTGAAGGAGGAGAAATAAGTTTGATCAACGCAAGTGAGCCTCAACAGCTCGCACCCTTTGCCGCACATTTTGTTTCTAACCTTGATCTATATCAAGCTTGCAATTTCGCTAACTTTGCCGCTACTGGACAGCAAGTTAAATCGGGTTGGTTTAGAAATATTAAGAAACAAAGGAAAGTAAGGCTAAAAATTAAAATATTCTTCTTTTATTTTTGTTATCCTTCATCAGAAGTTCATCTCTTACCTATTGCTTTCTTTGGACCAGCCGACCAGCACTTTGTCCTTAGCTTCACGAGACACACTAGCGGGTTGCAGCAAGCCGTAGCTCCAGCCTCCAGCAGCTATGATACTTTTGAAGGATTTGGCCTTTTGGGAGATTTTGAAGGTTTTGAGAGATTTCAAATTTTTATTAGGGATTTCAAACTTGAAAAGTTGGGGTTTCTTTTTTTTCTATCGTGGGAGTGTGAGTGAGTAAGGCTGTAGGGGTGTTTTAGTTTTAGTAGATTTTTACTTTTAGATTTTTATTTTTATTTATTAAATTATTTGTATTGGGTTGGGTTAATTAAATTAGGTAATTGGGTTGGGTTTAAATATATTAGATTGGGTTTTATGTTGGGTTGGGTTTGGGTAAATATTAAATAGTAGACTAGTTATAAATTATAATTTTATATATTATTTTTTTGGTTAACCGAAAAAATTCGGTTAACCGACTTCTTTCGAACCGAATTAACCGTTAACCGAAAATTTAAAAATTTATTAACCGACCCCCGACCGAAAAAATTAGATTAACCAACCGATTAACCGAATTGGGTCGGTTAACCGAATTTTTTCGGTTTTAACCGAATTGTGCAAACCCCTACTTCAAAATCCCTATTTCCCCTTTTTCCTTTCTTTCCTTTCTTTTTCTCCTTCTTTCGCCCCTGTTTAGTTTCTTCTCTGTTTCTTTCTATTATTTTTCGTTTTCTTTTTCTTTTTCTTTTTCTTTGTTTTGTTTTATATATAATAATAATAATAACTTAATAATATACTTATATAATAAGTAAATATACATGTATTTTACAAACGTACATATACTAATATTATACATGTCACTATACATACCATACATTTGTCAACTTTTTATTTATTTTTCACATAAAAATATTATAATAATTATTTAATTAATAAATACTTTTTATAAATAATAAATATCTATTAATACTTAAATACAAGCATTGCAAGTGTATGTATTTTTATTAATACACTTGTACCCAATCATTGCCACACATTTGTCTTACTTTTATTTATTTATCATATAATATCAATTTAATAATAATAAATACATTAATATTTACTTAAATAATAAGCAAATACACACATGTATTACAAATGTGTGTATTATATTTATTACACTTGTATTTTATTTTTTCCATACACTTGGCACTCTTTTTGGCTTTTTTACTTATTTAGTCCTTTCAATTTTCTTTATTCTATACTTAAATTTTTACACTTCATTCAATTTAATCCTTTTATCCAATTATCCTTAATTTAAGCTAATTCACTTAATTAAACTCTAATTAACCACTCGATTAACTTCGTAAATATTTTTAATAAATATTTACGAATCCATTTTTCAGAAACGGGACCCAAAAATAAACTTTTCCGGTTACGGTAAAATTCGGGTCATTACAGACTTACCTCGTACGGATTCGAATTGACGGAATCGACTACTCAACGACTTTCGACTTTCCCTGATCGAATTTAGTTTTCTTTAGTTCTTGATCTAAATCAATTCAAATTTAAATCTTTTATGCACCAAATCATTCAAATCAATCCAAATATGCATATTTAGGACATTTTACAAATTAGCCCTCACATTTTCACATTTTAACATTTTAGTCCATAATTCATAAAATCACAAAATACACCAAATTTCTTTAGACATATGCTTGGCCGAATATTCCTATAGCTCATACAAGCCCACATATTTCATTTATTTCACATTCTAGTCCCTAAAAAACTCATTTTTACAATTTAGTCCATTTTACTTAAATTCATCAAAAATTCAAAGATAAAATATACTAACCCAAAACATATCTTTCATTTTCCATCAACTAACTTCGCAAAGCTTACAAAATCAACAATGGCATAACTCAAAATCATCATTAAAATCAGAAATTAAGATATGGGCTTGATAGTATACAAAGTAACAATTACAAAAACGTAGAAATTATCAAAAATCGAACAAAAATGCATACCTAATTAGCCAATATGAGTGCCGAAACCCTAGCAAGCTTTTTATTTTCTTTTTCTTTTTGATTTTCGGCAATATGAACACTAATGAACCAAATTTTATGTTTTGTTTTATTTATATTAACATAATGTGCTAATTACCATAATAACCTTAATGATAAAACATAAAACTCATTTAATTCATGCCCATAATAGTCCACTCAAGTTAATAATGGCCTATTAACAACATAAGGACCTCATAATTAAAGAGCCACAGCAATTAAACACTTCTAACATATGGCAAGCAACTTTTACATTTTATGCGATTAGGTCCTTTTTATTAAGTTGAGCACACCAACCATTAAATTTTTATATGAAATTTTCACAGATATAAATTCACATATAACAAGCATGGAAAATAATATTAAAATATTTTTCTGACTCGAATTTGTGGTTTCGAAACCACTATTCTGACTAGGGTCTAAACCTGACTGTTACATTTTCTCTATTAACCCAACTTGAACTCGGACGAATATACGGATCGTCCAACCAAAACACCAAATTGGCATTGAAGTGCATTAATATAAAAATCAAGTAAGGGAAATTGGCACATAATGTTCATATTGGTGCTCGAAGTGCATCCTGGTGCACAAAGCACATACTAGCACACAAAGTGCATCCTGGCGTGTAAGTGTATAAACCCATACACAATTCAATCCTATGACATGTTAATTATATCCAACTCAGCCCGACTAGTTAATAGGGTACTAATATTCAATTCGCATTACATTATGCACAATTCATCATCAATCTATCATATAAATAACATATTTTCAACTCAATTTCATACCAATCATACTTTATCAATTTAATCATACTACTTCCTATTTTATTCAATTTAGTCCTTATTTAGGTATTTAGACTCAACCAAATCAATTCAATCGAAACATTTCATATTGTCACCATAGAATTATCCTAGAAACTCATCAATCAATAAACATGCATACAAAAATCAAATATTTCTATCTTGAATCATAAAAGTACAAATCGAGGTTTCGCATGTCACTTGTTGACGATTTTTTATTTTCCTTTCCTTCTCGTCTATTCTGTATTGTTGATAGCTATGAATAATTATAAAAACACATTATATTATCAATTTCCAGCCAAAACAGAACCAAATACTAAATTTCACTTTCAATTTAGTCCCTAAACCCGATACAAGCAAAATTTTATATCCAGACCTTCAAGTTAAAACCCGATTTCACCAAAACTTGTTAAGGACCCTCTATTTTCTATCATATAAAAATTAATGCCATATTTTTATTTTATTCAATTTGGCCCCTAATTTACGAAACTAACAATTAAGCATTACAATTTAGTCCTTTTCATATGCTAAGCTTAATTTTTAAAAATTTAACACCTAAATCATTCAATTCTCAACCATTGAAACTTTCTAAAACTTTAACAGTTCCAAAAATTAGTACATGGGTTACTTAAATTAAGCTCCTATGATTCAATTTCCATAAAAATCAAAGAAAAATTACTAGGGACTTACTTGAAATTAAGGCAAAAAAGCTAGAAAACCCTACAATGGCATCCTCCCATTTTGTTTCAAAGCTTTCGATATTTAGAGAAGATGAAATTCACCTTTCCTTCCACTAATTTCACATATATATTGTCGAAACCTTTTTTTGAAATCAACTTTTATTTAAAAAAAGAAAAAGAAAATGGGAATTGCCACTAATCACTTTTAGCAGGTGTGATCGGGTTACCTCGTAATCTAATCATTTTAATAAGAGGTTTGATTTATTAAAATAATATTTTTTTTGTCCACAAAAATCTAGAAAATAGGTTCAGGAGTCAGTTACACAGGAGGAAGGATTAGCACCATCGTTACGCCCAAAATTGGTACCTAATTGATTACTTAATGTCTTTAGTGTCAAAAATTGAAAATTTGAAGAGATTCTAGAACACGACCCCACTTTGCGTAACGTTATTATTTAAATCGCTTAAATAAATCAAAACGAATGTAAAAGGCTCTCTTATCTCGAGACAACAAGAGGTCACATCTTGTCAGTTGGGACACAACATCTCGAATCCTCGAAAATAAGCTCACTCTTTATTTTAGTTACTATTTAAATCTCATATGTTTAAATTTTAAGAGGAATGTTCGGTTATCTTGGTTCAAAGAGAAAGTCGAACCCCGTAAGTTAGGGCACGACCTTTCGAATCTCTAAATACGAAACATTGTCTTAATTTTAAAATTTTCTTTTTATGCATCGAGCAAAAATTAACGTAACACTTAAAATGATATATATTTAATTTATTCGGGTATGGTATAAAAACGGAAAAATATGTTTAAATGTACTTGGCACGAATATTAGCACAATATAAGATAACGGGTAAAAAAATGATGACATAACAAGTAGATAAATCAATAAAACGAAAATAATATGCTAGTGAATAATGATAATACACTATAATGATGATAAAATAAATAAATAAAAATACCAATTTAATAATAATCGCAATAATTATACTAGTAACCGTCATAGTATTAACATAAATAATAACAGTAATAATAATAACGACAAATAATGCATAATAAGATGGAAATGCAAACATTATAAAAATAAAATAAGAGCAAAGAAATAATAAATAAATAAACAAAATAAGAAAAATGAAATGTTAAAATTAAATAAATAAAGGGTTCAATTGTAATTAAATTAAAATTTAGGGCATAAATTGTAAAATATAAATAAATAGTTAAATACGAAAATAAATAAAATAGAAATTAAATGAATTAAGTACTAATTCGGGGATTAAAGTGAACTTAAAAGCATAATTTTAAATAAAATAAGTATATAAAATATTAAAATAAAAATGCAAAAGTATTTAAAATAAAAAATAAAAAATAAAAAAGGGACTAAATGGGCGATTATTCCAAGTTTTATTATGCGCTCTATTTCTTAGAGACTAAATGGTCAATGACTGAAATAAAAAGAAAATAAACTTAAATGGATAAATTTTAAAAAGAAAAAAGGGCTGGAATTAGAACCAAAATAAAACACGTGTAAAGGAGGAGGGACTAACTGGGAAGGTATTCCCAAGCCCTCTAAACGCACCGTTCTATAGGGGACGAAAATGAAATAAAATCAAAATTTTGTAGTAAAAATTAAAAGAGAAAAAAGAAATGAGACTGGATTGAAATGCCATTGAAAAGAGGAAAGACCGAAAGCATAAATATCCCCTCCAAGCGGAAACACGTGGATCCTAGGGGATGGATCAGGTCCGGCCGTGGGTCGTGGGTCGCATCAAATTGACGCCATTTTGACGTTTGAAATGAAATCCCAAAACAACGCCGTTTTGCATGGGTTATATAAGTAAAAAAAGTTAGAAAAAAAAATCAATTTACCTGTTTTTTTTTAAAAAAACCTTAGCTCTCTCTCATTTTTCTCTCAACCATCCCATGACTGGCCATCAAGTCCGGCGAGGCCCATGACGGTCGCCGATCGTCGGCAATGGGCTCCGCCATTCCTGATGGCTGAAAAATTCCAAAAGGTCCCTCTTTTTGGCCTTTTTCCGTGGAAAACTCCGATTTGGAGTCAAATAATACTATTTTAAAGCTTAAACCCCAAATGAAAGAAAAACCTTTCAGTTTCCAATGCCCTCTCCGCCGTTGCCTTGGCCGAATCCCAAAGGATCCAATGACCTTTTGGACCAGAAGGGGTAACGACGGTAGTGCGAAGACTAATCGGCGGGTAAATGTTCTCTTTTTGTTTATTATTTCGAATCTAAAAAATAAAATAATCACCTTGTTTTCTTTTGATTTCTCATTGTTCTTCGAATTTTTTTTGTGATTTCTACTACCTTTTATTTTCAAAAGGAAAAAAGATCCCTTTCTGTGTTACAAAAATCAGTTTTTATAACTGAGAAAATATTACAATATATGTTTTTCGATTGTTTGCTTATGCTTTTTTTCCTTTTTTTTGTATTTCTTGCAGGGGCGGTAAAAGTCAACAATGTTGCTGTTGCCGTTTTGGTGCAAAGGGAAAGTTTTTGGGTGCTACGTCCACTGAGATGTCAGGGAGCAGCACGACAAAGAGGGCTAGGGCTTTTAGTTTTACTGAAAATGAGTTTAGGTTGTGGGCTTGTAATTGGGTTTTAGGGATTTTAATTATTTTGGGCTATTTTAGGTTTTAAATTTTTTTTTTTGTAAATGGACTGTTTTTAATTTGGACTTTAAAATTTTTTTATTTTATTTAGTTTGGTTTGGGCTCGGGCAAAAATAGCTTATTACAGCTGCCGCTCTTTACTCGTTGACATATAACAAGAATGGAGCAAAGATTAGGTAGGTTTTTACCTTCCATCTCGGTCAAGATCAACGCTCTTCCAAAAAAGACTTTCTTTACCACATAAGGTCCTTCCCAGTTGGCATTTACATTTCTCTAAAACTGTTTTGTATGGGAATGATCTTTTTCAATACCAGGTCTCCCTCATGGAATTCTCTAAGGCGAACATTTTTTTCATAAGCTCACATCATTCATTTTTGGTACATCTGACCATGACGGATAGCTTTAGTTGATCATATCGGGATTGAATCCATTCTGCTTCATCTAACTTCACCTCTGACAAAAATCAATGTAACACCCCCTAACCCTAAACCGTCACCAAAAAGGGTTATGGAGCATTACCGGAGTTTACAGAATAATTACACACAATTCTATTATTTTCTTATGTTCATGTCAAAGCTGTCTTCTTGAGAAGCAGTCACTAAAATATTTATAACTGGAGCTACGAAACTTAAAATTAAATTCTGTTATTTTTCCTTAAAACTAGACTCATATAACTTTCTACCATAAAATTTTCAGAATTTTTTATTTAGCCAATTAGTACAGTTTATTCCTCAAAGTTACCCCTGGTCTGCTGTTTGACAGCTTCGACCTTTCTTTACTAAAATTTAATTATCTCATAGCATAGGACTCGGATGATGTTCCTGTTTATTTTTATTGAAAATAGACTCATTAAAGATTCTAAGTATATAAATTATAGCCCGTAATTATTTTTATACAATTTTTAATGATTTTTCCAATTCAGAATAGGGAATTCCAAAATCAATCTGATATTGTCTCACAAAAATTCAAATTCATACCAAATTAGTCAAATCCTATTTTATACCATAACCAAACCTAAATTTATTTATTTCATCCTTACATTTACAATTTCAAAATGACACACACACAAGGCATCCTAGGTACATACCATTACCCATAATTAACACACTTTACCTCATTGAATTCGGGATCGGCCTGAGATGCTGATTCAACGTCCTATCTTTACTTAACCTGCGCACTGAAACAAACCGTACGCCGAGTATGGTATACTCAGTGGTATTTCTATAATCTGAACATTTAATAATAAAACAAATACTTAAGATCATAATAACAATTACAATTATTCAATTATTTATTTCATAGATAAATTTCAACTACTTACCATATAAATTTTATACAAATCATATAATAATCACAATAACATAATTGTTCAATTCTTAAATAAATCCATTATTATTTACTTCATTCTTCTCTTACTATTCGGTATAGCTTTCCTTAATTTATTCACAATTCAATATCAATAAACTATATTCAACTATGCATTTATCAATTATATTCCATTTTAATTCATTTCAATAACAGTCAATTTTATTTATTTCATATCAACTTACTATCTCTGATAGCTTTCACTATATACATATGATTCATATATCTCAAATCACATTTCAATTCATCAAGTGGCATCATATATCATCAATTCGAACTCCAATCATTTCATGAACCTTTGGTTCATATTTTCAATCTCATATCTAAATTTCAATTCTCAATTCAATTTCTCATTTCATTCCAATAGCTCAATCAATCAAATTCACTCGATTTATCTTTTCACTTATTTACCCCTATTAACAAACCCGGACTTTGACGGATACACGGATTCCAACCCAAACACACCAATACGGCACATTGTACCTAAAACGATACATAGTACCTGATCAGTATACAACACATAAAGTGCCTAAAACGACACACGAGGTGCCTGACACGACACACGAGGTGCCTAAAATACGATGCATAAAGTGCCTGATCGGTAAAGCCGGCAAATCCCATACACTTTCAAATCCTATGACATGCCAATTATATCCGACTCAGTCCGACTAGTTAATAGGGTATTTCATTCATTTTCTCAATTTAATAATTATTTCATCAATATACCATTCTGATAATCACATATATTCATCCATTTTCACAATTCATACAATTTCATTCAATTCAACAAATATATTTCAATTATTCACATTAATTCATAATTCAATACAATTCAATTCACTTTTCAATATCAAATATTCAAATATCACAATCTCATATATCCATATCAATTTCCTCATATTTCCAATCAATATAATTTTTCAATATAACATTCATTCAATATTCAAATTTTTACATAAATCATATATTATTATATATTTCAATCAATATAAATTCAATCAAAATGATTTCATTCAATATAAATTTGATAAATTCATCACATACCAAAATCAATCCATTTCAATTGTAAAACATCATAATTCTAACACTAACAATTGTCATATGTATATAAATATAACAAATAATGACTGAGTTCGGATTATAGAAATACAAACCATATTTTCTCGAGCTAACTCATCAACGATCTTTTCTTTTCCTTTAGATGCCGATGCCTCGTTTTCCTTGTTAGCTAAAAATCATAACAATATACATTATTAATTACAACATTAATTTAAATAATTAATTAAATTTCTACTCAATTTATGCCTAATGTTCGTTTGGTTGCAACTCCCAAATTTTCTTCATACTTTATCCGGAATTATTACTTTGTTGTTCTGGCTTCATCAAGAACTTTATGTTTCATCCGAATATATTACTTTATTACTCTAGTTTCAACAAGAGCTTCATATTTCATCCGGATAACTTAGTTCTTTTCTCTTTTTTTTCTTCCTGTGTGAAAAACCCAATAAAACTCTTGCTAGTCGAAAATTCATATATTTATTTCATACTTCAATTCTATTCATTTTCTTCCATATTCATCCTAACTATCAAGTATTCATAATATAACTCTAATTTAAAATTTCTTTTAATTTAATCCCTCTAATACAAAACTTATAGCTTAACTTACAATTTAATCCTTTATTAATTCTAACTTAAAATTTATTCAATTCCATCCTTAATTTATCTTTTTCTTCAACATGAACCATGCTTAGAAATCTCATAACTTTCAAAATTTCCACTTAAAACAAGTAGTATTTATCTCTAGGATTCCAAAAACTCAAAAATCATAAGAAAAGGGGTTAAATTGACTTACCAAATTAACTTGGAACCTTTAAAACCTTATTTTTCCCTTTTTCTTTTCTTCCTTTCTCCCTTCTCTATTTCGTCCCCTGCTATTCTGTTTCTTTCCTTCTTTTTATTCTTTTTGTTTCTTTCTTTTGTTTCTTATATATATATAATGACAATAATAACTATATTAAAAATCTATTTAATAACAAATATTTATTTAACACTTGTACCAATTATTTTTATACACTTGTTTTTCTTTTCTTAAATATATATATTTAATAATTTAACAATATACTTATATAATAAGTAAACATATATGAATTTTACAAATGTATGTATACTAATATTACACATGTCATTATACATACCATACATTTGTCATTCTTTTCTTTATTTATCAAACAAAAATCTCATTATTTAACTATTTAATTAATAAATATCTTTTATTCTAAAATTAAGTAAATATACAATTATATTCCAAGTGTTCAAATACATATACTACACTCGTACAATTTTATCATCATACATTTGTCTTTATTTCAATTTATTTTATAATATAATAATTTAATATCAATTAAATAATAATAACCATAATAATAAATTAATTAATTAATATAAGAAAATCCTAGACTCTTCCATCTTTTGCCGCCTAAATTCATACATTAGGCATAATTCCTTATTTGGTCCTTTTTATTTTCTTTTAATCTACAATTCAACTTTCATCCTTTATTCAATTTAGTCATTTTTCCTAATTACTCTTAATTAAGCTAAATTCACTTAACTTCATAAATATTTTTAATAAATATTTTCTAATCCATTTTTCAGAAACAGTGACCCGAAAATACACTTTTCTAATAACCTTAAAGTTCAGGTCGTTACAATCAAAGAGAAGGAATCTCAACTTTAATGGGCAAAACTGCATCCTTGCCCAGGTAGAGGTCCTGACAGACGTTCGATAAGCATAGAAGGCAAATGGTAGCTTCTCATGCCAATCTTCATAAGTCTCAGTCATTTTCCCCACAATCTTCTTAATGTTCTTATTGGCTACCTCTACCGCACCATTCATTTTAGGGTGATATAGTGACGAGTTATGGTGTTTGATTTTGAATTGACTACAGACCACCGCTATTGTATTGTTGTTCAAGTTCAATGCATTGTCAGATATGATCTTTTCTGGCATTCCATACCGACATATGATCTCTTTCTTCAAGAATTTGCTGACTGCCGACTTTGTAACATTAGCATTGAAGCAGCTTCTACCCACTTGATGAAGTAGTCGATAACCATAAAGATGAATTAATGCATGTTAGAAGCTTTTGGCCAGATCGGCCCGATGACATCCATGCCCCACATAGAGAAAGGCAATGAAGAAGTCATAACATGAAGAGGTGAATGAGGTACATGAATTTTATCTCCATAAATTTGGCACTTATGACATTTCTTGGCATAACTGATGCAATTCCTTCCTTGGTGGACCAATAATACCCGAATCTCATGATTTACCTGGCCATTGTAAAACCATTAGCATGCATTCCACTAACACCCTCATGGACTTCTTCTAAAATTTTTTTGGCCTCAACAGCGTCCACACATCTTAGTAGCACCTGATCCTTCCTTCTTTTATATAGGATCTCCTCATCTAAGACATAATCACTAACCAGTCTTCTCAACATCCTTTTATCATTCTCAGTTGCTTGGTACGAGTATTCACAATTATTCACATATCGTACTATATCGTGGTACCAAGGGTGATCATCATTTTCTTCTTCTTTGATGTTGTAACAATGAGCCAAAGCATCATAAATACTCATTTGGATAGGTTTTACATCCTCTTGTTTGTTCACCTTGACCATCGAAGCTAAAGTAGCTAGGGCATCAACCATATGATTTTTGTCTCGCGGAAGGTAGCAGAAAGTAATGTCATCAAACTCTTTAATTAACTCCAGGACTAGCCTTCTATACTCAATCAACTTGGGGTCTCTTGTCTCCCATTCACCTTTGAGTTGATAGATCACTAATGCAGAACCCCCATAAACCTCTAGCACTTTGATTTTACGTTCTATGGCTGCACGGATACCTATGATGCACGCTTCGTATTCTATAGCGTTTGACGCTCCGTCAAAATTTAGTTTCCAAGGATATCCTTCTCGATCATCTTCTTCAGTGGTTGCAACATACATCAAATCTTTATTCGAGAAATTAAAGTTTAAAGGCTCGTAATCTTCTAGAGCTCTACTGGCCAGAAAATCTACTATTGCGCTCCATTTTACTGCCTTCTGGTTCACATAGACTATATTAAATTCTAAAAGCAGAATTTTCCATCGGGTCATCCTTCCATTTAAAGCGATCGACTCTATCATGTACTTTAAAGGGTATATTTTTAAAATTAGCCAAGTTGTATGGTACAACATGTATTGCCTCAGTTTTAGGGTTGTCCAGATTCAGGCACAACACAACTTTCCAATTGGCGAGTATCTTGTCTCATACACAGTAAACTTTTTACTGAAGTAGTATATCTTTCTTTCTTTCTTTCTTGACTCATCATGTTGGCCAAGGACGCATCCTATGGAATTCTGCCAAGTATAGTATCAGCGGTTTATCTGGGTTAGGTGGCATCAGCACTGAGGCATTTGACAAGTAATGTTTGACCTTGTCGAAAGTCTTTTGGTATTCCTCATTCAGTTCTGAAATGAACCAGATGATATAATTTAATCTCCTTAAGAAACCCCAGACCTCCTTTTGAGTGCTCAGCGGAGGCAACTCCTGTAGAGCCTTGTCTTTATCTGGGTTGATTTCGATCACCTTTTCGCTGATTACAAAACCTAACAATTTTCCCGACCTAGTCCCAAAGGTACATTTTGACGGATTGAGTTTTAGCTGGAATTTTCTCAACCTCAAGAACAATTTCTTCAAGACTCATACATGCTCATTTTCTGTTTGGGATCTTGCAATCATATCGTCAACATAAACTTCAATTTCTTTGTGCATTATATCATGAAACAAAGTTACTATGGCTCTTTGATATGACGCTCCCGTATTTTTCAGTCCGAATGGCATTACTTTATAGCAAAATATTCCCCACACGGTTACGAATATAGTCTTTTTCATATCCTCTGAATGCATCTTAATCTGGTTGTATCCGAAAAAGCGATACATGAAGGAGAACAGTAAGTAACCTGCCGTATTGTCCACTAGGATGTCGATATGAGGCAATGAAAAATTGTCTTTCGGGCTAGCTTTGTTTAAATCCCTGTAGTTTATGCAAATTCGTACTGTCCCATCAGGGGCGAAGCTAGAACAAATTTTTAGGGGGGCCGGATAAAATTTTAATTTTTATAGTTTATATCTTTATAATTTGTAAAGGATTAAATTAAAATTTTATAATTTTAGGGGGGCCAAAGTGTAATTTTACCTTTATTAATTTAAAATTTTTAAAAAATTTAAGGGCCAAAAGAGTAAATTTACATTTTAGGGGGAGCCAGGGCCTATGCCAGCCCCCTTAGCTTCACATCTGTTTTCCATCTTTCTTAGAGACGAGGACTATATTAGCTACCCACTTCGAGTATTTAACCACTTGTAGGAAACCAGCATCAAATTGTTTCTTAACATTTTCTTTTATTTTCAACAAGACGTTAGGCCTCATTTTTTGTAGTTTCTGTTGAACTGACTTGCAGTCTTCTTTTATGGGAGCCAGTATACCACAATATTAGTACTTAGCCCAGACATGTCTTGATACGACCATGCAAAGACTTCTTTAAATTCTTGGAGTAACTTAATGAGGTCTCGCTTTGTTTCTGCAGTGATGCAAGCTCTGATCTTCACCTCTTTCTTTTCTTATACATCTCCTACGCTCACAACTTCTACTGATTCTTTGTGAGGTAGAATCTGTTTCTCCTCTTGTTCTACCATCCTTAAAAAATTAGGAGATAAGTTACAATTTCGATCATCTTCAAAGTCCTGAGGTTCCTTTAAACACCTACCTTGCTCAAAAGGAGATTCTGAGTCAGTAGCAGTGTCGCTAATATCATTGATATCTGGAGACCTGTTATAGGAATGAAGGAAGACCTAAAGAACAAATGAATCTAAGAATAACTATCTGTGTGGTATGAGTCTGAATGAAATGGAAAGAACAAAAGAATGTTTGCCAAAACGAAACACAAAGATGCATTTTATTGAAATAAAAATAGAGGGCATGTGCCTTTTTTCATAAAAGGATTCCTATTGCTCCCAGGCTTAGAGCAATAGGTGTGTTCCGAATATTACTCTAAAATGGTACTAAAAACTACAGGGATCCCCTCCACAGTCCAGTTGTTCAGAACACTTCTGGGGATGTAGGAACAAATTCTTGATAGGTTTTTTTAGTTTCTTCTTCAAAGGCACAAACATCTTTCCCTTCCGAACCCTCGATATCTTCAAAGAATTTCAACTCTTTATTATCCATCAGACTCTATACTAGAGTTCTAAACTCAACGTATTTTAGATTTCATGAAACTTATTGCATGAAATGAAATGTAATGTTAATGAATGGAAAAGATGCATGCCAAAAGGCGTTGATTCTAGTTTAATTCCATTAGAACAAAGTTATTAGAAAACATGTTTATTTACATAAAGCAGATGCATATACGGCCTCGCTGTCACACTCAAAACCTTAACTTTCCCAATAAACAAAGCTAATTCTTAGCCCTGATCCAACTCTGATTCATATTTCAAGCTTTGAACAGCTGGGGTTTGCAAGTGGTCAGCCACTTCTCGTACTCAGACCAAAGCTTTGCTCATAACGTGGTCCATATCTCTAACCTGCCCCTCTTATAGGTTGTTACCTTTCTCTTGTTGCCTTTTCCTGGACCATATTCGTGCGGCCGTATTGTCTTCCACTTTATCAAGAAACCCCTTTTCCATGACAAGCTCTCTATTTAGCAACCGAACATGAATCAACACACCTTTTTTTTAAATGAAAATACAATGCAATCACAGCCAAAACAAAAAAAAAACAAATCAGTACATTTCATACAAAGCTAAAATTTAAAGCAAGCAAGAAATAATAAATAAAGCACCTATTTAGGTGACCATTGGAGGTTCGGTATGGTTCTATTTAGGGTAGGCTCTTAAGGCTCATTATATGCGGTTCTGTTCTAAAGAAAGGGTACTTGAACCAATAGATTCCTCAATCCTCACCCATTATAGGCTCATAGGACTGAGTTTAGTTCAAGGGAATACATTTCCCTATGACTATACGGAGATGAAAATCTCATGAAGACATAGGTACAGATGTATCCCGAAAGAGATCCACTATCCTATACGGAGGTGAAAACCTCACGAAGGAATAGTTTCTCACTCCCACTTAAGAAGGGAAAAATCGAATGGTTATGCAAATGCAATATGCGAAAATACATCATGACACTTGAACCAATAAAGCAAATATATCATTATGTAACACTGCAAAAATGAAGGATGAAATGCAATAAATGGATCATAAATTTAAATCAAATCATCAATTTTCAACAAAAAGACCAAATGTAATCAACTCACGACGTAACTCTCTTATTTTATCCCCAGCGGAGTCGCCAAGCTGTCGAAACCATTTTTTGAAATCGACTTTTATTTTAAGAAAACAAAAAATGAGAGTCACCACCAATCACTTTTAAGAGTTGTGATCGGGTCACCTCGTAATTTAATCGTTTTAATAAGAGGTTTGATTTATTAAAATAACTTTTTTTTGTCTACAAAAATCTAAAAAATGGGTTCGGGAGTCGGTTACACACGAGGAAGGATTAGCACCCTCGTTACGCCTAAAATTGGTACCTAATTGATTACTTAATGTCTTTAGTGTCGAAAATTAAAAATTTGAAGAGATTTTAGAACGCGACCCCACTTTGCATAACGTTATTATTTAAATCGCTTAAATAAATCAAAACATATGTAAAGGGCTCTCTTATCTCGAGGTAACAAAATGTAACATCCCGTCAGTTAGGACACGACATCTCGAATCCTCGAAAATAAGCTTACTCTTTATTTTAATTATTATTTAAACCTCATATGTTTAAATTTTAAGAGGAATGTTCGGTTACCTTGGTTCAAAAAGAAAGTCGAACCTCATAAGTTAGGGCACAACCTTTCGAATCTCCAAATACGAAACATTGTCTTAATTTTAAAATTTTCTTTTTATGCATCGAGCAAAAATTAACGTAACACTTAAAATGATATATATTTAATTTATTCGGGTATGGTATAAAAATGGAAAAATATGTTTAAATGTAACACTTGGCACGAATATTAGCACAATATAAAAACGAAAATACTATGCTAGTGAATAACGATAATACACTATAATGATGATAAAATAAATAAATAAAAATAACAATTTAATAATAATCTCAATAATTATACTAATAACCATCATAGTATTAACATAAAGAATAATAATAATAACAGTAATAATAATAACGACAAATAATGTGTAATAAGATGGAAATGCAAACATTATGAAAATAAAATAAGGGCAAAGGAATAATAAATAAATAAATAAAATAATAAAAATGAAAAGTTGAAATTAAATAAATAAAGGATTCAATTGGAATTAAAATGGAATTTAGGGCATAAATTGTAAAATATAAGTAAATAGATAAATACAAAAATAAATAAAATAGAAATTATAAAAGATTGAAATTAAATGAATTAAGGACTAAATTGGGATTAGAGTGAACTTAAAAGCGTAACTTTAAATAAAAAAGTAAATAAAAGACTAAAATAAAAATGCAAATGTATTTTAAAAAAAAGAAACTAAATGGGCGATTATTCCAAGTTTTATTATGCACACCATTTCCGAGAGACTAAATGGTCAAAGGACTGAAATAAAAAAAAACTTAAATAGATAAATTTTAAAAAGAAAAAAGGTTGGAATTAAGACCAAAATAAAACACGCGTAAAGGAGGAGGGACTAACTGGGAAGGCATTCCCAGGCCCTCTAAACGCACTGTTCTATAGAGGATGGAAATGAAATAAAATCAAAATTTCGTAGTAAAAATTAAAAGAGAAAAAAGAAATGGGACTGGATTGAAATGCCATTAAAAAGAGAAATAATCGAAAGCATAAATATCCCATCAAGGCGAAAACACGCGGATCCTAGGGGATGGATTGGGTCGGGTCGCGGGTCGCGCCAAAATGACGCCGTTTTGGCGTCTGAAATGAAATCCCAAAACGATGCCGTTTTACATAGGCTATATAAGTAAAACAAGTTAGAAAAAAAATCATTTTACCTATTTTTTTTTGAAACCTCAGCTCTCTCTCATTTTTCTCTCAACCCTCCCATGTCCAGCCATCAAGTTTGGCGAGGCCCACGGTGATCGCAAGTTGTTGGTGACAGGCTCCGCTATTCCCGGTGGCCGAAAAATTCCAAAAGGTCCCTCTTTTAGCCACTTTTTCGTGTAAACTCCGATTTGGAGTCAAATAACGCTATATTAAAGCCTAAACCCCAAATGAAAGGAAAACCTTTCGATTTCCAATGCCCTCTCTGCCGTTGCCTTGGCAGAATCCTTAGGGATCCAACAGCCTTTTGGACTAGAAGGGGTAAAGACGGTGGTGCGAAGACCAATCGACAGGTAAGTATTCTCATTTTGTTTATTATTTCGAATCTAAAAATTAAAATAAATCACCTTGTTTTCTTTTGATTTCTTCTTGTTCTTTGAATTTTTTTTGTGTTTTCTATTTCCTTTTTTTTTCAAAAAGAAAAAAGATCCCTTTCTGTGTTACAAAAATCGGTTTTTATATCCGAGAAAATATTACAATATATGTTTTTGATTGCTTGCTTATGCGTCTTTTCCCCTTTTTGTATTTCTTGCAGGGGCGATAGAAGTCAATAGGGTTGCTGTTGCTGTCTTGATGCAAAAGGGAAGTTTTCGGGTGTCACGTCCGTTGACATGTCGGGGAGCGACGTGGAAAAGGGGGCTAGGGTTTTTAGTTTTACTGAAAATGAGTTTAGATTGTGGGCTTGTAATTGGGTCCTAGGGTTTTTAATTATTTTGGGCTATTTTGGGTCTGATTTTTTTTTTGTAGATAGATTGTTTTTAATTTGGACTTTAATTTTTTTTATTTGGTTTGGTTTGGTTTGGGCTCGGGCAAAAATGACTTATTACATATATACTTAATTAAAATTTAATTAGTTTAATTAATTATGTTTTAGTTAATTAAACTTGAATTATTTGAATTAATTAACATGCATCATGTTGTCCACTAACATATACTTAAAATAGGTCTACTTTATATTTTAGTCTTTTGTTTAATTTTTATTTAAGTCCCCAAACCTTAATCTAATTAAAAATTTATAGCAACTAGACTTTTATAATTTAGTCCCTGAGCCATGATTACTTACAATTTCAATTAAATCACTTAACTAAATTTCAATTCATCAATATAATAACTCCGTAAACATCTCTATTAAATATTTACGAAAATTGGATCCTAAAATAGTCTTTTCTAGCATGACTGAAAATCGAGTTGTTATAAAAGTCGTTATCAAGCAACACTTTCATTACCATATTATTAAGATATCAAGACACTAGAATTTTCTCCATTGTTGCGGTATGCCGACAACATGTCATTTCTTTTTTCAATCTTAATGAGGAGGCAACCATTAGATAACCTTAAAATTTGGATTTAAGAATTTTTAAATATATATAATAGTTTACAATATATAGAGGAAGAAATTTTGAGGTTTCTATGAAAAATAAACAAATGAGGTCGGTTGGTTATAGAGTTTAGAATTAGACTTTTGTTAGGGTTTTGAAATGGTTGTTTAAATTTTTTAAAATAATAAAGATATTATTTCATTAGGGTTTTTAAATATACATATCTTGGCACTGTTTAAATTATATTTACTTTTATGGGGTTAAGGTTTTGTTAAGTTTTTTAAATGAAGCCTACATCCACGTATGTTAGATCCATTTTAATCTTATGTGATTTTTTTTTAGTTTTATAAAAAATTTAAATGGAGCTTAATATTATAGGTGGCGAGATTCATTTAAATTTTTAAAAATATCATGATTTCGGTTCATTGGTAAGGGATTATAGAAAAAGTTTTGAGTATCAATACAAACCTCGATACCTTTAATTGTCAAGATTCATTTAATAATGAAATTCATTCATTTGATCACTTTCATAATTTTGATAAGCTCGAAAAACTTGACAACTCTTAAAACATAAAAGATCTCGACAATCATTAGGGTAGAAATATCTTTTTTTTTTAAAAAGAACACATATTTGAAAATAATCTCAAAATACATATTTCAGAATAATAACCTCAAAAACCATTTATTCGTTGCCATAAAAAAAATGTTGGGGGTCGATCAAAATTGAATGGAAATAATATTTTTTGGATTAGATAAATATAAAAAGATTGATAGAATCTGTAGGAATTGCTAATTTTTCTACCCTAGGCATAGGGCTAACAGCATCACTGTGATGTTTTGAGGGGACTCAGATTCTATCATACAATTCTATTACTAGAACTATTATTAACTAAGCTTTATATATTTCATTTCACTGTTTATGTTGAAATATTATTTTAAAATTTATAAAATATTAATTCAATAATAATTTGAATTAACTCCCTCAAATGTAAGATATTTTATTTTAAAATGTATTATAAATGCATAAGTTTTGTTTTAATAAATTTTGATTTTAAAATTTTAGATTTAGAGTTTAAAATTTTAATATTTGTCTATAATTAATTATTATTTAATGATATTTAAATAAATTTATTTATAAAATTTCATTGCTTTTTAATAATGATATATACGATGATATATAAAACTCATACGTGAATAATATATCAAATATTTTATCTTTAAATTCAAATCATTACACATAGAGGTAATTTCAGACAAAAAGCTGTTGTGTTTTCATTTTATGGATTGTCTAATCAATTGTTTGTTTTGTCTTCCATCTTTCAACAACTTAATAATCTAGAATTTGTTTCATTTTTGTTAATCTTATAGATTTTAAAGTTATCCTAAACAGTTTGTGTGAGACAAGAAAGGTTGGAGCAGATCAATGAATCTCCAAATCAAAATATAATCCTCAATCAATAACACTTCATCCTCATCAACTTTTACCTAAACTTAGTCCTGTAAAAAAAAATGTAAAATAAGAATTCGTACCAAATATCCTGTTAGTTTTGTTCAAAATGTAGAAATGTAAGTAATGGCTGTGGCCAATGTCCTATTAGGGGTCATAAAGATCCAATATCTCATGCCGTGGCGAAGCTAAGAAGCTGGCAGGGGCTCGGTCTCTCTTAAAATAAAAAAATTTTCATTCAAACCCTTTTATAATTTATAAAATTTGAATTTAGGAATAGTAAATTATACTTTAGCCTTTTCAAAATGTTAACATTTGATTTAATCATTTAAAAATTATAAAAATATATACTATTAAAATAGTGAACTTCTATTTTTACTTTCGTAAAAATATATAATTTAATTCTAACCCAAAAATGAAATTCTGGTTTGCCCCTAATATCACTGGACAATGATTAAAATGTACTCATGTTAGCTTGTAAGAGAGGAATTCAATTTCTTTTAAAAGAAAATTGAAATCCAATTATAATTTTTTTAGAAGTAAAAATATAAATTTACCATGTATTGATTTATGATTTTATCATTTTTAAGAAGACAAAATAAAATATTTTGTATTTTTTAGGATTAAAATAAAATTTTACAACATATTAATTTATATATTTATCATTTATGAAAAGACAATTTGGAGTATACCTCTCATTTCAGTCAAATTAAGACAAAAATAGAGAGCGACGTCGCAATGATGAAACAAGGGAGAAGCAGAAACGACGTGGCAACATGTCATGCAATTTCTCGATTTTCTTCTTCCAATCAAATTCTGATTATTTGTCCCCGTCGAACTCTGATTGGCATAGATTATTTTAAGATTATTTGATCTACAAATTTATCCTCTAAATAGGTCATTTTTTACCCTAGAAAGATTAACCCATAACACATTTAAGTATTAACTTTTACAAGCTTTCATGGAATTTTATGTTTAAGTTTTGAGGGTTCTTATTTTTGGTTTTGGGGTTAAATTTTTATCTCCATCTCTGTACTCTTCGTTTTTGCCGATTTAGTGTAATTATCTTTCCTAAAGACGGGTTTTTCTACGTAAAATTTGTGTGTTCAATCTTTTCAATTTCTTTATTATTTTTCTTATTCGTTGCTTACACGAGTTTATCCCCAATAGATGAATTTATTTTTTTGAGAGCTAAAACTTCTTGCTCTTGTAATATTTTTTTTATCAATAGTTTTACATACATATTCATTTTATATACATTTAATTTGTGTTTTCGATTTTTTTTGAAAAAGAATTAAATATATTTTTATAATTTTATAATTTTACTAGGTTAGAAAATTATTTAATTTCTTACTTGTATGAGATATTACATACAAGATTTAATTTTCATGGATATCAATGTTTGTTTAATTATCGTGATTTGGGTTTCCATAAGCTTTAGTAATACATTTTAAAAGATGCTGGTAGGTCTTGAAGGCAACCACTCATTTCAATATTTCTGGTGGCAGAGCTAAGGAGTCGTTGGCAAGGATTTCGTCTTCCCTAAAATGGAAAAAATTTTATTTAGATTCTTTATAATTTATAAAGTTTTAAATTAGTAATAATAAAATTGTACTTTGATGTCCCAAAAACAATAAAAATTTATTTTAATCATTTAAAAATTATATAATTTAATTTTGATCCCTCAACAAAATTTTCTAATTTCGTTACTAAATATGCTTTATAAGTCTAGATCTTGAACTCTATGTTTGGGTTGTTTCAAAAACAACTAGCAATGAAGATACAAGCAATTACCACTCCTCCAATTAGCTAGCCAAAGCATGTAATCTTTAGCATGTTAAGTGATGTTGTGAGAGTTAGTTGAATTGACTCTTAGACCATGTAAATTTCACTCCCTTTCCATTGGCTTGTTTGTGGAGTATAAACCTAACAATCCAATGAGTAAATCCACAACTTTAACATCAATTTTTTTCAATTATCGTACTACCATGGATTGGAAGGCCATTAATAGAGTTGCATCTCTTAACGATATTGTGACCTCATTAGATGAAAAATGAAATGTCGTTCAACATGAATAGAAATAAACTCTTATATCAGTTTGAAGTGGTTCATTTGGCTAACGATAAAGAAACCAATATCCCTATAAATGCTTACAGATTTGTGCATCCAACAAGCTTATTTTCTTAATCTCATCCCCTGAAACACACAATCTTTATATATTGTTATTGCAAATTGAGCTACATGTATTCGCAATCTCAATAAAGACATCATTATAAAATTTTAGGTTTAGGAAATTTTTAGTAAATAAGTAGATAAAATGGATTATATATAGTAAGATTTTTGTAGTTTTTTTCGTAAAAAAAATACAAATTGAGATGAATTATTTATAGATTTTAAATTAAGCTTCTATTACAGTTTAATCAATGATTTAATTTTGTGGAGTTTATTTAAACTTTTCTCTAAATTAAACAAAGTCTGTCTAACATGATCAAAATAATTAAAGCAAATTAAATACATAAATGCATGAGCATAAATATTCAATTAAAAATCACATAAAAATTAGATTCAATAATAAACTAAATTAAAGGCAAGGACTAAATTGAATAAAATTAATACCTAAAACACCAAATCTAAAGACTCCTTTGCATAACTTAATAATCATCACATCAAGGACTAAATAAAAAATATATCAAATTAGCACATATATTTAAAATCAATTTAATTGATAACTAAAAGACATGAATATTTTGATAAATAATAAAAAACCATTATTACTATAAAACCTCAAATTTATTCTTTATATTTTGTTGATCTTATGGATGACATCTACAAACACATCCTTTATATCAGATTTTATAATATCCATTCTAAATTTAAGGGAGAAATTAAAAGGGCAAAAAAATAACACTAAACCACCATTCATAACACGTTGAAAAACATGAGTTCACCTTTCAATAGGTTTCAACACTAAATAAAGAGAAAAACCAATTATGATCATAGAAGAAATGACACATCTTCTCTTTTAATAACGGGTTGAACAAAATTCAAAATCACCAGCACAATTTCTTTAATTTTTGACATAGCTTTTTCAAAGTACTCATCTTTTTTTTTTTTTACTTTTTTAACCTTAGATTTAAAATAAATCTCTAAACATCCCACTATAATGATATTTTAGCTTAACACCATCGATTCTAAAAATATATTTAGGGTTTGAAAGTTATCCTAAAAAGATTAATACAATAATTATATAGACAAAATCAAATCAATGAATCTCCAAATCAATATATATGCCAAGGTTTTAAAGTGTCTGATTTTGTCCCTATTTTCACAAACAATATCATGAAAGTATATATATGCCATGCATGTTTTTATATTTTCTTCTGCTTTTACAAATTTGGGAATTTCCCAAGACCACAAACATCATAAGAAAGTATAACTATACTTCATTAATGTTTTTTTCAAACTATTACAAAACCAGATAGTGATATCTAAGATATTATTACAAAGAAGAAAGAGGCTCGAGGTTCCTCTAAAACCCTCCAACAAAGGCCAGTTTGTCCACTCACCTAAAAAAAACCATGTTTATTTTTCCACCCTTTTCAACCTTGGAAATAAAGGGATACACGACATCATATATATATATATATATAGGTTTGGTTGAATTTTCAACCTCCCAAAGAAAAACCAAAGGAGCTGTCATGTCATACAACAAGAGGGAATTAACCCAACATGCCCAAATAGTCGGTCCATGCAAAAAGAAAAAAGAAAAAAGTTGACTGGAAACAACAATCCTCTTGTAAACATAAACCTGATCTGATCAGCTAACAATGGCTTGATGATGGTGTTCAATGGTGGAGCATTATAAGACCTTTGTTTTTCAGACTCTGAAACTATATATATGCATACCAAGATAGAAAAGCTTATTATTATACTTAATTAAAAGGGAAATTTGTTCACATGAGCGATTCAAAAGCTGAACGAAGCTTCTTCACAAGATCCTTTACTGTCATACAGAATTCTATATCCATCTGCCAAAAAAGAAAACATAGACATAATTGAAGAAAGTACATGAAATAATGATTTGTTCAATTATTGTCACCAAAAACTGTAAAAAATACCTGAGCGACAATTGTTATGTCAACAGCGGAACTCCCAAATGTGACGGTATTGCTATTGATGACAGTTAGGTGAGATTTCTCGAGTTCAGACATGATTTTCTCGGGGAATCCTTTTCTTTTCTCACAGTGGATTCTTACAAGAACACTTTTGTCACAAAACCTTGCTTCAATCTCTGGTAATGGCTGATGAAAGTCATCAATATTGTCCGCGGCAGAGAGATGGGATTTCTTCACGAAAACAACTGATTCCGTTGATTTCTTTCTAGTCAGCTCCTCAAGTGTCTTCACTTTCTCCTGCAGTTGTTTCAGGTACTTGATAGCATCTCCAAGCACCGACGCCTTGTCCATCTGTCAATCACTTTGCAACTTTAACAGAATACGTAAACCCGTACCAGTATGTATATGTATATATGTGCGTGTATATTTGTACCTTCTTTAAGCCAGGAACAATAGCAGAGAGAGCTATGAACCGCTGGCTGAGTTTTTCACGGCGTTTCCTTTCAGCCATGATATGGTCTTGTGTCTGAGAAATTCCAAGCCTCTTAGATCCATGGCAACCCTTAAGCACAGAATTCTGGGTTCCAAAGGGGTTTTGAGAGAACAAGATCTCAGAAGGGAAAGGTTCCATGCTCTTAGAACAAGCAGCTTCTTCTTCTTTAGGCTTCAAAATCCCCCTTGGATTTATTACGTTGTTGGAAGCGGCAAAAGAGAGAGCGTCAGGAGAAAAAACAGAAGCTTCAAGGTTTGATACATTGCATGAATCCCCCCAGCAATTGGTTTTAAGCTGCTTTGGAGGTCTACCAATGGCGCCACTGTAATCCGGATAGTTATCAACAGCAGCTGTTACTGGGAGGAAACTGAGCTCGTCAAGAGAGTTCATATGCCACTGATGGAACAAGTTAGGATCCTCCATTATTCCCTGAGGATTTGACATCTGTTGCAGACACACAGTACTTAGAACAAATGAATCAATAACATATAGGAACAAGAAATAACTTGAAAAGAGTCTTACAAATTCAGGTAGCTCTCTAATTGATGAAATCTCCATTGAAGGAAAAGGTAAATTTTCCCTTTAATGATTAAAGCTTTCTAAATGTCAAAAAAAAAAACAACCTCCAGTAAAGCAGGAACATGGGAGCACCAACTTTTAGAGCTGTCTTGCGGTCTTGCCTGTTTATATAAATCCACCAATACCTAGTTGTCTCACGGGTTGTTGATGTGAAAAGACCATTGAAAATGGACAGGACTACACCAAAATCTCTATACTTCTCTACATTGATGACAGCATAACAGCTTAATGCATATATAAATAAAAGAGTGGGTTGTTTTTGCTGACAAATAAGCCATTTGTTTTGGTCACCTCTTCCATTTTTGTTGTTTTGCAGACTTTTAAGGAGCATCTCCAACCAGTCGTTGAAAATTGATTCAATGTTAGAGATCTAAGTGACCCCAAAAAGTTGTGGTCCCATATCCATCTAACCAGGGGTGCATGCTGTTTAGAAACAATAGTTAAGGTGGAAACGGTGTCACACTTGAGTAAGGCAGTTGAAATTAATGTGATGGCTAACTATGATTGCCGGAGTTTCTAATTCTGAAGTTTCGGTTGACTAGGTTGTGATTTCGGCCAATGTGGTGGCGATATCTGTCTAAGAATGCTGCACTAGATTAACATACAGTCCGTCACACCGGCCTATAATGAGGTCGGCTAATCAGCGCCCATTTATGTGATAATGAAGCTCCCGAATTAGCAGTATAATCACCCCGGTTACACTTTGGATCCAGATCAACTTCTTTTGAAATGTAAAAAGATTTAAATATGAATATTAAGTTGAAAAATTAAAATATATATATAATATGGTGAATGATAGACTTTTTTATGGGTCGGGCTTGGGTAAAAATATAAGCCCGAAAAATAAGTTTGGATAAAAAAAATAAAGCCCGTTAAAAACGGGCAGGGCTTTGGGGTAAGACATTTTTAGTTTGGACCCAGTCCGGCCTAAATTCACTAAATGACAAAAAAAATCTTTCTTTTTTGTTTTTTAATATTATTTTCTTATTGTTTTCTCCCTATTTTGCTACCATTTTACTATTATGTTGCTACTATTTTGTTGTTATTGTTTGGATATTGTATAACACTTATTTAATTTTGTTATTATTTTAAAGACATTTGTTAATTTTGTTGCATCTATCTTAGTGTTATTTAAGTATACATATTTTTTGGGAAATATTTATTTTGATGTTTTTAGTATTTTTGATGTAATATATATATTTTAAAATTATATAAAAATAATATAAAAATTAATATGGGCCGGCCGAGTCGGGCCGAGGTTTTAACATTTTTATCTAGGTCGAGCTTGGGCAAAATTTTAGGCCCATTTTTTGGGTTGGGCCGGACCCAAGCCTAGTAAATGGGCCTAAAATTTTAGTTGAGCCCGGCCTGAGCAGGGCTCAGCCCATGCACACCTCTAGTGAAAGATATATTAAATATTAAATTAAATCGATTATATTTTTAAAAATTTTAAAAAAATATTATCGAATTTAAACAAAAACTAAAAAGCTTATTTTTGGAGCTATTAATATTATATATAAACTCGACTCGACTTATCCTTTCGCACATGACACTTTTAATATATACATGTATACTAAATCAAATAATTTTTGGTTTAATTTCGAGATCAAAATGAAAACCATGTTGCAATAATTTAAGGAAAAAGTTTAAGCTCTTAATATATGTTAAGATTCAAAATTGATAACAGCATTCTCTCCTCCATTTGTAAGGTATCAAAAGAATAGGTTGTTAAATCAAATGTCTCAAAAATTCCCAACAGGAATCTAAAATATAAAAAACACTATTATTTTAACCCAAAAAAAAAATTATAAGTTTGTACATGTAGTTTTCGATAATATTGTTTCTAAAATTTAAACTTGAATTTTTCTTTTAAAAGTACAATATATCTTACCATTACACTTAATGTTTTTAAATTTAAATCTCAAAATAGTACAAACAGAAGATAACACATTAGCTAATGTAACATATTCTCAAATCCATAAATTTGGTGGATGTTTTTCTAATAGAAGATTTGAATTATCAAAAAATTTTATGAATTTGATAAATTAATACTTTTTTTATACTTTTCAAATAGATACTATATTGAAACCCAAGCAATTTATACTAATATTTTAATATTAATAATTAAGCCTGGGGTTCATTGTCATTACTTGAAGAACAAGTTAGGGTTTGGGATCACTTGCCATGGGGCTCCTTAATGTAGTTGGTTTAAATGATTGCTCTTGTTATACAGTATTTGAAAAATGAAATGCCCTTCTTATCTGTTGGGTCTACTTGATGTGCGAATGAAGGTCTTTCTAAGGGAGAAAAAGGCAAATCATTGATACCTACTTGAAACCATATTTGATGTATTTTACCATTAACTAATTTGATGTTTTAAGTGGTGACTTCCATTAATTCATGTGGTTGAATATTTAAAAGCTTTCATATATATGTTTTTCTCATAAGAAGGAGAAGCCATGGCAGGGGGAACTGGGAATCAGCCTATATTAGAATTGAGTAACCCGAATTCTTATTTAAATAAAATACAGTGGTAAAATAAAATAAAAGTAAAATCCATATATAACTACACTTCTTTTATTTTATTTTAGAATAAAGTTTTTAAAACCTTATTAAAATCCATCTATTTGATATTGATTAGAATAAGGTATTTCAATCTTACTATACTCCTTCTGTTAGAATATAGTTTTATAAGCCTATAAATAAACATAGTCTACTCCTCTTGTAATCATTTTGAATTCAATATAGTGAATTATCTTTTCCTCTGCCCGTGGTTTTTTCCTGAAAAGGATTCTACGTAAAAATCTGTGTTCTTTATTTTTCTTTCTCTTTTTTCTTTGCGATATATTGTCATTACCAACGTTCTATTTTTTCACAAATTGGAATCCGAGCTTTCGGGTTGTTTTTCTCAATCACGATAATGGCGTCTTTGAAGTATAAAATTCCGCTGTTGGATCGCAACACCAGATTCTCGTTGTGGCAGATAAATATGCAAGCCATTTTAGCACAAATAGACTTAGAGGGCGCCCTGCTAGGGATAGATAAAATGCCTTCGATATTGACGGAGGAAGAGAAGAAACGTAAATATCGAAAGGCGTTAACACAGTTACATCTACATTTGTCTAAAGAAATTTTGCAAGATATGATGAAGGAAAAGACCGCCGCTGCATTATGGAAGAGACTGGAACAAATATGTATGTCGAAAACTCTAACCAGTAAGCTGCATCTGAAGCAACATCTTTATGCTCATCATTTGGAGGAAGGTGCGTTTGTACGCAAACACTTAACAGTGTTTAAAAAAATTTTTTCAAACTTGAAGGTCGTGGAGGTTCGATATGATAAAGAAGATCTAGGGTTTATTCTGCTTTGTTCGTTGCCTACGTCTTATTCAACCTTTAGAGACACGATTTTATATAACTGCAAGGCTCTCACAGTTGATAAGGTTTATAATTCTTTAACCTCATATGATAAGATGAAGCATCTTGTGGTTAAACCCGACTCTCAGGAAGAGGGTATCATTGTTCATGGGAGACAAGATCAAAATGCTGATGATGATCATGGAAGGATACAAGAACAGAATCCTCGTGGTAAATCTAAGGGTAGATCGAAATCTTCAAACAAAGGTAAAACTTGTAACTTCTGCAAGAAGAAAGGGCACATTAAATCTGAGTGCTATCAAATGCAGAACAAGATCAAAAGGGAGGCTATGAATCAAAAGGGAAAACAACCAGAAAAATCGGGTAAAGCTGATGTTGTAGAAGACTACAGCAATGGTGAATTTCTAGTCGCTTTTGTCAACAATTCTAAAGTAAGCGAGGAGTGGATCATTAATTCGGGCTGCACTTTCCACATAAGTCCCAATCAGGATTGGTTTACAACTTACGAAACAGTGTCTAGAGGTGTTGTTTTGATGAAAAATAATGCTTCGTGTAAAATCGCAGTTGCTGGAACGATTAAGGTTAAGATGTTTGACAGAGTTGTTAAAACACTTAGTGACGTGCGACATGTTCCAGAATTGAAGAGAAATTTAATTTCGTTGAGTACTTTTGATTCAAAATGGTACATACACAGCTGAAAGTAGGGTTTTGAATATTTCCAAAGGTTCCCTCATTTTGATGAAAGGTGGTGTGTCATTGGAAGCACCAAAAATAACATATCCCTATAAAATAATAAAAAGAATAGAGTAGGGTCAAATCTTCAGGGACTAGATTTGCACAAATTCTTGTTCTTTGAAATTCCGGCATAGTCGTACCCAAGAAAAAGCGGCTTACCTAAAAAAAACATAATTAAAAATACAGAGAGGTTAAAATTATATAAATTGAAATCGAAATTGTAAAGAGAAACAGAATTTAGAAAATAGATTCTTTGATTGAGAAATTCCAACCTCCGGTTATCTCGATCCTCCTTGGGTTCAATCCTAGGCTTTTAAGTTGTAACACCCCTTACCCGTATTCGACGCAAGAACAGGGTACGAGGTATTACTGGACTTAAACTCAAACAAACATTCAAAACCGATACATGAATTTCCACTAAAATTTAAAAATTTTCATAAGCATTCATATAGTCCTTACAACTAGCCTACGATGCCCAAAACATCCATTGGAGTTGTTTAGAACTAAACCGAGAACTTTAGAAACTTTCCCTACACTTAAAATTTTTTTCACTAAAATAGGGGTCACACGCCCATGCTTGAGACACGCCCACGTAGGCAGGCCGTGTGGTCACACACGCCCGTGTCCCTAACCCGTGTAACTATCTGTTTATGACGTCATCAACAAATTAAAGTCACACGACCAAGTCACATGCCCGTGTGCTTAGGCCGTGTGGGCGATTTAATTTTCATATTTTTTCATAAAATAGGTGCAGACTTCACACGCCGATGTCCCTGGGCCATGCCTTTCACACGGCTAAGACACATGGTCGTGTCTCTGCCTGTGTGGCCAATTCGAAGCTAAAATTCAAAATGCAGGGGACACACAACCGGATCACACACCCATGGGACAAGCCATGTGTCACACACGGCCTAGACACACGTTCGTGTGCCTATCCGTGTGGACAAAAATAAGGCTATTTACCAAGCCATTTTGCCACCCTTACTTGCACCAACCTACATAACAACAAGCAACACCAATCCAAGCATATTCATACAACCAATTTAGCCACAAACAAGATATCAATATATCATTTACATGCAACCATCTACCACATACAAACATCACCTACTTATCAACTCAATCTATGCAAATTCTTACATCCATGAAAATATCATCATATGCATTTATATACTTAAGCCAATATTAGCCAATTTCAATGGCCATTTACAAAATGAATTATCAACCATTAAAGCCAACACATTTGGCCAAATCAAATATGACACATAACAAAACGACCAAGTCCCTATACATGCCATAGCTCAAAATATTGTAATCATAAGTACCCAAAATGATAATTTGATAGTGTGAATGGATCTCCGACCGTCTTCAATCCCCAAGCTGGCTTGATGAGGCTATAAGACAAGGAAAAAAGAAACGGGAGTAAGCTTTAAAGCTTAGTAAATTCCTATGCAAATAATAGGCATCATATACACTTTAGCATAAATTTAACATGAAGTAAATTAACATAAATATCATTGTAAAATTTGATAATCAAAATTAACTTAGATGTTATTAAAACCTTAACATCATAACTTACTCAATCATACCACACTGAGGGTTCATCACATATCGAGCTCATTAAACATGAGTTTTATGTACATACATGTACCAACTTGCAACCTATCATAATCTTTCACAACATACCATAGTCTTTCAGAACTTAAACATTGCCGCTAAGTTTCCCGTTGAACCACTTGGAATACTAAAAGATACTCAGGCTATCTAACACACATAGTACCTTACCAATGTCATATCCCAGATATGGTCCTACATGGGATCTCATATTGATGCCAATAGCACAGCTGTGGTCTTATACAAAGTCTCATATCGATCCATATCCCAAATATGCTCTTACACGTAAACTCAACTAAACCTAATGTCATGACATTTGTATCTTAACTATTCCTAAGGTTCAACCGAGATTTTTTCTCTTGTCGAACTTTGTCAATTACATTCAAAGAGTAAATTAAAATTCATACGATATTAAAGAAACTAAAGTGTAAATAACGATGCATTATTTACATACGAACTTACCTCGGTACAAAAATAGTAGAAAAGGATCTAATGGTCAAACACCTTATTTTTTCCCGGATCAAGGTTTCGAACTTCATTTTTCTTGATCTATAATAGAAAATTTAACTTATTTAATATTAAAATTACTCAAATCAGTCCAAACATCATGTTACAGTAATTACCTTTTTTCCCCCAAAGTTTCATATTTTTACAAATTAGTCTCTAAGCTTATAAAATGAAATGTATTCAATTTCTTTGTTACCCAAGCCCAGCTGAACCATATACATGCGTATATCAGCCCAAATTTTTTATCAAATCATATTTTTACTACCTATTTTACATATTTTTACAAATAGGTCCTTTTTATACATTTTCATTAAAAATTACTTGGTAAAAGTTACGTATCACACCTTAAACTTACAATATCTTCCATAGAACATCAAAATACATACATGTCACAAATGGGTAAATTTTTAGACATGAACCCTACTTCAAAACAATGGTAGAAATAGAAAGATCGGGTGATAACGACTTCAAAAATGTAAAGAGCATTAAAAACGGGGCTAAGATGTACTTACAATCAAGCTTAAAAATTGAAGAAAAACTAGCTATGGTGTCTTGAAAATTTCGGCCAAGGTAGAAGAATATGGACACAATTTTGGCTTTATTTTCCCTTTTTATTCTTTTATTAACCAAATGACCAAAATGTCCTTTTCTCAAAACACAAAAATTCTCTTACCCCATGTCTATTTTTGTCCAACTTAAAATAAAATGGTCTAATTACCATCTAAGGACCTTTAATTTAAAATCTCATAGCAATTAGACACCTCTAGCATGTAGAACTCAACTTTTGTACTTTTTACAATTTAGTCTTTTTTACTAAATTGAGTGCCCAAACGTCAAAATTTTCGAACGAAATTTTCAGGAAATCATTCTATGAAACTATAGACCATAAAAATATAATAAAAATATTTTTTTATGTCAGATTTATGGTCTCGAAACCACTGTCCCGACTAGCCCCAAAATCAGGCTGTTACATAGGTAATCCTTCTCATAACAAAATAAGCCAATTATAATGGAAGAGGATGCTTACAACCACTAGCTCCACTTAGATTTTAGACTTACGATTTAGAAGAACCTGACTCTAGCCAACCGTCAATTTTATGGAACCGTCTTACATTAGATCATCATTTCTCAATGGTGAATGCCACACCATTTTGTCTTTTGGGCTCGACAACCACTGACGTAGTAAGCTAACGAACCGGCTGTGCAACCTTCCCAAAATATACAAAGCGGCCACCTTTGCAAAAGATGAAAAGATTACTTTTGGAAGGATATGGACGGAAGCGTCAATCCCGTAATAAGGAGAAACGATGAATACTCGTTGAGAAGGCTAAGTGCGGATTCTAAGCCTCATGAACCTTTTTTTGGGGATCTCGACAACCTTTGGCTAGATAAGTTAAGTGACTCATGCTTTTTGGGAAAAAAGAAATAAGTTTAATCAAATGGAATTTTATTAAATAATAAAAGGAACAAAAGCTAAGAGCTTTAGGGAGATAGAGTTTTTATAGAAAAGATGAATGTCAAATTGTGTCACTCCATCCCTTATTTATAGTACATGGAAAACTTAGTTTGTTCCTATTTAAACTCTAAAGGATAAATAAAGATAAATGAAGATAAAAGCTGAAATTAAATCTAAATAATAATCCTAACAATAATCCTAATAAAATTCAAATTTAAATAGAGTCTTATGTTTATAAATCTCTTCTTTGAATTTTTACCCCCATGTCTTCCACACTTTGTTTTTTTGACACACTTCTTTCCTATTTCACATGCTGGCCCATTTTGTCTTAAAAGTCATGCTTTTTGCCCCCAAATTTTCTTTTGCCTTCAATTTAATCCCTACCATATAAAAAACCATAAATAGCTCAAATTTATAGTATCATACTCAAAACAAATATGTAATTAATACATAAAAATATGTCATTTCAGAGTATTATCAAAAGGGCAGAGAAAGACTGTAAATTTATATGTTTTGCAAGGTTTTACTGTTACTAGTGATGCCGCTGTTACTTCCTCTTACTTGTCAGATGATGATGTTTCTAGACTTTGGCATATACGCCTAGGGCATATGAGTGAGAATGGCATAGCATAATTGAGCAAAAGAGGACTTCCTGATGGGTAAGGAATTTGCAAACTAAAGTTTTGTGAGCACTGTGTTTTTTAGAAGCAAAAGAGAGTTCGATTCACCAGAGAAATTCATAACACGAAGGGACATTAGAGTGTATTCATTCTGATTTGTGGGGGCCATCTAGAATGCCTTCGAGAGATGGATCTAATTATATGATAACTTTTATTGATGATTTTTCCAGAAAAGTTTAGGTGCTCTCGTGAAGCAAAAAAGCGATGTATTTTCCGTATTTAAGTCTTGGAAAACTATTATTGAAAAAAAACAGTAAAACAAATAAAATATCTTCGCATAAACAATGGCTTAGAGTTCTGTTTTGATTAGTTCAATAAACTGTGACCCGAATGCTTACTTAAATAAAATACAGTTGTAAAATAAAACAAAAGTAAAATCCGTATAGAACTACACTTCTTTTATTTTATTTTAGAATAAGGTTTTTCAAACTTTATTAAACTCCATCTATTTGATATCGATTAGAATAAGGTGTTTCAATCTTACTACAATCCTTCTATTAGAATATGTTTTTAAAAGCCTATAAATAGGCATAGTTTATTCCTCTTATAATCATTTCGAATTCGACATATTAAATTATCTTTTCATCTGCCCGTGATTTTTTACTGAAAGGATTTTCACGTAAAAATCTATATTCTTTATTTTTTTCTTTGTGATATATTGTCATTATTGAAGTTCTATTTTTTCGCAGCCTGCGATTCCCAAGCTTCTTCCTTCTGCAATATAGTAAAGAGAAAGGGGAGAATATTTTGAAGTTAGCTAATAGCTGGATATTTGGTCAATGGTGGTTGGCGTGAAGTAGTAAGTTAAGAAGGTTCTTCTACGTACCTACAAATATTTCAGCTTCATGAAACAATCATTTGGCTATACAATCATTTGGCTATCTATCTATAATATATATAAATATATGGATAAATTCCAGCTAGCTAGCATGCCTGTCCAATACACGCTTACGTGTTTTGACGAGCTAGCTGATTTAGCTTTTACGGCAGTGTACAGCTTAGTTATCGACAGTTAGGTTGAAAAGAATATCCCTCCTGCCCTGCTAACTCAACTTGTTCCTTTTCGGGAAATTGAAACCCGTGATGAATCCGACAATGGCCACTGAAATTCAACTCAACTCTTCATATCCACCTCTAATGAGTGTATACATACATTGAGCTTTAAAATATTTTAAATATATCTTTAAGTTATTGATATTATATTAATAAGATTTTTTCTTATTAAAACTGTTAAATTTTATATGACATAATTTTTAAAAAAATTAAATAAAAATAACTATTATAAAAATCCAACCAAATACTTTTAAAAGACAGAACATGCATAACGCGCCGCCAATATATATATACAGAGAGTACCATTTACATCAAAGACCAGGTATAGGGCAACCATTCTAGTGCCGCTCGTATTATTTTTCTGTCAAATATTTATACTTTTGCTATACTTATAGTTTGTGCTGTATAAACATTGATATATTATGTGTCTTCATATCACGTGTGTTTAAATTTTCATGCGATGCTTCAATACATTTTCTGGTATTAACAACAAAAATATATTTCATGGCACTGTTAGCAATTTCTTTAAAAAAGTAAATAAAACAAATAGCATGCAACTCTCATTCCATCCCAATTAAAATTGAGTAAATTATATATGAAGAGTACAATATAGTAGAAGGAAAATGGACTAATGTAACAATTTCTTCCATTGGAAAAAATCCTTCAAAGCTCCAAACATGAGCAAAAACAGTTCAAGTATAAAACGCAGCTTTTAAGAAACTTTACTTGCATACATGAGAATTGAGGCAAAGTGTAGTTTCCCAACAATGGAAATACCTTGATTTCTGAAAATGCATCCTCACTTCTTCATTTCCCTATCACTTTTTTGTATAACCACTTTCAAAGACTGACTATTTCCTGTGATGACTACAAGATTAAGCACACGATGTATAGATCGAACAGGCTTCTGTTTTCTCCCTCTTTAACCAGGAAGCAAATAGAAGAGGCTCATTTCTCTACGAAAGAATTTTAACTATTTGTATCTTTTTACCCTTTTCTTCTGCTTATGATGTGCAACGGGTTTGTATATTAACATGAGTCGGGTCTGGGATGTGTATATCTACTTAACAAACAACACAACAAGCTAACCCTAGTTGGCTCTAACTGGCAACACTCTCTAATGGAGGCCAAGCAATCTCATCATCTGTGTAACCACGAGTGAAGAAATCTGTACAATTCTTTCGGCAACCATGGTTATATGGATTCCGAAACCGTCCTTCAGGGCCATGGAGATACCGATAGCGAATGGCGTTTGATACTTCGTTAGTGGTGATATTCCGAGCTATCTGAATTAGAAAATAAAGGCTATAGTCAAATCATCTTAAATAGAAAGGGGACCTATTTGCTTCCAGTCTTTAATCAAAATCAATTTTGCCATTTCTACATTCCTTAACCAGCCTTAAAAATCTTTAAATAGTCCAGATAAAGGAAAATGGACTCTTCATTTACCTGGGTTGCCTGAATTATGGTCAAAGTTGTAGCAGAAATCAAAACAAGAGCATCCAGAAGGAGAAATGCAACAATACCAGGATGATGATCAATCACAAGATGAATCCATGTTTTACCAGCAGACAATACAGGTATTGCTGTCCATATCCCTAATGACACAGAAATATATTAAATAAGTTGAATAAAAACTAATTCGATCTCAATCACAAAAGGTGACAAAGACTAGAGGCTTATTTGTCTTAATTCACATACTTTGAACTGCAACAAAAGCACCAATGAATGAAGTCAAGGTTCCCATACATATGAAAACAAAGAAATCCCATTTGTTTCTCTGCAAGTGCACGGTAAGTAAAGCAGATAAGGAAAAATAAATTAACAAAAACAGTCAGATTGCAGTATCAGTTTCACCAAGAACATCTTGTTTAAATCATTCAGTATGAGATAAACTAAAATAAAAGGGGGAGGGGTTTTGTTTTTTTTTTGGGGGGGGGGGAATAGTATGTTCCAAACAAATTAAACAAAGATGCTAAAGATGGAATGGATTGTAGCACTTATGTGAAAGCTGGGCCACAGATTGTGTCATAGATGCTCCAAAGTGACATCAATATCATCCTTATATAAATACTCTTATTGATACTAAAAATAACATCTTTCAAATTGAAAACAACTACCAAATATTTAAGAGTCAATAAAAGGTATATGATCTTTACACTCCAATAATGTAAAAAAAAGAGTGATTCATTATATCATTATCTTCCACATTTAGCTCAACACTGATTTCTTTACCTTTCCTACGCAGTTAGATATCCATGGGCAATGATGGTCAAACTGTTCAATACAGTGCTTACAGATAGGACAGTGCTTAGAACGTACAGGTCTTATTATCTGACAGAACAGAGAAAATTGGGTCAAAACAGCATTGCAAGATGAGGAATATCCATGCAGAAAAGCAATAGATGATAACAAGAAAAGGTTCATCCGGAAACCTTGCAGGTAGGGCAAAGCTGATCCCAGTTTCCTGTCCATACAGATGCGTTGTTCAGCTCAATATTCAGCAAGGGATCCTACCAATTGAGAATATAAAAATGGCTCAATTAATAAAAAATAATAGCAAAAGTAAAGAGCTTAAAGTCTTTTTTCTTTTTTTAATTCTGCACTGAGTTCTGAAAAGGGAAGTTTGTTCCTTTACAGGCCACAATCCTATGGTCAGTTGATCGAGCTAGAAAATTTTTTTCCTAAGTCTGAAATGTGAAGGAATAAAAATACAGCCGAAAAATCATTTCAAGAGTCTAAGAATCAACTAGATGACATGCTTTAATGCAGATGATATGAACACCATCCTTCTAGTTCCCCTTCAAGTCCAGACAATTAACCAACCAAACTCTTAAGTCTACCTAAGAGCCCACTCCCCTTAACCCTACTCATGCCCCACACAAAAAATTTCTGCATCTCCGAAAGCTAGACCTTTTATACAGTCCGCCCTCAAGCTCTTTATTTACGGCATAGAAATGGCTATGCTAGAGAACTTTTAGTCCCTACTTCCCCCTTCTAAATGGGTACAAATAATTCCGATGACACCACAATGGACAGTCTACTTCCCCCTTCACCGTGAATGCTAGAAACAATCATGGCATGTGGAACTGCTAACTGTAAAAACTTTATAGAAAAACAATGATATATACACCAGGACCCAGCTCACTTAAAAGTTGCAGTTATTTGTGCCTACCAGATACAGCCTTCTCCACAGTACTCCTTTTATTAATACCTAGCTACTGTTGAAGGATTAAGTTAATAACTAATTACACAAACACTCTCATACCTCTGTATCTTCATAGCCATCTGATCTTCTAGATTTTTTTATATAACCTGGATCTTTGCTGCAGTGAATCGTGAAAGAAAATCAAGAAGAAAGCATAAAAAAGAATTTGGCCAAGAGTCAAAATTTGTTTAAATCAGACAATGGTTTCATTTACAGGTCACAAATTATGAATAAATTTTTTTTTACCTAGTAGTTTAATTTACAGTTCCAAATTTGTCAAATGTTCCAATTTGTCAAAAAAGCACTTGCCAAGCAAAGCCACATCTAGACGTCTATCAAACAATGCAATGTGCATTATAAACATATAATTGAAAGAGACCAAACATCTATATAATAATATTTCATGCACCAAGCTCCAAAAAGACTACTATATCAAGTAGAAAATCAGAAAAATTAAAACATGTGAAATCAACTCAATGAACATAAAAGTCAGAGCATAAATTATTACCTACAACACCTGTAGAACATTATCAACGAGCCAATACCAAGAGAAACACCAATCCATCCCCAAAGTCCAACAATGGCAGTTACCTTAGGAAGAGTTGGAGCTACATGCAACTTAAAGGGATTATTCATGATCAATGGCAAAAACAAACATGTTGATGGATGAAAGTATACTAATGTACTCACTAGCAAGAACTGAGTTGATGAAGAGGATAATTAGAACAATGATAACACAAAATAATATGGGAGCATAACCAACTTCCCCCATCTTCCCACCATGAATTTTGTCGAACAACCGTTTGCTATTGGCTCTTTCTGCTTTAGACTGAAAATCAAAATAACAAAATATTAAACAGCCACAAAATCTACAAGATTTTTTTAAAAAAATTAAAAGAATGTAACAACAGGGAATATCACTTGGAATGGTTTGAGAATTTGATACAGATATCAACAGTGTAAACCATCTTGTGAACTCCTCTCTAGTCAGACATCAACTGTAGAGCATGAAAAACATTAAACCATGGAACTAATAATACAATTCTATATTTTCATATTCACATTTTATCGGCTGTCGTGATGTTTTATACGGCAAAATTATCTATTGTACATATGCTATTCACATTCTTCATATTTGAAGCCAAACTATCAAGACTCAAACTCCACTACATCTGGCACAAACACACCCCAGAAAGGCAGCACCTAATATTAATGGGTCCGCAAAAATCATAACTAATGAGAATCCAGACACAATACTACTGGCAAGTCCAAATGCTCATTTCCTTATAGAAACCACATTCAGAAACTACAGTCTTCAAAATAAAAATGTAAAAAACACAACTAACAGTACGTACAAGGAGACGGGCAATCTGCCGATGACCTTTATCAGATGCAAGCTTAAGAGGGGTGTTTCCAGCTTTATCTTTTAGCAATAATTCCTGCTTTGTGCCTGCATGCACGAGAACCATGCATGCCTCTACATTTCCTCTCAGTGCAGCCCAGTGCAATGGAGTGCAACCTGGCAGCAACGAATATACAAAATCATTAAAAACTTCGTAGTAAAATCAAAGCAATAATTTCCAGCTTAGCACACTAAATAAATTGTAATTATCACAGGTTCAGTTACAAAATAGAAGATTCTCACCACCGTTAAAAATTTAAATCATAAAGATGGTTCCATACGGATTCATCACACAACTACAAAACTTGCATTTGAGACAGTGCAAAAATTAATTATCGCACAGTACCTTCTATGTCTTGTTTCCCTTGAAACGCATCTCGAAATAGAAGCAGTCTAATTGTATCTGAAAATCCCTTGAATGCAGCCCTGTTTAACAAATCATATGAATGAAAATTATAGTTAACAAGCATTCACTACACTTTTCGAAGAAAAGAGCTACTGCAAGAAAACATAAGTACCAAACATCAAAAGCCACTGACATTCAAAACAAAAGTTATGCCTAGAGTGAGGTCCTTTATGGTCAGCCCTATAAGGTACTCTTAACGTATTTGATGGCCTTGTTATTGGAATCTAGATAGGTAACTGGATGATTGATTTGCAACAGTTGCAGTTATTTGAAGGTTGTGAAGGAAAAAAACAAAATAAAATATAAAAATTAAATAAAAAAAGTAAAGAGATAGAATGAGTAAAAGATATAGAACATGATGTAAGAACTTGACCATTACAAGTTTCATTTAACCCATATAACTTTCGGATCTAATGATGTATAACAAGACCACCAAATTGAACGGTTCATGTGAGAGGACCTCAAAAAATAACACCAGAATGAACCTCAACCTAGGCAATGGTATTGCCTCTCCTTGGGTAAAAGAGGTTGGAACTAGGGACTGGCAATGCAGGTCTCATCCTGCTTGGGAATGTGACTAACATTGACAGTGTAACCAGAACCACATGTGAAAGCTTTCATTCTCCCCAGTATGCTACAACAACCAAATATAGGCCACTGCCGATATTGCGCCATATTGCGATACCCTTTTAGCACTAGCGTGTTTGTATAGTAGGGGAAAACCTCCTCTTACAAACATGACACCAAATTGCTACACCCTCTTAGTACTGAAAAGCCCCATTCAAAAAGTGATTATGGTTCATCCACAGCCAACCATAATTGTTTTCCATTCATAAAAGCATAAAGCACAGAGTAGAGCCAAAAATAAAAACATACTACAAACTATATTGAATGAATAATACTACTTATTTGGCTCCGTCCAAAAATGTAATTAATTGCCTATGTTAGACTTGAATGATCTCAAGCTCTAAACCAATAAATAAACATACCAATGAAGTGGCGACCTTCCACAGTTATCAGGTGCATCATATTCAGCGTGATATTTTGCAACAATATGATTTAAGAAGGCTGTTTGCCCATATTGAGCAGCAATATGAACTGCCTGCATTGGAAGAAAAAATGGTTCTGAGATGCACTGCAATAAAAGTAATTACTATTGCATGCATGGCGATGAAAATAGATTAATTTAAGCATAATATCAAACCCCTAGTGCAGTATTTTATTGGAGATACTTGATCCGGAGAGGTATAGGCTTTTAGATTCCCGTTAATAGTTATGGAAAACAAAGAATCAGCAGATAGCGAAAGATAAAAGCAAAAATAATTACACGATAACCATTGAGATCAGCTGCTTCCACCCGAGCTCCATTTTGCAAGAGCACATCTGCCACAGCAATCGAACCCTTAACTGCAGCCCAATGCAGAGCTGTCTGCTGGTTATTGTCAGTTGCATTTACATTTCCACCATGCTTTAATTATATTTTAAAAAAATAAGTTATTTAAGTCTCAAGAAAAATAAATAAAACCTGCCATAAAGTTTTAAAAAAAATTGCATTTACATCGATAATGTACTGAGCAATATCTGAGAAGTTGTTAAGAGCAGCCCACTGAAGGGCGTAATAGCTGTTACCGTCAGGTGTTGCAAGTGGGGCACCATCTTCTTCTACGAATTTTCTCAGTTTGTCAAAATCTCCATAGGCAGAGGCTGAGAAGACGTCGATAATAGCAATTTGTTGAGTAGAGTTTTGTTGTTGGGTTGTTTTCGGTTCTGATTCTGATGGTACCACCTCGATCTCTGAAGAAGCCATGTTCGACAAAGCTGAATGGATTTTAATCCAAAAATATTTAGAATTTTCGGGAAAAAAAATTAGGGATTTAGGGTTAATTAATCCAGCTGGTAGTTGCCATGTTCGATGATGATGACCTGTTTCTGCTTCCTTTTTCTTTCGGGTTTTTTTTTTCCTTTTAGGTATTTAATGAATCTTTTCTTTTTTACAAATGTATTTAATGAGATCATGGTTAAAATAATCATTAGTTACTAACGAAACAAACTATCTTTCTTCCTTTATTGAATCATTAATTATGTCTTAACAACTTATTTTTTAAACTTAATTTTTGACAGATGTGTAGAATTATCTAGAACTATTTTCAAAATGTATATCAACCCACTTAAATCTACGCCTTTTTATATTCGCTATAATGCTTATGCTAATCGAGTTAAAATTCAATCAGTAAATTAGTATTACAAGTTAAGAGAAAGGATTGTATAAAACTGCGATTCTACGACATCCTTATTCATTTCCAATAGGAAAACGACAAATCAGATTTTTCTCTTGATTTTTAGCTTTTTCCTCTTAAAAAATTCAAATCAAACTAATAACACTAAAAGCCAGGAGGAAAAATATGATTTGTCATTCTCCCATTAAAAAGGGATAAGGATGATGTGAAATTACAATTTTATAAAATCCTTTCTCTACAAGTTGAACACCGATTGATTAAGAAAAATTATAGAGATATTATTCTATAATTAATATAAGTTTTATTATTTGAAAGTATTTTAATATTTTTATTTTAACAAAAAACCAATAAGAATATGCATAAAGTGAGATTTAAACCCGTGTCAATTTAATTAGTAAAATCTTAAATCTATCGCTCAACTAAAACTTCATTTTTATTTTAATTAATTTTAAACCATATGTTTAATCACATATTTGTATTCTAAATTTGTGGCATCCACGCGCATACGTTCGTGATGAGATTTAATATTAACAATGTTGCTAATTTTGTGTCATAAATTAACTCGACACCAACTTAGGATTGATGTATGTATTTAGTATTTTTAATTTGATATGTTTATGTATTTAAATTTTGTTTTACTTACAATTTAATTTAATTTTTTTTATTTTAATATCGTACATTTTCATATATTAATATTAATTAGTTCTAAACTATACATTTTATTATTTATTATACTTTATTTTTAAATATATATTTGTATTCTAAATAACGATTTCCACATGCATACGGATTTTTAGTATTATTTATCAATGCGATAATTCTTTTAATTATATAGTAAATATATTTATTAAAATTTTATTTAAAAAAACAAAACTTTACGCATATTTTTTGTGATGAGTTGATTGAGTTTTGTTTGGGGTCATTTTCCCATGTACAGAGCAGTGGCGAATCTAGGAGGGCTGGCAAGAGCCCCGCTCCCCCCTAAAATAAAAAATTGTCCATTTAGTTCTCTTAAAATTTTAAATTAGTAATGAATTTACACTTTGGCCCTCAAAATGATAAAAAAAATTAATTTAATCCTTTAAAAAATTAAAATGATAAAATTATATTTTTACTATCATAAAAATAAAAGAAAACAAACTTCTCCCCTAATAGAAAGTCAACCAAATAATAACCAATTTCAACTTCTTTCTTTCTTTTTGTTAATTTCCATATTAATGAATGATAATGATATAGATTGATGCAAATTTTCAATTCATATTGATTGTCATCAAGAATCAACAATCAAAATTTCAATGCATATGAATTGAAATTTTGCATCAATCTATATCATTATCATTCATTAATATGAAACATAAACAGGAATTATGGTTAATAATTTGATTATCTCTTTTAATCATATATAATATAACTGCTTTATTATTTTTAAATGGTATGATTTAAAATTTTTCTAAATACAATTTTTTATTGAATTTAAAAAATTTAAATAATATTCTTTTTAAAATTATTAATTAATTTTTTTAAGAGAAAGAAATTATATATGATAATTAAAAATTAATTAATGCACTTTAAAGAAAAGGGGATAATGGAGAGGGAGAAACTTCTTTCCACAACTCTTTTTCCTATTGGAACTATAAAATTGCATTAAACTTTTTCTTCCCTTAAAACCATAAAAAAAACCATTAACTAAATTTATTAATGCAATTCCATATACAATTTTTTTTCTCTATTGAAACCTTAAATGTCCAACTCTCCATTTTTTTTCATCTTCTTCTTCTCTTGTTTCCTTCACTGTTGAATATTTTTTCATCATCTTTTTATAGTTTTCTTTGTCTACTAGGTATTATAACAAGTAAACTAAATTCAAAAGTATTTTACCTGATATGGGTGTCGACCACTACAATACCAACACAAAAAAATAAAAAAAAAATTATATATATATTTTTTGCAGTGCCGACCATATGGATGCCAGCACATAATAAAAAAATATTCTTTTTTGGATCAGGGAATATCTATATTTTTACAAAATACACGTGAAAAAATACAATACATGTGCCCACCATTGTCGTGTCGGCACCAAAATTTTTTTTTTAAACCCTCGTGCAATCAACAGCTAATGATTGGGGGTGATTGAGTTGGGTGTCGACACCGGCTGATATTGTTCATTTCAAGTCATTCACATAATTGTTTTTGAAGTTGAGTCATTCTTATAAATATTTAAATATTTATTTTTATGATGTGACCCTACCAAATTAATAATGAGTGTTGAGGCGAATTATAAGCATAAGGAGAGTTGATTCAACCTGTTAACGACAACGTTAACAAAATAGTATTTAGCATTTAACATTCAATCTATTAATTAAAAAACTTAAAAAAAATTTAAAAGTTAAATTCATTAATTCATTCAATTAATAGAACCATACAATTCAGAGAAAAAAATAGCAAATACTCGTCATAAATGATGAAGGATAATCTCCATCAACACAACAAATGCTTTAGCCTCAGCATCATTAGAACATTATGATATGTTGACACTTGGCTTTGTCACAACTCAAGTACGATATATCTGAAGTGATTGTAAGCACTTAATACCGTAAGGAAATTAGCTCCAGATAGTCGAAAATGGCGAGTAAAAATTGACAAATGAATCGAGTATTCACCAAACTAGAGAGGACGATAACAAAATCATCCTTAAAATCACTTGTAAAACTAAGATTACATGCATAAACAAGACTAAAAAATATGATACAAGAGTAGACAAAAACTTCTAAAACTCAAAACTTATTAAATAATGGAAAAATAAATAAAAATATATAAAACTTAAGACAACACAGATCCAAATCGACATGTGAAATCATTTATTATTCTAAAATACTCTCGGAACAGATTAAAAAGTTGATGAAGATCCACCCAATTTTTAAGAAAAACTAATGATGGCCGGTGGAGTTTTAGTGAATGACAGATCCCATCATCTATTTATCACAACTTGTAAAGACAATAAAGATACTCACAAAATAGATCTGTAAATTGAAAAGAAAGAAAACATGTGTAATAAATAAAAAGGAAAAAAAAAGAAAAAATATTAATAAGAGAGGAAAAAGCCAAGCGATAACCAAACCAAAATTAAGACCGCGGCATAGTAAAACAAAACTAAAAAGAAATTTAGATGGACTTCATTAATCTTTTGTAATACTTCAACCCAAAAAATATATATATATATATATATATAACAAATGAATACGAAATAGATTAGCAAAATAGAATAAATTAATTAATAATTCAAAACAGTTTTACCATATGAATAATGTTTTTCATTATCTTTTAATAATAAATACAATTATTACATTTATATTTTTTTAAACTGACACTATTCAATATTATCTAAAATATAGCTGACTAATTACTATTTATAGATTAAGAACAAATTTTTATTGCATCAACTCAGACTGGTAATCATCCATGTATGAAAACTACCAACTCCCAAACATTCCGGTTCACTGATTGAGCGTCCACCACAATACATAAATCAAACATGGCACCGACAACCATAGCCGCCGCTTCTTCTTGCATGCTCCTCAAAACACCCTTCTCTTTGAAACGCGGCAGCAAGGCTCTTAGCTTCAACAATGGCAGACTATTGTCCAAAAGATTATTTTCTTGCAATGCCATTTATAACTCCCAGGTGCGGATCAAGCGAGAAGGTCAGCCCGAAACTCTAAACTACAGAGTCTTCTTCGAAGATGCTTCGGGCAAGAAGGTATTTTTTTCACTTCGTTTTTTTTTTCTTTTGGGTTCCAAAATCTAGTAATATATGTTTTTAACGGTAATTGAGATTGGGTGGTGGCTTAGATTTCTCCTTGGCATGATGTTCCATTGCATTTGGGAAATGGTGTTTTTAACTTCATTGTTGAGATACCCAAAGAATCAAGTGCAAAAATGGAGGTTGCTACTGTTGAGTTATACACACCCATTAAGCAGGACACAAAGAAGGGCAAGCTTCGATATTACCCGTAAGATTATTTTCGGCACTGATTTTTTCTTGGATGCTTAAACTTTTCCAACAATGATGCAATTAGATTTTGCATTTGACCGTGATTTTTGGAAAAATAAAAATAAAAATTGGGCAATGCCATATTATAGCCATTGAATTTGAAACTTGTCTTGATTTAGATGACCCAAGTTCTTAGCTCACCGTAATTTACTGAAAATAACTTTGTTACTTGTCTACTAAACATCAGAGTGGTTAGTTGAGTTAGCTTCTAGTAGCAGCAAGTGAATTTAGGATATGTAAGATCACAGTTGTATTAAAGCACATTTCAAAATCTTCGGGTGATACTCGATTCGTATGACATGGGAGAGGACCATCTACTTAGTAAATATGAAGTTACAAAGAGTAAGCACATTTATGTAGGATTTTTGTTATTAGAATCTACTTGGTTTCAGCTTCTTGCTATAGATTGTAAGTTTTCATTGTCTATTGAGTTTCTTAGATACTTCAATTTTTAGTAATTCGATTAATTGTCCTCAGCTATAATATAAACTGGAATTATGGATTGCTTCCACAAACATGGGAAGACCCATCTTTTGCAAACTCTGAAGTTGAAGGAGCATTTGGTGATAATGACCCTGGTAATTCTAATCCATGTTTCAATATTTGAAACTTGTAACAGCATTTTCTTCTGTTTTGTTGTGAAAAGTTGCTTGTGAAATCTTGATGTTTTTGTTTCATCGAATCCGTAGTTGACGTTGTTGAGATTGGTGATAGCCGGGGAAAGATTGGTGAAATTCTGAAGGTTAAGCCTTTGGCTGCTTTAGCCATGATTGATGAAGGGGAACTTGACTGGAAAATAGTTGCCATCTCATTAGATGATCCAAGGGCTTCTCTTGTGGATGATGTCAATGATGTTGAGAAGCATTTCCCGGTATTGTTCTCCATAATTTGTTGGGTTTTGTTATAATTTTAAACTCTTAAGTTCATAATGGATCATGCCAACAACAAGAATAGTGAAGCCAGGATCTGATTTTGCTAGCTTATTTTACAATGGCTACCAGAGTTGAAGATGTCAGTGTAACCTGTTATGAAATCGAATTATTTAAACTAGTCTAAGCACAGTCATCTTTCTTACATTTCCCAAATAATTTTGGGTATCCATATGATGATCTTTTCAGGGGACACTGACCGCAATCAGGAATTGGTTTAGAGATTACAAGATCCCTGATGGAAAACCAGCTAACAATTTTGGTCTTGGCAACAAGGCAGCAAGCAAGGTGTGTATTCGTTTTGTTTCATTCTCCCTACTTGAGTGCCTCTCACCTCCTTCCGGTTTCTGCTCCCTTACGTTATGATGTATAATGGCAGGAATATGCTCTTAAGGTCATTAAAGAGACTAATGAGTCTTGGGCTAAACTTGTCAAAAGATCGATTCCTGCCGGAGACCTTTCACTTGTATAACTACTACTAGGAGCATTGGAGCTAATGCTTTCACTTTCAAACAATGAACTGAACTTTCTTCCCCTTTTTCAAGCAGGTCTTGGTAATCATATAATACTGTTACCGATGCATTTCTTTCTGCTTATTATTTGAACAAGTTAGAATACCTTTTTTAACCAGGACAGCATTTTACATTCATATGGTTGTTCTGTTGTGGATAAGTTCCAAGCACTAGGCTTCGACCTGATGGTTAGAGGTTAGAACCGACAAACCCAAATTAAAAAGGGGTTTTCATAACCTACATAAGCAACATTCAGTTCCATGTTGTCTAGAACAATGATGGACAATGTAGCGGTTTTGAAGGAATAAAATGTAGTTATTACAAATTGCATTTATAAAATGCTATTGTCTCTTGTAAACCTATACAACTCATGGATGATGATCAACTAGCAGAAGAGTCACTTGTTTCTGTAACTCTGGGTTCAAGCAAAGGTGTTGCATTTGATCTATCAACTTCAGTAACTTGTCCTTCACTATCTTCATTGAATCTATCCACACTATGCAGAAATATTCCTGCCATTGCAACATATGTTGTAATTATTCAACCATGGAATTTTCTTACCCTATGAATTAATGCTTTAAATGACCGACATGACATGTCAGAATACCTATAAACCATATTCCAGCTGCTGGAAACAAAATTGATGTTAGAATAAGAGAAGTTTCTCTCCAATTGTTGATAGCGTCCTGCAAAAACCATGTCAGAACAAAGTTATCTGTATATAAAATAGAGAAACCAATTTTTTTGTCAACACTGATTAAATATGCCAGATCTTTCGATTTTAACTTTTTCACTTTCAAACAATTTAGAAACAAATGTTAATCCATGTCAATTGGACTCTTCATTTTTGCTCAAGTATCCGTATCTAACATTGTACCCAAGAAATTGTTGAAAGACAAACCTGGAGGACCCCCACAAGTGGCGAAGAAGGCACATCACCAAATATGTGAATCGAAACAGTAGAGATAGCCATAGATAATGGCCTCAAACTCGGGTTAACACAGTGGAGACATATGTAATTTACAGGACCCTGAAAAAGGAGAAGTTTAGGAACTTCGTATCAAGTAAGTCTTCAGTTCTAGCTTCATAACATGTCATTTTTATAGTAATGACATAACTACACAAGTGGCAAAACTTTTCAACATCACTGCAAACAAGATTTCTAAGTTTAGTTTACAAATGGAACTCACCATTTAATTCCCATATATCTCAAAACCTTGGTTAACTAGTACTAAAGATGGCAAAACTAAAACAGACAGTTAAGTACATGATCTAAGCTCTGTCACCCTATGATCTAACCTCAATTTTGCATTGGGAAGGAGGTTACCTGAATGGCGAAGACCAGTAGTTCACCAACTGAGAAAAAAGCTAAGAAAGCATACATGTTCTGAAAACAAAAGGCAGTGAAACAAAAGATTGCCCCCAAAAATGTTGTTACAGAGAGAAGCTGCAAAAAAAGAAGAAAAAAGTACAGGGATTATGGTGATGAAGAGCAATCAAGAGAACGGCAACAAGGTGAAAGTGTATAATTTACTAATGTATATGCATAAGTACCTACTTTGAAAGCATTGGGGATTGTGGATTTCATCAAATCCAGAACATAGCCTCCTGCTAGTGTGCCCAATATTCCACAGACAATGGTTATTCCTCCAAATATCAGGTCTGCATCACTCTGCAAGAAGACCCTAACTTGAATTTTATCATATCACCAGGTTATTTTGTTCATTTACTTTTGTATGAATCTTGGTCCCATTCAGAATTTATAGATTTGTCCGAGATGACAAATTTTAAACAATAATGGATATCTTAGACGTTAATTTGTGAAGAAGAGAGACGGTCACATTAGCTCTAAAAGCTTACCATATTATAAATTTTGTAACCAGCCTTAGGTCCCCAATAAGAATAAGCACCTAAAACAAAGTTGTATGCACAATAACCTGAAAAATGGCTGCTTTCAAGTTAGCTTATATCCCAAAAAATGAAGTTCTTTGAAGAGTACGTAATTCTGCATGATATGTTTCAGGGATACAATAGCAGAACTTAAAGTGATCTGGACATACCTAAAACATTGACGACATAAACCTTGTCAACCAAGAGTGCTTTTATGTCTTTGATGAATCTTGAAAACTGATTCAAATCAATGCATGTGCATTTCATCCTGTCCAGATAAAGGTTTTGAAGATGTAGTAGTAGTAGTAATGCGTGCAGTAAAAGATACAATGAAACATAGATAATAACCCGACCGAAGCTTGTATGTTTGTCGAGTTACTATTATGTAATAAGAAGTTTCTGCAATAGAATAAGTAGCATAAAAAAAATGCCTCTCACTTGGAAAACATATGGCTGAATTTTTCCTTCGTGGGTTTTGCACTATGATTTAGAGCCTCTGTATCTTCACCAGGAATAATAAAAATGTCAAGTACATACAATAAGAGATCTTACACATAAGAAACCCAGTTTGGGGGGCAGATCATGAAATGAGGTTCATTTAATGATTAACTTCTGTTGAAACCTGGAATGCACACTTGAAAAGAAATTGTGACTAAAAGTAGAAATGGCAAGTAACTCATCAAATTATATTGATCGTAGCATGCAAACACATGAGGGTTAACCGAGCATCAATGCTTCAAACAGATTTTATATACTTCAAGGGTCAAAGCTGGTGGAAGGGGAAACATTACCTCCTAAGCAGATCTTGACAAAAGCACCAAAATTTAATAGATGGTTGGTTCATATTAGATTTTGAAAGTAAAACATTTTAAGGTGATTTATTTATTATAAATCATGATATGTTCTTATATGGTCAATAAAATACAGTTTCAAGAGGGAAGTGCAACAGGAATGTAAATTATGCAGCACCTTGGACTTCCTGTACAGCCATTTCTTCGGAGATCAGTGCTTGTTTAGATTCAGCAGGAGCAAAACCTGTATCACAGAAACGTTAGAAACTATCTGGAAAAGGGTTTGCAGGAAGAATCCTAGTCGGTAGGGATCCGAAGTGCACACCTTTCAAATTCAAAGGTTTCATAACAAAACCCAGAACAGCAAATGGAAGCATCAAAATGGCTTCCACCCAGAATGCAAAACGCCAATTCAAATAAGTGCCAACCTGTTTCAAAAGGAAGTTTGGTTTTCATTCATCATCTCAAATATAACTTAAGGGAAGAGTACAGTTCTCTTAGTTCTAAACTAGGCAGAGGATAAGGAGAGTGCTTCAAATAAGAGAAAAGAAGGCAATAACTATAAAAGAGCTAGTAAACTAAACTTACTAAGCCACCATAAACATAGCCAAGTGCATATCCAGTAGGTATACACATGTAAAATATTGCCAGCCATGCTGTTTTCTGAAACAAAGGAAGGAGAAGGATAAGATTCAAGGGGATGTTACCAACAAGAAACTTTCTGGCAAAAGATGAAATATTAAGTATAGACACAAATTGCATTTGCATAAAATTCCCAAACTTGATAGTTAATAGCAAGATGAATGTGAAGGACATGCATAATTAAACAATAAGATTGAGCTCTTTAAGGCTACTAAAATTTCATAATGGATCATACCAAAACAATTAACTTGTCTTTTTTCAACATCAAAAGCTGAAAATCCTTCTTGCACCCTTTCCGATCATGACAATTTTCGGAAAGGCCTGAATTCCTCAACATTTGGGATAAACTAAATGTCCCTTTTGGCCACATGATCTTAATTCAAATCAATAAGTAAGTCTACCTAAACATACATACATCAACTTTAGGATTCACTTAATAAGGGTCCTGTCATAGATCAGTAATCATTAATCAACATTGCAAGTGCAGTAGTCCAAAAGAGAAGAAAATATTAAACAACTGCAAGAGGTATTAAACTTACTTTAATATGAAACTTCACAAGAAGTTTAGATGAAACTAAAATAGACAAAACAAATGCAAATACCCATATCAATACCGGTAGAGAGCGGGCAGGTATGTCCCCTATTTGTCTCTATATTTCATACGAGAAACCATAGTAGATCAGGCATTAAATTAAGTACTCACAGACCTAACATCCCCACAGTTATTAGAGAGTATATAAATAAAGAAACCTGAGCAATAGGGGCATTGTCATCAATGAAAGGAGCTGCAAGACTGATAAATGAAGCTTCACCAACACCAACTAGCCTAGAAAGAACTAAGATTAGCACAACGATCCTATTACTTATTATCTCAGTGCTAACGTAATCACAGAGTAAACAATAAATGAAGAAAAGGAGAAGTAAGAAATCCACTTACATGCGGCAAATTGTGATGGACCAGAAATTGAATGAAAAGCCACAACCAGCTGTAGCCAAAGTCCATACAGACAAGCCAACTCCAATAAGTCTAAATGGATTGACACTGCAAAATTTTTAAAAATACATAAGGACTCAAACAAAACAATTTAGACCTAATTCATAAAACCTGAAACTTTTCTTGTTATAATCTCAAGTAACTTATATGGAAAACTGTGGTCTTCAAACACCATATTCATCCTGATCAGACCATATCAGACTACAACAAATATTAACACATAACAATTGAACATACCCTGGAAGCAACATTTATCTGACACATGCATGCAAGATTATTTGAAATACAGTAATGATGCTTCTATTAGAAGATAAACAAGAAAAGTATAGCTAAACCAAATGATTGAAACTTAAAAATATGTGGCCCATATTTATACAGCTTATGTGAGTGTGTGTATATATATATTCAATGAGTTTCTGGACTACTGAAGCTCCTTACCTCTTGGCTAACGATGCAAATATGGGAGAAGCCACAAGAAGTCCAACCATAAATGCAGATGACAGAACTCCATCTTCAAAATTGTTCAAATTGAATTCACCCCTATACAGAACAATGAACCCGGATAAGCCGAAGAGTTTAAAGATCTCAAAGAGAAACTGGCATGGTATTTACATCTCAATCAAGTGCATAGAGGTACAAGTTCTCAAGTGAAAAATGGTTCTTATGTCAAGGTTGAGCATCAGAGAATGGATAATAAACTATCAGACATATATGAGATGGTATTGTAAGTCTTTTCTGACAATAAATACATACATTGATCCAAAACTAATTCAGTCTTGTAGTCTAATGCTAAAAAAGAAAAAGAACAAAATCAGACAATATGAATTCCTTAATTTTTGTTTGTGACAAACTAATCTCTCAAGAGGCTCCAATGTCTCCCAATCTGGGGGGAAATTAAACAAATTAATGAGATATCAACCACCAAATGAATCAATAAAAAGAAAAATTGGAATTAGGGTCTCCAAGTCTTACTGTATTCCACTACCAGAAGTGCATGTACCACTGGATGTGCAAGTTCCCAGACTCCCATTGACACCATTGCTAGCTATTGTTCCTCGATCCACATAATTTAACATGTTTATAACACAAAAGATGACTAGCAGCCTGCCAAAAGAAGAAAAAAACCCATAATGTCCAAAGCACCACAATAATTTTCATGCACCATTTGCAAAATCTGCAAACTTCGTTAATCAATCCTAACATTGGCATTAATAAATTTGATCCATAACCCACAGTCATGATATACAACTATTGAATTTAAACAGAAGCTCAATATGCCACTCAACTTGTGTCCTCACTCTTACCTGCATAGCATATTAGAGTTCTACCAGGGGCGCGAATCCTTATGGGGGCTTCCCCCTAATTTTGGAAAGTTAAAATTTTTTTCTTGAAACTTTTAGAAAATTTTATTTCTCCCTTAAAGTTTGTAGAAAATTTTAGTTAGAACCCCTCAAATTTTTGAAAATTCTCATTATACCTTTTAATTTTTTTTAAAAATTTAATTAAGCTGTCTTTTAAGTTTTTTTGAAAATTCTTATTGTTCTCACAAAAAATTTAATTAAACTCCCAATTTTTTATTAAAAAAATTCTCATTAAACTCCTGTTATTTTACTATGCCCTCAAAACTTAGTCCTCTGTCACTGAGTTCTACAATCCAGTAGTATGTCTCTATGACAACCAAAAAAAGGAACATCCTTTCCTAGTCATAAAACTCCATATTTGCATAAAGTTCTTCTAAAAAAAAGTGAAAATCTTAAACATCCCGAATGAATGACAAGAAGGAAAATACCTTTGGGTGTGAAAACAAGAGAAATTAAAAGAGAGAGAGATAGAGAGAATATACCTTTTGGGGGTGAACCAAGAAGGGTGTGGAGCTGATAATGGCACTAAACTGCTAGCCATGTCTGTCTATGGCGAAGCCTTTGGCTCTGTAGAAGAAGCTTGTGATTATCCGGCTCTTCTTCTTGTTTCAGTAACTTAATAATGGAGGTTGTCCGTATCAACGTTGATATTCATAGACTTTTGGGTTGGTTTCAAAGTGATTTTCATCAGCTTTGACTTGCTTTGAAGGGTAGTTACTAAAAGAAAACGAAAAGAAACGGTGAAACGGGTGCCCAAGTTTAAATAAAAACGCTAGGAGTAAAAATAATTTTAAATAATAAAAAGAATCCTCCAACAAGCAGGTCCCGTAGCTCAGTTGGTTAGAGCGTTGGTCTTATGAGCCGAAGGTCGCGGGTTCGAGCCCCGCCGGGACCATTTATTTTCTTTTTTCACCTTCTTTAATTTTCTTCCCTTTTTCCCCATCACTAGTTTCAATTTCTTTCCTTCTTTTCACTATTCTTTTATTTTTTCACCATTTTTAATTTATACATTTTTCATCTTCAGTATTTTTCTTCCTTTTTTTTTATTTTCTTCTTTTCAGTATTTTTTTTTCTTTCTTTACCATATTTCATTCTTTTTTTACTTTCTATTTTTAATAATTTTTCTTCTTTTCACTATTTTTTATTTTTCCTTTTTTCACCATATTCCGATTTTTCTTTTTCTTTTTTGACCTCCCTTATTTTTGTTCTTTTTTTTTCACCTTCCTTATTTTCACCAATCATCAATTTCAATTTTTTTTCTTCTTTTTCACTTTTTTTTTTACTTTTTTTACCTCTTTTAATTTTTTTAACTGTTTTTATTTTTCCCCTCTTTTCCTTTTTTCACATTTTTTTAAATTTTTTTCACTATTTTTAATTTTTACCCTTTTTTTCCTTTGCTGTGCTTTTTCATTTTTTTAACCATTTTAAAATTTCCCCCCTTTTTTCATTATTTTTAATTTTCCCCTTTTTCCATTATTTTTAATTTTCCCTTTTTCCATTATTTTTAATTTTTCCCCTGTTGCAATATTTTTAATTTCCCCGCTTTTTCACCTTTTTAATATTAAATTTTAAATTAAAATGTTTCTTTGCTGTGCTTCTTTTTTCATTTTTCATTTTTCCCATTTTAATATTTTTCAACTTTTTTTATTGGCAGTGCGTTTTTTAATTTTGTTTTGCTTTTTTTCACTTTGCTGTACTTTTTTTTTTCCTTTGCTGTGCTCTTCGCATAAGACCTTTCTTACTCTATATTTTTGCTTAGCTGTGCTTTTCCCATAGGGCCATTGTATGGTAGGTGTGTGTAGATTGTCACTGAAAATCGTTTTGAACTTCTCTTCAAATTTGATAACTTCTGTTTCTGCTTTTGAGAGGATAATTTTTGAATGAGTAATAGCACTTAATGGAACAGACTCAGCTTACAACAATTAGCTGCACTACTAACATTTCATTTTCAAACTTCAGAAACGTTGAAGGCATAAACAGAATCAAATGAATGAGTAGAAAAAAGAAGGGTATTCCTTCTACATATTTGAATGTTAAACCTATAGACTGTAGATGAATTTCTCAGCTCACCTTCCGGCCATCTTCGCCTGCACTCTCAAGCTTCATTAACATCTAACATGTCACTGAGACACAAACCTCAACCGCAAAACCAAAACAAAAGAAAAAAAATTCAAAAACACCCATAAAAGGATATGCTACAGGCTTCAGGGTTCAATTTACAAACAGCAAACTCTCATTAATCAGGCATTTACCTGTATCCGGCATTCACGTTCTCACATAACGTTGTATCCAATGCACGCAGTGGAAGTTGTTTGGAAATTATCCAAGGTGAATATTTAAACAATTTGGTAAGATTCTCTTCACATTTCGTCATCCTGTCTCGAAGCTATTATGGATTAGTTGCACCAGTATATCAACCCATGTATCGGGAAGACCAGGTAGGCACCAATGCATGCAGTCCTGGCCCCAAATCGACACAGCATCCTTTTTTCCTAACCAAATTGCCGGATGGGCATCTGCTCTAAACTCACTCAAATGAGTCAGATCAAGTAACTGAATATCTGTGCCTTGCACTGCCTCTTTGATTAGATGATTAAGTGTCCTTGCTTCCTTATTCACTCCATTGTTGCTGGGATCAAACCACAAATCAAGCTGTCTAGGGTTTACTATCAAACTCAATGTAGATACACCAATACACATTCCAAAAATAGTTTTAAAATTCAAAAAGATGTTTCTTTAGACTGACGGTAGATTCTTTTCCAAACCAAACTAAATTAGGATTGAATTGGCAACATTATGCGACTAAACTAAATGGAGTATTAAATAAGACCAAACTTTAAGTTGCAATTGAAGAACGGATAAAAAATATCGACCGATACCTGGTCTTCTTCAAGGGGTCTGTCAAACAAGCAACTACCATTTTGATTCCAATCGCCACCATAAAAATGTCTTGGTGATTGCAACCGCCAGAACTTGAGAGTGTTCTTAGGAACCTCCTTTTGAATGTGGTGAACCATATTTTCAAGAACAACTTTAAAGCCATTCAATAATCCCAATGGGGGACTTATTGGTCGTCCATGCCGATAAAAGACAAGAGGTGTCTCTTTTGGGAATTTATCATAGCCCCACCTAACCAAAATCAAATAAAACATTATCCCAAGATGTTCTCAAAGAGAAATGGCCCAAGATAATTGCCATGCATGTATATATGAAGGAAAGTGTGTTATTTATAATTTAGCAAAAAGAAAAGAAGATTACCAATGCCCAGTGTTAAAAACAAGAACATGATAAAAGTCAGCAATGCTGCTCCATTCATCTGCCAGAATATCTACATCCACTCGGTATATTCCTTTTAGTTCATCTTCATCAGAAACCACAGATTGTTTCGGATTCCACCTTTTTCATTAAAGCACAAGCATGTGAAACATAAAACTAAGACAGACCAATGAAATAACATAAGATTGTGTATTACCTACAATCACTGATGCTAATAAACAAGCAAATAGTTACAAGTCATAGCACCGAAAAGAAAAAGTTGCAAACATGCAAGTCAGAAGCCAGTCTACTGATCAAAACACCATTTCAAAGAGGTCAGTCGTCCGATAAGAACTGCAATATCAACTCTGACACAACATTCCAATTCAGATCTCTTCAGTTCCAAGGTCATGCTACATCTCTTGCTATTAAAATTTAACTCAGGACTGAGCTATCCCAACCGAAAACTCATCACACTCATAGCAACTACAATGCAAACTGGTATTTCAAAAGACTTCCAGAGAACTCAAAAAATGTAACATCATTAGGATGGTCTACAATAGTACAAGTGTATAACATCATCAGGATGGGAAAACATAATTCCAAGAAACACTAGTTCAAAAGACCAGAAATAAGATCATTGATAGTTTTTTCTGTTAACAAGAGCAAATTAAAACCAAACAATATAAAGATTTAGAAAAAAATTCATGATCACAATTCACAACATTAGTGAAGACCCTAGAGAAAGTGCCTGCATTTACCAGTTTCCCCTAATAGATTGATACAAATATGGCCTTCTCATTGCTTAACACAGTTTAAGCAACTTCCTTTTTCTTATCTAATTTTGTGTAATTTCAAGCACAACAAGATAACAAATAAGACATAAATTTATAAAATGAAATACTATCAATGAAGTAAAAAAGATTAAAAAAAAATACTTGTATTTGGCAAGCAAGACAGCCCTATGATAGGCAACCGTGACATTATACTTGGGAAAATAAGCTCCTCTCCAAGCACCCTTTTTCTTCCACTTTTTAGCACCTTCATCAGCCACTCTAAGAATGCACAAAAAAGACACCAAAAAGTTCTCATTCAAAGAATCCCCAACAAACCCAATATTCCTATTCCTCATCAAACCCAAGAACCTCCAGGGATCAACCCTCTCCAATTTGCAATCTTTGGGTACCCATTTCCAGGAATTGATTATCCCCATGTTGTCCCTCTTGTTCTTAAGACAATTCCAGGCGTTTCGATGAAAGGGGCAAGTGTCATCGTAGAAAGGCTTGCCTTTGGTGGAGTCTAAAACCCAATGGCCCTTGAAAAGGTTACAAGGAGGAGAGGATGAAGGAAGGAACTTGTTAGTGGGCACTGAAGAGGAGTCATTATTGGTATAAAGAGGGAGGAAAGTGGAGTAAAGGAAGAGAAAAATGAGGGAAAGAAAGAAGATAGATGGGAAGATTGAAGAATAGAGCTTTGTAGGCATTTCTGAAGAATCAACATTCAATAGATTTTTCCACTTTGCAATCCAAGTAATGTTCTTCAATTCTGTTCATGTGTCCTGTTTGTGCCTTAGAGGTTGTATTGTCCTTTTGGATCTACAACCATTGAGTCTATACATTTTAGGCTAAATTGCATCAAGGCCACTGAATTATTAGTAAATTTACATTTTGGTCACTCAACTTTAAAAAGTTGTAGAATTGTCATTAAACTATTCAAAAGTTTCCATTTAAGTCATTCGGCTATTAAATCGTTGTTGTATGGCAGTCTCTATTTGCACTTCCTACATCAATCAAAAGATCTTCTTCCCCTTCTCTTCTATAGTTCAATTTTTTTCATAAAAACAACTTTAAACGTCACAAATTTACGAAGGAAAATCCAAACAACTCTCTCCTCCAATCTTTGGCATTGATTGTCAAATTAAATTGGATCTAAGATATATTCTTCTACTCATGGATGGGTATTGATCCATCATACCAATCATCGAATTATCATTTGAAGCTCATTAGCAGGATTTTTTTGAAAAAAGTTCAAATAGTTCAATGACTTAGATGAAAATTTTCAAATAATTCAGTGACCAGTTTGTAACTTTTTAAAGTTGAGTAGTTAAAACATAAATTTACTAATAATTAAATGACCTTGGATGTAGTTTACCCTATATTCTATTGATAGCAGTAAAGGGGCTTCAGTAACATAATGAACCTTCCATGGATCAATTTGAGGTCTTGCTTATTATTAGCCCAATTCATTTCATATTGGGTCTTCTTTAACTGGCCTGAGTAACCATTTGTTTATTTAAGATCAGACCAGCTATGGGGATCAAAAATTTGGACTGATAAGGAAACAAAAATCATGGACCACGCCGATTTTGATATATCTTCCCTACAAATGAAATGTCAGAAAAGCCAACCATAATACATAAAAAAAAAATGAGGTAAACTATACCATTATCATGTAATTTTTTTTGATAATTTAACTATTCGAAAGTTTTTATTTAAATCACGAAACTATTTAAAATTTTTTTATTTAAGTCATTGGGTTGTTAAGTTTTTTTTAAAAGTTTTTCCAACGAGTTCCAAATGACGATTCAATGATAGGTACTGTGGATCAATACTCGTTAACGAGTAGAATAATATACCTTAGATCCACGTCGATCGGGCGGTTAGTGTCGGAGATTAAAGAAAAAAGTTATCTTTATTTTAGTTAATAGATTCATGACGTCCAAAATTGTTTCATGAAAAAAATGGACGGTAGGAAAAAAGAAAAAGAGAGATTTCTATTAATACAGGCAATGTCAATAAAGAAATTCATATAACATCAATTTTAATAGCCCAATAACTTAAATGAAAATTTTGAATAATTTAATAATCAAATTACAATTTTTTTAATTAAATAATAAAAAAAATTAATGAATAATGAGATAACTTATATGTGAAGGTTTTTCAATTGTTTTGGGTTCTTATCTCCTTTCTTCTAGTATGGATCTTATTTTATGTTTTAATGGTTTGATAGTGGCTCACTTTGAATCATCACGTGGTAGATGGCCAGAGGCTGAATCACTTCCTATCAAGCCCTTTTGTCTTTATTTTTTAATTGATCGAGTTAAGTTATTGCCAATTAATATAATTTATGTGTTATCCTTAGTTTAGGAATACTTTTTAAAAGTATTTTCAAAAAAAATATTTTTGGTAGAAATTAAAATTTTTAATTTTTGAAAAAAAGCATTTTGAGGCTAATTTTTTATTTAGAAGAAATATTTTTTCTCTCAAAAAGTAGCTTGTTTTGAAATACATTTATCCTCAAAACACCTTTGAGAAGTATTCTTAAACTAAATCTTAGTTCATGTATCTCATATATTGTAATACCCCTACCCGTATTCATTGCCGAAATAGGATACGAGGCATTACTGGAGTTTACGAATTAATTTTTTTTATATTCAATATAGCCCCTTTATAAATATCTAACCTTCCCTGCAATATTAAATCGAGACCAATCCACATCAACCAAATCAATTTAACATATTTTCAAGATAAATTCATGCATATTTATAAGGTAACGTCATCGCATATCTAAAACCAGGTTTGTTAACCATACTAATGGCTAACTTTACATTCATTTCACGTTAACATTTACTTTGTTAGCTTATACATGCCATTGATTTCCAAAATAAAGTTTCTTTATATACCGAAATCCTGAGGTTGACAGTGTGATGTGTCTCCGGCCAAATCCGACCTCCGAGCTCTTAACACTACAAAACAGGGAAAAAGAAAACGGGGTAAGCACTTTGTGCTTAGTAACCTCATGTAACAAGAATTATACTTACCTAATATTTTCAATACAATATAATAAACATTCATGTATCCATTCAATGCATTATTACCCTAACATGCACAAACTCAACATTCAAGTTAGTACAATAATTTCCATGTATCAATAATATATATACCATGATTGATGAGCTCGTCAATACCATGATTTCCATTTCCTTGTTATTTTTCCATATTTATCCCGTTGAATTTATCGGAATTTCGATGGATTTTCAGAGGTACACATTTATTGTACAATTCCGGGTCCATCAATTCATATTCATGTGCGCACATATCCATTTCAGAGAGCACACTCCCGCGAACCTCAACCTTGCAGCGGGATTACCAGTCCAGGCTAAATCCCCTGCAATATAAACTCATAGAGTATTGTCAGGATTACCAGTCCAGGCTAAATCCCCTGCAACGACAATTACTCTAATGAGCTTGGATCTGAATTACCAGTCAGGCTAAATTCAGACCCTAATTCGGATTACCCGTCCGGGCTAAATCCATTTTACACATATTCTTCGGGAGGGCTATATCAGGATAGGATCACCCGTCCGGGCTAGATCTTTTTTACCGTCAATTCCTTTTCAGAGATCCATCGAATTTTCCTTTCATTCAAACGGGATTTCTTCCCATTTTATCAAATATATCAATGTTTCATTAATTTTCATACAATGAACATTCAAATCATATTCACATCAATAACATACAATCTCAAGCATTTAAGAATATAATTCAAGTTACATAAACTTACCTTGATACTTGTTTGTAAACAATAAAAATCTACTAATCCCGAACTTTTTCCTTTCCTCGATCTAGCTTCGTATTTGAATCTTCCGGATCTAAATAAATAAATTTAATTATCAATTTAATACATTTCATGTTCATATGCAACATTCTCTATAATTCAACTATTATTTATATTTCATTCAAAGCTATCTACTTGAGTCATAGTCACTAAATTATTTATAACTTGAGCTACGGAAATCCAAATTAAGATCCGTTAATTTTTCCTGAAACTAGACTCATATATATTTTTACCATAAAATTTTCAGAATTTTTGGTTTATCCAATAAGTACAGTTTATTCTTTAAAGTCACCCCTGTTCTGCTGTCGACAGTTCTGACCCTTCTTCACTAAAAATTAATTATCTCTTCATACAGAATTCAAATAATGTTCTCGTTTGTTTCTCTTAAAAATAGATTCATTAAGGATTCTAGACATTAAATTTAAGCCCATAATTGTTTTTCTTAAATTTTTTATGATTTTTCAAAGTCAGAACAGGGGAACCCGAATTCATTCTGACCTTGTCGCACAAAATTCATTATATCTCAAAATTTACAAATCCATTACTTACACTATTTCTTCTATGAGAAACTAGACTTAATAAGCTTTAATTTCATATTTTTTCATCTTCTAATTCGATTTCTACAATTTATGGTGATGTTTCAAAGTTAGTATACTGCTGCTGTCCAAACTGTTTTTGTGCAAGCTGTTTATTACCATTTTTCCCCTAAGCTTTTAATAAATGATAATTTCGTCCCTACTCAATTAGCCTCTCAATTGAGCTGATTTTTCTCAATTAACATTTTATTCTATCACCTTAAACTAGTTTACAACCTTTAGGAATCAGAATTTCAGCAATAGACTTAATTCCAAGCATTTTCACAATTAGGTCCTAAAAATCAATTTCTATTGAAATTACCTAATAAAATCATCTCATAAACAAATTAAAGCTTTAATTTAATTCTATTTCATTATAAAATTACAGCGCTCAACCATGGTGACTTTCAATTTCATCCATGAAATCAAAAACTAATGAATTTAATAGTAGGACCTAGTTGTAAAAGTCTTAGAAACACAAAAATTACAAGAAAAAAGGCAAGGATTAACTCACTTGGTGCAAAAATTATGAAATACCAGCTTAGAGAACCCTCCTATGGTGTTTTTAGCTGCTGGAATTGAAGAGAAATGAAGAGAAATCTAGATATTTCCTATTTAGTCCTAGCTTTATTTAGTTAATTTTGCAATATTCCAACTTTACCCTTAATTTATCAATTTTTCTGCTGATTTCATACCCTTGCCATCCAGCCCAAATAACTTTTGGGTCTAATTTCCTTTTAAATCCTTTCTCATTAGACTCTTAAGCTATTTAATCACTCTAGCAACTTTTACACATATTACAATTTAGTCCTTTTATTTAATTGACTACCCAAACATTAAAATTTCTTAACGAAATTTTAATACCACACTAATAACATTTTATAAATATTTTTACTTTTTTTTATAATCTAATCCATTTTTCAGAAACGGTGACACGAAAATACACTTTTCTAGCACACTTTACTTCTTAACAATATACCATTTTAATTCATTCTAACATCAATCATCATCCATTTGAACTTCACTCATTTCATGAACCTTTTGGTTCATGTTTTCAATCTCATATCTCAATTTCAATTCTCAATTCAATTTCTCATTTCATTCCAATAGTTCAATCAATCAAATTCACTCGATTTATCTTTTCACTTATTTACCCCTATTAACAAACCCGAACTTTGACGGATACACGGATTCCAACCCAAACACACCAATACGGCACATTGTGACTAAAACGGCACACAGTACCTGATCAGTATACGACACATAAAGTGCCTAGAACGACACACGAGGTGCCTGAAATATGACACATAAAGTGCCTAATCGGTAAAGCCGGCAAATCCCGTACACTTTCAGATCCTATGGCATGCCAATTATATCCGACTTAGCCCGATTAGTTAATAGGGTATTTCATTCACTTTCTCAATTTAATAATTCTTTCATCAATATCTCATTCAGATAATTACATATATTTACCCATTTTCACAATTCATACAATTTCATTCAATTCAACAATATATTTTAATTATTCACATTAATTCATAATTCAATAAAATTCAATTCATTTTTCAATATCAAATATTCAAATATCACAATCTCATATATTCATACCAATTTCCTCATATTTCCAATCAATATATTTTTCAATATAACATTCATTCAATATTCAAATTTCTACATAAATCATATATATTATATAATTCAATCAATATAAATTCAATCAAAATAATTTCAATCAATATAAATTCAATAAAACAGATATTCATAAATCAATTCAATATAAATTTATCACACACTAAACAATTCATTTCAATTATAAAGACACAATACAAATAATTCCCATCTTAATTATTTATCATAATATTTATCCAAAATTCAATTATCATAATTGCATAATATCTCATTCACACACACACACACACACATATATATATTTATAATATATAATTCAATTTAATTCAATCAATATAAATTCATCACATACCAAATTAATCCATTTCCATTATAAACACAATAATTCTCACTTCAACATTTATTAAATGCATTGAATAAAAAAAATATAACAATTAATAACTAGGTTCGGATTATAGAAATACAAACCGTATTTTCTCGAGCTAACTCCCTTTGTCTTTGCCATTTTTTCCTTGCTTAGCCGAGGTTTCCCGAGACAACATTAGCTACGGGAATTAAAACAATTCATATTCGTTAATTCACTACTAATTTATATCTAATTAATACAATTTTTATTCAATTTCTACTTTAATTTCAACTTAATCTTAACTAGATTTACTTACTTTTTCTATCTCAATTCATACTTCATTTCTATTCAAATTTTGTCCAAACTCATACTTAACTATTAAATTTCCAGCATATTTTCATAATTTCGAATTTATTTCCATTTAATCCCTAAAACTCAAAACTTATAGCTTAGTTTACGATTCAATCCTTTATTAAATCTCTGTTTGCTTTATGAGCTATGAATACCCGGTTATCATTGACTAATGAAGGTTCAATCCTAGCAGAATTAAGAGCTAAACTGATATTTTTACAGCAAATATGTAAAGCTCAGAAGAATGATGATAAGTTACAAGTTAAACGGGCACAGTATGAGTCAGGTAATGATTCTGAATTTCAGATTGGTTTTGATGGTTGTTTATTATTCAGAGGTAGGGTGTGTGTACCTCAGAATTCAGAGCTCATATAGAAGATTCTACGCGAAGCTCACAGCGGTATTATGTCTGTACATCCGGGGAGTAATAAAATGTATAATGATCTGAAAAAGATGTACTGGTGGTCGGGAATGAAACCTGATGTCTCTGAGTTTGTATCAAGGTGTTTAATATGTCAGCAAGTTAAAGCTAAACATCAGGTACCTTCGGGGTTACTTCAGCCAATTACTATACCAGAATGGAAATGGGAAAGAATAACTATGGATTTTTTATCGGGGTTACCTTTGTCTCCGAGGAAAAAAGATGTTATTTGGGTGATTGTTGACCGATTAACAAAGTCAGCTCACTTTATTCCAGTAGGTATGGATTATTCTTTAGATAAACTAACTGAACTGTACATATCTGAGATTGTCAGGCTACATGGAGTGCCTGTCTCCATTATATCAGATAGAGATCCCCGATTTACGTCTCGTTTCTAGGACAAATTGCAAGAAGCCTTGGGTACTCAGTTGTATTTCAGCACTGCATTTCATCCTCAGACAGATGGTCAATCTGAGCGTGTAATTCAAGTATTGGAAGATATGCTCTGATGTTGTATACTAGAGTTTGAAGGTAATTGGGAGAGGTATCTACCTTTGATTGAATTTGCTTACAATAACAATTATCAGTCTAGTGTTAGAATGGCTCCGTATGAAGCTTTGTATGATAAAAAATGTAGAACACCGTTATATTGGACAGAGCTTAGTGAAAGGAAGATACATGGGGTTGATTTGATCTGGGAAACAGAAGAAAAAGTAAAGGTTATTTGGGATAGTCTAAAAGCAGCTTCCTATCGTCAAAAATCATATGCCGACCTTAAACGAAAAGAGATTGAATTTCAAGTCAGTGATAAGGTATTCCTGAAAGTGTCTCCTTGGTAGAAAGTCCTCCGATTCGGTCGAAAGGGTAAACTGAGTCCAAGATTTATCGGGCCTTATGAAATCATAGAAAGAATTGGACCGGTCGCTTATCGATTGGCATTACCACCGGAACTTGATAGAATCCATAATGTTTTTCATGTATCTATGTTACGACGATATCGATCAGATCCTTTCATATGTTATTTCTCCGACAGAAGTAGAGATTCAACCGGATATGACTTACAGTGAAAAACCGGTCAAGATATTGGCACGGGAGACAAAAGAGCTTAGAAATAAAAAGATAAATTTGGTGAAAGTATTGTGACAAAAGCACGGGATTGAGGAAGCGACATGGGAACCGGAGGAGGCAATGAGGAAACAATACCCAAACCTCTTTACTGGTAAGATTTTCGAGGACGAAAATCCTTAAAGGGGGGGAGAGTTGTAATGGCCTAAATTCAAGGTTATCGGAACAATGGTTTCGTAACCATAGATTCGATTTAAAGAGAAATTTATTTCAATATTTTTGCTTGAAAATTGATATGATAGGAAAATCGTATAAAAATATTGATAGAAAAATTTTACCAATTTAGTGATTAGATAGAAAAAGAAATTATTGAAGAAATTGGGTAAAAACAAGGTATCGAGACCTCTATCTCGTAAAACCGAGTCGAAAATAATTTTATAAATATTTTAGTGACTGTTACTCAAGAAGACAGTTTAGACATGAACATAAGAAAGTAAATGAAATTGTGTGTAATTATTCTGTAAACTCCGGTAATGCTCCATAACTCTCTTCCGGGACGGTTTGGGGTTAAGGGGTGTTACATATACGATAGTATCAGTCCTCTACATGATTTTCAATTGAGTTTTGTTGCATATATCATCTTAATTTCATTCTTTATTCCTTAATTTATATGCCGTTAAAATTATCTATTACCCTAATTTTTATTTTTTACTTTTTGACTACCTTATTCATTAATAGTCTCTTTATCAATTTATAACTGACTTTCACCAATAGTCTCGTTGTTAATATTAATAACACAAATAATCACACTATGATGATACAATTTAACCCCATCTCTCGGCTCTCATAAAATTAACAAGGAATACTACACCAAAACAGGTTTTTAGCGGCGTTTTTTTAGGCTTTTAGCGGCGCTTTTTAGTGCCTCTAAAGGCATTTGCGGCGCTTCCACAAGCGCCGCAAAAAATGCCGCTAACGACAACGTCGCTAACGTTTGCAGCATTTACAGAAATAAGCGCCGCTAAAGGTCATGTTCTTTAGCGGCGCTTAAAAACAAAACGCCGCTAAAGAACATGTTCTTTAGCGGCGCTTTACTCATAAACGCCGCTAAAGAACATGATCTTTAGCAGCGCTTTTATCACAAACGCCACTAAAGAACATGATCTTTAGTGGCGCTTTCATCACAAACGCCACTAAAGAACATGATCTTTAGCGGCGCTTTTATCACAAACGCCACTAAAAGTATGATTCTTTAGCAGCATTTATGGAAAAACGCCGCTAATTTTGGCAAATTTGTATCATCCGATTTTTCATCCATATACAATCCTTCTTGTAACATAAAATCCAACCAAAAACGACAAATTTAAATGATACTTCAAATTCAATGAAAGATATATGATATAAATTGATAACTGAATTATATAATTCAAAATATTATTACAATAATATTAAAATTAACAATGTTAAAAATATTCTTACAATAACTAAGTTACTAAAACACACTAAAATGTTTACACAATCATCTCCTACAAACAGGTGCAGCAGTAACCACAAGAAAAAAAGAAGAAAAATACACAAATCCAGAAACAACAGTTTTTGACAATCACTTTTTCAGGAGTAATACCAAAAAAAAAACCCCCAGGTTTCAACAAAAATGACACATTACTTAGAAGTCTCCTTTGCTTTATCTTCAGTTTCAAATCTTAACTGCAAATAGAAGAATAGAAATGCATTTCAGATTCATCATATTTGTTCACATGACAAATCAAAACCCAATGTTCATAACTTAAACTACACAAAATACCAGCAAATGCTGTAAGCAACAGACTAGATCAGCCTGAATGTCCTTCTCTTGCAATAGGGTTTCCAAATTATCCTGTCAAATGAATGTGCTGTCAAGGGCAGGAGAAGAGAAAAGCATTGAATAGATTCAACCTTTTTAAAAGTTAAAGGCTAATTGGTACAATTAGGGATTCACCAAGAGATTTCACATCAGATTGCTCAGATAAATGTAAATCTGCTAATTTGGCAATCAGTTCCCTCCGGCCTTCTACCACCTGCAATGTACAATAATTTTCTTTTCCATTTCAAATTTCTCAGGAACCAAAAAAACCATTACCATTTCCATAACTACAAACCCTCAACTATTACCATAGATAACTTCTTGAATCGCTAAAGAATATCCAAAAAAGATGGAAATGTAATGAAATGGAAAGTAAATTTTCAACAACAATAATAATAAAAGCTTACCTCTGAAATTTTTATGGCTTCTATGAGCTTCTGCAACGTTAACCAAGTCGCCTATGCCTGCCTAATGCCTGTACAACAGCATCCTCAACCTGAAAGCAGTATTGAGCGTGAAATTAAAAAAGAAAAAAGAAAAACGAAGTGGTACTCCAAAAAGTGCAGATGAAACACATAAGTAATAATAAAATAGAAGTTCATATAAATACAGAATGGAGGGAAAGAAGTATTACTGCTACTAAAATTTTTAGAAGTTAATGCGCAAGGCATAAACCATCATAGAGGTGGCACACAAATTTTTAAAAAGGGATGTAGAACATCCAGGAAAAGTATACCAAATTAATATTTAATTTTGCTTAAAAAAAGCAACCTTCAAAGATGCTAATTCCCTAAGGCCCATTTCAACTGAAAGCATACTCTCAATATTTCCTTCTCCAGTCAGATCATTCAGATCCCGGACAATTTTACTCCGGTCTGAATGTCCACCACCTGTAACAATTCTAAAATTTAATAGGTCAAAATAATATATATTAAAAAGAAAGAGGGATTAAACGGGATGTAGTCAGAAAATGAACTAGCCTTTATCCCATGCCTCCTCTTTAGCCTTTTGTCCAGCTGAGACAACAACTTCAAATAGAAGAGGAGCCAATGCCGACCAATATTCATGCTTTGACACTGCTATATCTGCACATATGCCTGGAAAATCCAGTAGCAATTGTAGAAAAATCAAAAATCCTATCAGGTTAATAAACAATAAAATGCAAACTCCATCACCAAGGGAACAAAATAAAAAGGCTAAGCATTACTGGGGAATCGGTTTCTAGGGAATCGATTTAGGGAGATTTCTGGGGATGGGGGGAATCGAAAAAAGAAGGGGGAAAAAAGAATATTTCATTTGAAATGCAAATAGAGGGAGAGAGGGGAAGATGGTGATGAAGACGGTGGCAGAAGAGAGAAACACTCAGGTGTTTTGAGGATACCAATTTTAGGGGGGAAACTTTAGGGGTTTCAGGGGGAAATTTTGGGATAAAAACGCGTAAAAATTTTGGGAAATTTTTTATAAATTGATTTATTTTTTGCGGCGTTTTTTTAGAAAACGCCGCTATTGCTTACCTTTAGCGGCGCTTTATAAGAAGCGCCACAAAATTTTTTATTTTGAACAAAACGACGCCGTTTTGCTATTCTAAATTTTTTTTATTTTTTTATAAATTGATTTATTTTTTGCGGCGTTTTTATAGAAAACGCCGCTATTGATTACCTTCCGCAAAATTTTTTCATTTTGAACAAAACGACGCCGTTTTGCTATTCTAAATTTTTTTTTATAAATTGATTTATTTTTTGCGGCGTTTTCTATAAAAAAACGCCGCTATTGCTTACCTTTAGCGGCGCTTCTTATAAAGCGCCGCAAAAATTTTTCATTTTGAACAAAACGACGCCGTTTTGCTTTGCGGCGTTTTTTATAAAAACGCCGCTATTGCTTACCTTTAGCGGCGCTTCTTATAAAGCGCCGCAAATTTTTTTCATTTTGAACAAAACGACGCCGTTTTGCTATTCTAAAATTTTTTTATTTTTTTTATAAATTGATTTATTTTTTGCAGCGTTTTCTATAAAAAACGCCGCTATTGCTTACCTTTAGCGGCGCTTCTTATAAAGCGCCGCAAATTTTTTCATTTTGAACAAAACGACGCCGTTTTGCTATTATAAAATTTTTTTATTTTTTATAAATTGATTTATTTTTTGCGGCGTTTTTATAGAAAACGCCGCTATTGCTTACCTTTAGCGGCGCTTCTTATAATGCGCCGCAATTTTTTTTCATTTTGAACAAAACGGCGCCGTTTTGCTATTATAAATTTTTTTATTTTTTTATAAGTTGATTTATTTTTTGCGGCGTTTTTTAAGCTATTTCATTTTGAACAAAATGACACCGTTTTGCTATGCTAAAAATTTTTTATTTTATTTTTATAAATTGATTTTTTATAAAATAAAATAAAAAGTACTCTCAAAATAAATATTGTATATTTTAATAAGAAAACAAATGATAAAATGGTTGTAATTAATTATTAAGTTAGAATTATCTAAATTAAATAATTGCCTATATATCCATATCATTTTTATTTTTGTATTTTTTTCTTATAATTTGGTCCTCTCCAAAATAAATAATTATACATAAATATTCATATCAATCTATTACTTTTTTAAACTTATTTATTAATTCTATTTAAACTAATTTAAATATATCAAATGGTTTAGATTACATTTTTTAAATATAAAAGCATTAATTTATTATTATTATCTATTTTACAATTATATAAGAAAATATTTAAAATATAAATTAAAAAATAATTAATATAAACTCAAAATCTTAACTCGACCCCTGAATCCCTAAACCTTAAATCCCTAACTCTTAACCCCTAACATCTAACCCCTAACCCCTAAACCTTAAATCTCAACCCTTAAACAATAATCCCTAATTCATAACCCCTAAATCCATACTCCCTAAACCTTAAAATATGAACTCCTAAATCGGCTTTAAATTTTAAATTAACCATATACCCTAAACTAAAAACCCTAAACAAATTTATTATTATCTCTTTTACAATTATATAAGAACATATTTAAAATATAAATTAAAAAATAATTAATCTAAACCCAAAACTCTAACTCGACCCCTGAATCCCTAACTTTTAATCCCTAAACCCCTAACCCTCTAACCCCTAAACCTTAAATCCCAACCCCTAATCCATAATCCCTAAACCCATACTCCCTAAACCATAAAATATGAACTCCTAAACCGGCCTTAAATCTTAAATAAATCATATACCCTAAACCAAAAACCCTAAACAATTTAATTATTATCTCTTTTACAATTATTTTAAATAATAATATTTTAAATTTTCCATGTGTTTTATTTCAAATTATTTCTACATGTCATAATTTTTTTCTGAAGATTTTAAATATTCAATTAGAAATAAATTGAATTTTATTTAATATGAATAAACCAATTAAGATAAAAAAATTTTAGCGGCGCTTTTCAAAAAACGCCGCAAAATCCCCGAAAGCTCAGAAAACGGCGTCGTTGAGCTTAGGTTTTTTTGCGGCGCTTTTCCAAAAATGCCGCTAAAGCCCTGGGCATTAGCGGCGCTTTACGAAAAACGCCGCTAAAGTCCTAGGCATTAGCGGCGCTTCCTTAAAAACGCCGCTAAATCCCCGAAAGCTTAAAAAACGGCGTCGTTGGGCTTAGGTTTTTTTGCGGCGCTTTCCCAAAAATGCCGCTAAAACCCCGAGCATTAGCGGCGCTTTCTTAAAAACGCCGCTAAATCCCCGAAAGCTCAGAAAACGACGTCGTTGGGCTTAGGTTTTTTGCGGCGCTTCCCAAAAATGTCGCTAAAGCCCTGAGCATTAGCGGCGCTTTCTTATAAACGCCTCTAAATCCCCGAAAGCTCGAGAAACGACGTCGTTGGGCTTAGGTTTTTTGCGGCGCTTTCTCAAAAATGCCGCTAATGCTTATTTTTAGTGGCGTTTTCCGTAATGCGCCGCTAATGATCGATCATTAGTGGCGTTTTTTATCCAAACGCCGCTAAAAACGCCGCTAAAAGCCTGTTTTGGTGTAGTTAATGTTAATTTCTCGTAATGGAAAGTGTAATTTTCGATGCTAATGCATTGTCAGACGATCTCTATATTTACTCTATCCCAAAAAAGGGAAAAAAAAAAGAAGAAGGAAGAAAGGTAGAAGTTTGTGATGGTGAATGATGGTAGTGAGATAGAAATTCAGCAGAAGAGTTGACTTATGACACTGGTGTCCTAGTGCATAACGTACCCTGTTAGTAACATATACCACTAAAATCTTACTCATTTCTTCCCACAAATGATTAAAGTAACATCAAATGCCATTGTGTTTCGATGGTGGCCTGTGTCTGGTCATCAAACATCCAACAAGGCTGTTGTTGTTGATTGACATCATAGCAAATCTACTCTCTTTGCAATAGCAATAACTTCTAGAAATTATTTTGACTAATTGTCAACAAAGGTGAAACATGTCTACCAGGGGCACCTAACATCTTCCAAATATTCATTGAATCTCATACAGCACACAGTTTTTTGGACTTTGCACAATATATCATCATCAACATAACGTGGATGGAAATAAACCTTTTTTTTTTTAAATTGCCTATAGTTTCACAATGTGAGTGCTTGACCCAAACCATTCCTACATTACATCACCGACAAGGCCATATATACACTTTCAAGCTTTATTAAATTCTTTGCTTCACAGCAAAATCATGGTGGGGTTGAGATTGAGACGATGCAAAATTTTAAATTTATTAATTTTTTGGATTAGGTTAATTTAAGAATCTTGAATTTTTAGTTTGATTTGGTTCGCTCGTTTTAAAAAATTTTAGATTATTTTTATATAAAAATAAATTTAAAAAAATATAATGCATCAAATATATTAAAATAAATGTTTCTCAACAAATTTTAAAAAATATTTATTCTTAACTAACAGTAAGATAATTGCAACTTAACAAGCAAATTTCTCTAAAATAATAGAAAAATTACTAATAAAAAAGAGTTATACAACATCTAAATAATAATAACAAAATAGTAGTAATATAATAACTAAATGGCAGTAAAACAACCGCAAAAAAAAAGAAAAAAAGTTTAGGTTTATTTGGGTCGGGCCGAATCTGAACCAAAAAATTCTACCCGAGGCTTAGTCTATTTAGGAAACAAACATTATTTTTTGTCCAAACCCATTTTCGGACGGACTTTTAAACTTAAGTGAGTGATCTGACACATAATCATGTCTACAGCAAAATAACCTAAATAAGGAATCCAACCCATTAAACTGTTTAGAACTTCCTGCAAATTAAAATACAATATTCAAAGTTTAGACACTAAATTAAATAAAGGAAGAAATTATATTTCCATCAATTAAGCAGAACAAATAGATGAACTAGGGTTACATATATGTGTTGATATGCAAATGAAGTTTGACTTTGGCACATGAGGCCAAGGGAGCGTGATCACTACATAAGAAGTTAATAACCATATTAAAAATGTAAGATTAAAGAGAAAGATTCTGAGCATGGAAACCAAAAACAAATAAACAAAAAGGTGCAACTAGACAAATTCACTTTCATAAGCACAAAATAGAAAACAGTGTATCAAGTTTGACTTTAAGCCTGGATGCTATCTAATCTCTTTGAAAATTTTTCTCCCAATTTTCTTTTTTCAATCTTTGTTCACAGTCTCCGCCAATACCCACTGCACTTTGTTGTTTAGTCTTTTGTAGCTGGTCAGTTGAGAATCAACAATAGGATCATGCAAAAGTTGAGAATAAAGAAACCCACCTTCAATATTAATAAAATAATTAAAAATCACAGTTGAAGTCATCTTATATACCTGGTGATAAAATAATTCCCCTATACAGGGTATATATCTTTGAAGGAAAATTATTTGATAGACTATCAGTAAAGTTTTTAAATTTCATAAAAAGAGTCATAAGTTGACAAGTATCTTATAAGGTATAGTAAATTATTTTAAAAAAAAAGATATACATACCAATTTCTTAGGATTATTTGTGGAACAAAAAAAAGTATATTATTAATATATCAAATACTCTTATTTAAGCAAATGGCAATTATTAAGTCAATAAAACAATAAAAAAAGATTTTCTGGTCCTTAACAACCTCCCTTAATTAGTGTCTGGTACATCATCACTCTCTAAATGGAAGCACCATTTAAAAATGAGACCACAAATTGCTTAATTTAATCAAAAGGCATGAAAACATAAGTACAATTAGTTGACACATAACCCTTAGCAACGAAGGCTTAGCTTAATTAACTTACACATATATACTATTTGTTTTACATGTTTCTTTCTATAAAACGGTGAAGTAGAATAAAAGAAATCACTTTATTGTCCCCTGCAAATGGCCTATAAAATGGGGTTAGGGAGTTTTTAGCAGCTACAACACACAACAGCAAAAACAATCCAACTCAGCTTCAACAGGCTACCAATGACATGAAGACTCTCTTTTTTTTCTTCATTTTCTGCTCTTTTCTCCTGGTAAGCAGTATTTCATGTGTAATCTTAGTTGTCAGCAACTGATCTAGTGAAAAAAAATACCCAGTTTCTTTATTATGTTCCCATGAAGTTTTCATTTAGTTTGTATTTATCAATCTTTTCATGTGTGTTTGATCTTTTTTTATTGAATATATAGTATGGAAATCTCAACCATGCAAGAAAGGAACCAAGGGATTATTGGAAAAGTGTAATGAAGGATCAGCCCATACCAGCAGCAATCCAAGGCCTTTTACATCAAGATGAAGCTTCGGCTAAGGATTCTGAGAACTTTGTCAAGGATTTCGATAGCCGGCATAGCTTTATAATATACCACAGTAATCTGAAGCACAAAGAAGAAGAAGATAAGACTTATGTCAAGGACTTGAAGAATCAGAAACAACATAAA